>NC_138771.1:243556866-243979517 GCF_965119305.1 Pelophylax lessonae | reverse complement strand
AATATTGGATCGTCTGGTATTATTTGTTCAATAAATCTCTGTGCTACTTCTCTTATTTGTCTCCAGAACCCCTCCAACCTGGGGCATTTCCAAAAAATGTGTAATAAGGTCCCTTTTTCTTCCTGACATCTCCAACATTTTTCCGACGTCTGTGGCGAGATTGCATGGAGACGTGTCGGCGTATAATACCATCTAGATAATAATTTATAATTTGTCTCCTGCGTTCGTGTACAGATGGAAGATTTGAACGTGAATTTTATTATATGTTGTAATTGTTTAGTTGAAAATTTATGATTCAATTCTTTCTCCCATTTGTTAATATATTGGGGTCTGTATTCTGCATTTGGTGTGACTATCAGTGAGTAAGTCTTTGAAAGTACGTGTGATATCGTACCTGTTTGTAAACACATATTCTCAAAGAGGGTAGGTGTTTTATCAAACTCTTTAGGGAGGGGTAATGATTGTAAGAAGTGTGTCAATTGGAGTGCCCTCCAATGATCTAATCCGTACCTCCCTCCTTGAGTAATCAAAGTATTTACTGATACCCAGGCTCCTGACTCTATAAAATGAGCAGCCTGGAATATCCCCGCCCTCTTCAAGCTACAAAAATAGCTATCCTGATAGCCTGGGGTAAACTTTGGGTTTCCCAATATAGGTGTTAATGGCGAGTATTTTGTAGAAAGAGCTAATTTATTGAAAAGTTTAGCACATATCCGAATTGTTGTCCCCACTGTTGGGTGTCGCATCATATCTCGAGGCAATGTACCCATACACCATGGAGATCTATTCAATGGTATTTCACATTGCGCCTGTTCTATATTAGGCCAAATTTTGATCTCTGTGTGATGGCACCAATCTATAAATCTGCTCAAATGTGCTGCCTGATAATATTTTAAGAGATCTGGTACAGCTAATCCTCCCTTTTCTTTAGGCAAAGCGAGTAGAAGTTTCTGTATTCTTGGTCTCCGCTTGGCCCAAATAAATCTTGAGAATGCTATCTGTATCTGTCTAAAGTATCCAGATGGGATAGAAATGGGCAAAGCCTGAAGCAAATACAGGAACTTTGGTAGAATCGTCATTTTAAGTATATTGCACCTTCCAAACCAGGAACTCAGTCCCGTTTGCCATCTTCGCAATTGGTCGGAGATCTTACTCAATAGTGGTGGAAAATTAAGTGTATATACCTGGGAAGGTTCCGGGGGCAGCAGAGTCCCCAGGTATTTTAGAGCTACCTTAGTCCATTTTAAATTAAAGTTTGTATGCAATAATGTTGTGAGTGATGGAGGTGTTCCTATTCCCATAGCCTCAGATTTGCTTAAGTTAATCTTTAAATTTGATAATACTCCATAATGACGAAATTCCTGTAATAGGTTTGGGAGAGAAATTAAGGGTTTAGTAATAGTAAATAACATATCATCTGCATATGCTGAAAGCTTCTGTTGTGTTCCTGCCGTTATTATGCCACTAATGTCAGAATTATTCCGAATGGTACAAAGAAAGGGCTCTAACGTAAGCGTAAATAAAAGAGGGGATAATGGGCAGCCCTGTCTTGTTCCATTTGAGATCCTGAACTCCTCCGACAATACCCCGTTCGCCTTAACCCGGGCTGTAGGGGCGGAGTACAGTTGTAATATCCAGTCTCTCATCCTATGACCAACCCCTATGTATTGCAATACATTAAACATGAACTTCCAGCTTACCCGGTCGAAGGCTTTTTCTGCGTCCGTTCCCACGAAGGCACTTGCCTGTTTAGATTCGTGTGCCAGATGCAGAAGATTTAAAGCCTTCACCGTGTTGTCCCGTGCCTCTCGGGTGGGTACAAAGCCCACCTGGTCCAAATGTATCAAAGAAGGTAGGTAATTTTGTAATCTGGTGGCAATAATTTTTGAAAAAAGTTTCAGATCAACGTTGAGTAATGATATAGGCCTGTAACTGGGGCATGCTGTTGGATCTTTTCCTTCTTTTGGGAGTACCGATATATGTGCACGTAACATATCTCTGTGTAAAGGTGAGTTTAAACTCGATTCATTAAACAGATCAATCATCCGTTGGCCTAAGATTGAAAAAAAGGTCTTGTAATAATATATTGGTAATCCGTCTGGCCCTGGCGCTTTCCCTGCCTTAGTATTTTTAATTGCTATCTGCAGTTCCCCTAGTGATATTTTGGCTGACAAATCTTCCCTCGCCTCTTCCGGCAGACTGGGCATACCAGACTTGGTGAGGTAATTAACCATCTCCTCTGAGGTCACAGGCTGTTCTTTCAGATTATAAAGTGACCGGTAGTAATTTCGGAATTCTTTTACTATGTCCTCGGGTTTTTCAATTTTTTGACCTGTTGAAGTTATAAGTTTTGGGATATAGGCCCTCTTTCTTGTGTCTCCTATGGTGCGTGCTAACATCCTCCCACATTTATCTCCCGATTCATATACTGCCTTGCGGCCTCTCTGGAGTGCAACTTTAGCTTTATATTGCATAAGATCTACTACTTGTCTACGTATAATGGTTAATTCCTTCAATCTTTCATCATTGGGGGCGTGTTTGTGTCTTGATTCCAAATCATGTAATGTTTGAAGGAGTCGTGTCATCTGCTGTGTCCGGAGTTTCTTTAGCCGTGCACCATGCTTGATAAGAATTCCCCTGATCACAGCCTTATGGGCCTCCCATATTACTCCCATACCTGTCTCCCCATCTACGTTTGTGTGGAAATATGATTGAAGTTCTCTTTCTATCTCTGTAACCACGGTTTCATCTTGTAGAAGACTCGTATTCATGGACCATGTCTGTGACCTAGTAAGTGGGGTCTCTTGTAATTTATATATGAGTGTCAATGGTGCGTGATCTGACCATGTTATGGACCCTATCTCCACCGACTGTACTGAATGTAATTGTGCATGTGGAATGAGAAAGTAATCTAACCTGGAGTATACTGCAAATGGAGGTGAGAAGTATGTAAAATCCTTCTCCCCCGCATGTAATAACCGCCATATATCGATCAATTGTGCCCTGTATAGTTGTGTCGCAATCTTTTTCCTGATTCTAGGTGGCACTGAGGAGGTACCTGATGAGGTGTCCTCTGATGGAATCAGAGGCAGATTTAAATCCCCTCCCAAGATCAATTGACCTTCCTTAAACTCTTGAAGTAGTTCCAAGCTTCTTGTCAGAAAGATGTCTTGTTGGCTATTCGGGGCATATATGGAGGCCAAGGTCACTTTAACATTTCCTATATTTCCTTTTAAAAAAAGGAATCTACCTTCTGGATCTGCATTAACTTGGGAACATGTCCACGGCACTTGTCCAGATATCATTATAGACACTCCCTTGGTTCTACTATTCAAGCTAGTAGAGTGGTAAATCAAAGGGTAGAACCTATTTCTGAGTAGTGGTGTTCTCACTTCTTTAAAGTGGGTCTCTTGTATATATGCTATGTCAATGTGTGAACTTTTTAAATCTGAAAACAACATCCTTCGCTTCTCTGGGATATTTAACCCCTTAGCATTTAATGAACAAATTCTTATGGTATCCATGTTGTGGATTTAAACAATTAGGAATAAAGGAAAAAATAAGTTAACAAAAAAGGTGAGGAGAAAGAGAAAAAAAAAAAAAAAAAAAAAAAAAGAAAAAAAAAAAAAAAAAAAAAAAAAAAAAGAAAAAAAAAGAAAAAACAGAAGCAAAAGAAAAAACAAGGGGGATAAGAAAAAAGAAGAGAAAAATAATTCCCTCTCCCTCTCTTTTCCCCAAAAATGAGGCGTTTTAGGCATCCGCTGGTCAAAGACCTTTAATCCGGACGCGTGCCTCAAGGGAGCGATGGTTGAAGACGGCCACTGAGGAGTCTCCGGTCCCTCCCCCCCCCCCCCGACCCGACTTTCCCCTTTCGGGGTTTTTAAACAAAATATGCGTTAAATCTATATTTTATTTTTCTTATTGCTATTACCATCTTATTTATCATCAACATTTTACCCTGTGCGCTTTCATCCCCTGTCTTTGTGGGGAGTGGGACCAACAGGATGATGGAAAGAGGAGAGAGAAAAAAAAAAAAAAAAAAAAAAAAAAAAAAAAAAAAGGGGGAAAGGGAAAAGGGGGGGGGGGGGGATTGGGTGACGGGGCCCAGAAGGGGAATCAAAGAGAATGATGGTGAGGAAGGTCAGAGTGGGGCATTGCATAACCCTAGTAAGAATTAAAAATTGTATAGTTATGTCTTTTTCTTTATAAAGACTCCCTTTTTACATTCTGTTAATCTATCTGGGCTATTTATACTTTTAACAAAGGTCTCGCCCTAGTAATTTCTAAGCCTTAACACTGCTGCTTAGTCATACACCCTCCTGCTCCAGGTCCTGGCTACTTGGTCAGTGGGTATGATGGACAGCCTCGATGACCCAATATCAGAAATGTCCATGCACCCTCAGAGGTCTGTATTTGATTCATGCTCTCCAAAATAAAAGTATATTGTGCATTCTTACTCAAATAGAGAACAGGAATCAACACAAACAAGGAAGTAAGCTCAGAAAAAACCCATTCTGCTTCTAACATTACTTTTTCAGGTTTAGGCTGCATTTATGAACAACATGTTCCTTTCTGCAGCCACTTGCCCTTTCAATTGTTTTCACGAATGTGATACTTTGTAAGTCACAGAAAAGTGCAGTTCCAGAAATACAACCTTCCAATGCCTATTTAACCCTACTGAAAATAACACCCATAAACAGTTAAAGAAAAAAAAAAAAAAAAATGTATATATATATATATAATAATCAAATAAAGTGATTCCACCATCCACCCAAGCGAGCTAAATGAAGGCATCCCCCCCAACTGTGAATAGACAGCAGGACTCGGCGCTGTCAGAATGCGCAGATCAGTGTCTGCAGTTGCTGATCAGAGAAAAAAAAAAAAAAAAAAAAAAAAAAAAAAAAAAAAAAAAAAAAAAAAAACTTTTTCCCACATGTCCCTCCTACAGAAGCCGGTCAAATGACCATCCTCCGTCCCAAGGGGACAGCCATACACTGATGGAAATCCGGCCGATTACCACTGAACCGGTCGAATCCCAATCAGTGTGCGGCCAGCTTACCTTTAATAAGTACTACCACATAAAAACTGTCGGAAAGAATTGGAAGGTCCAGCTACAATGCCTTGTTTCCACTGAGCTTTACGGCCCGGAACTGTACACCCTGATCAGGCCTGCCCCTCCACCGCCAACAGCACCCCAGCCCAACAGTGCAGCCCCGCCCCGCTGGCACGATACCAATGCACCCGGTACCCCAACAAATGGGCCCCAAAAAAAAAAAAAAAAAAAAAAAAAAAAAAAAAAAAAAAAGCGGCTTAGCACAGCTCGGAATCAGGGTATACATCTCTCGGCAGCGGAAACTGCAAAAATTGCGCTCCGCCCCGCTCAGTGGGAATGAGAGATAGGTGTTCTAAAAAAAAAAAAAAAAAAAAAAAAAAAAAAAAAAAAAAAAAAAAAAAAAATAAATAAAAATCTGAATAGTTGCTCTAGACCCCTGGTGCCCAACCTGCTGCCCCCTGACACTTATACGGCCCTTAAGGCCAGCAGTCTGTTTTTCCCCTCTGTCCTGCAATAGCAGTGCTTTCTATTCATCGCATGTAAAAGGTGCTCTTAGTTTATTTCTCCTGAAACATCTCCCCAGTCTACAACAACTCTATATAGCATATATACAGCCTCTGACCATATTCTATAACATGCCATCGGAGCCGACCCACCAAAACCGGAGGGCGAGAAACCCGGCCCAGCCCCGCACAGAAACCAATCAGCCTCCAGTTTTATTTTTCTTAATTAAAAAAGGCTGAAGTTAGAAGCCGACTGGCCACCATGCGCACCTGCACCAGGCTCCGCACCCCCCAGTCCCAGCAAATCAACACCACAGTCCCCGACCATCTCCCCATGCCCGTCCCCAGTCTCTGCCAACCCCCAGCAGCACCAAACTTCCCCGTCCCAATCTCTCCCTCCCCCCCCCCCCCCCAGATCACATACAGTCCGATCATCAGACAACTCCCCCTCTTCTACATTTAACTTTTCACTGATGCTGTCCCACCTTGAAGTGTCCTCTTCATCCTTCTCCCCTCCCTCCCGCGATGGCAGTATTCTTCAAGTCCTGTTAATCTTATCAGTTATCAGCCCCTCATATCAGTCTAGTTCCATATCCAAGGGCAACAAACTGACTTAAAATCTCCTCACCTCCATTCCACCCCACTCCCCCCGATTCCAAAGACTTGCTTTACTCATGATAGTCTCGGGTTCCATAGTTACGATAAACAGTGTGATACTTTTGCAAAAGGTATAGTTTATCGGATTAAAGTTATGACTCACGCGACCCATCCGCCAGCTCCGCTTGGGGTTCCACCTGTTGCCTTTGAGGATGGTTGTTATGATCTCTATGAGATGTCTCTTCCCTCTGTCTTCCTTCTGTGCGGAGTGGTGTGGTCAGCCAGTCCTGAATCTGGATAGGATTCACTCCTATGAAGGCAAAAAAAGCTGGTAACTCTGATGGCTTCCTCAACGTGAATGCGCGGGTGCCTTTCCGTAAAAATACTGCCAGAGGGTATCCCCATCGGTATGTGCACCCTTCACGCCGAGCAACATCTAAAACTGGGCGGAGAATGGCTCTGCGTTGTAATGTTGCTTTTGATAAATCTGGCAGGATTTTAATAGCCACGCCGTCTAGGTCAACTGTCTTCAGATCCCATGCTTTCCGTAATATTGCTTCTTTTTGAGTATAGTGATGCACTCTGCATATCACATCCCTCGGTCTGTCTGGGTTGATAGATCTAGGTCCCAGGGCTCTATGGACTCTGTCCAATTCGACTGTCTCTGGTGTAGTCGAGCCCAAAACTTTTTGGAAGATGGCCGCCACTGTCTCCTGCATAACCTCTCTTCCTATGGTTTCTGATATGCCTCTGATCCGTAAGTTATTTCGTCTACTCCTGTCCTCTATTTCTTCCAGGTGGAGTTGGACAGAAATAGCTGTGCTGGCAGATTCTCTCTGTGCTTCCTCCAATGCTGTTACTCTTGCTTCCAATACAGCTGCTGATTGCTCACCTGCCTGTATCCTCTCTGAAGCTGCCTGTACATCAGCCTTCACCGCCTGCAGATCCCGCCGATGTGTTTCTTCAATACGGAGCACTAGTGACTCTATCTCCGAACGAGTCGGGAGAGCCCTTAATAGTGCACTGATCTCTGAATCTGTTTGATTTTGCGGTGTCTGTGTTTGAAGGTCTGCAGTTACTGATCCAGGAGAGGTAGCCATCGTGGGGATAGGAGCCGTGTTTGCCATAGGTGTCTCAGAGTGGCTCAGCTCTCTCTCTCCCCCCTCCTCCCTTCTGCTGTCTTCCGATAGGGTAGTGCCCGAATCCGCCCCGCTTGCCTGTTGAGGTGTTCGGAAGAATTGGGATATCGCCTCCCCTTTCCTCCTTTTGCCTGGTGTGCGGGCAGTGGAGCGCGTCCCACGCTTTCCTCCTCTCTCTTTGCCGGGGGTCATGCCGGAGTACTACGCTGTAAGTTGTCGGGTCCGGCGAGGTAAGGTCCGGAGCTCGTTGTCTCAGAGCGTCCTCACGTGGCCATGTTCAGACCCCCAGACCGCTTCTACTAACAGTCTGCAGGAGCCCTGCATTGTACCCATAATCTGCTAATCGAGGGTGCAATGCTTTCCAGGCTCCTACAAAAAAAACAAACAAAATAGTATAAATGCACATTATTTTACCTGCAAAAAAATGGCCATTTATCTATTTTTTCTTTAAAGGTGAACTTATCCTTTAACCACTTAAGCCCCGTAAGATTTTACCCCCTTCCTGACCAGGCCCTATTTTGCGATTCAGCACTGCGTGACTTTAATGGACAATTGCGCAGTCGTGCGACGCTGTACCCAAATTAAATTGACTTCCTTTTGTTTCCCAGAAACAGAGCTTTCTTTTGGTGGTATTTGATAACCTGTGCGATTTTTTACTTTTTGCGCTATAAACAAAAAAAGAGCGACAATTTGGATAAAATAACAATATTTTTCACATTTTTTATATGAAATTCCCCAAAAACAAATGTAAAAATCTAAATTTTTTAACATTTTTAGCCAATTTGTTTTCTGCTACATATGTTTGGTAAAAAAAATCGCAATAAGCGTATTTTGATTGGTTTGCGCAAAAGTTATTGCGTTTACTAACTAAGGGAAAGATTTTTGTCATGGTGTTTTTTTTTTTTTTTAACGAGTAATGGCGGCGATCTGCGTTTTTTTTTTTTTTTCCGGGACTGCGACATTGCGGTGGACAGACCCTTGACTGACATTTTTTACACTTTTGGGGGTACCAGGGACATTACTACAGTAATCAGTGCTATACATATGCACTGTTACTGTAAAAATGACACTGGCAGGGAAGGGGTTAACTTTATTGGTGATGCAAATTGAATGGTTGGTACAAGGCTATGCCGAACCAGCCCAAAATCCCTTCCCCACTGAATTCATGAAAGAAACAACTATAGGTGTCCCTGGGGAATTTGAGTGGAAGGGATGGAGATGGTAAGTGTAGTAATGAAAGGTATAGAAAGGAATATATAAAATTTCAACATTTATTTATTTATATTAAAATTCAACAAAATACAAGAAATAACATATTTAGACTTTAAAATAACATTCCATATACATATCCTGATAGGGATAATACATTAGGGGTTCATGAAGCAGGGAAGTGTATCCTCCAACATGTTTCGGAATTTTTGTTCATCTAAATCCTTCTTCAGGGAAGTTTATATACACATAACCGTGCATTCACCACCTGTGTATCTACGGATGTATAGAATGTAAGCAATATTATTTAGAACAAATACATGAGCATAGAGGCAAACAATATATCTCATCATCCATGAGGGATCCCCAAGTCCCATAAGGGTAGGGAATACCCATAATAGGTATGTGTCTGTATACACAAGTATATCCTTAAGAGTAAACAGTAACTATGAAGATGTCAACTTACCCCTAGAGGGAGTATGGAGCAAAAAGCATCCTTTTAGTTGTCTCCTCACAGAAGGTATACTGCAAACGTGGCTGTTTGTATGGCAAAGGATACCTTATATTCATGCAGTCTGACTGTGCAGCTCTGTAGTTTGAATGTGCAACAAGTATATGGACTTGAGAGAATACAAGTCCCTCCATACGTTCTCAGGGTATTAATGTTAGTACCGGCGGTTCACTCAAATCCCCAATGGCCATATGCACATTGTGTTCACGAGGAGCACATAGGGCGGATGAGTCCACACCTATCAAAATGCACAAGTGGGGGAAGAAAATATTTAGCCATAAATATGTACCGCCGGTACTAACATTAACCACTTAAGCCCCGGAAGATTTTACCCCCATTCCGACCAGGGGGTATTTTGCGATTCGGCACTGCGTGACTTTAACGGACAATTGCGCGGTCGTGCGACGCTGTACCTAAACGAATTTGGCGTCCTTTTTTCCCCACAAACAGAGATTTCTTTTGGTGGTATTTGATCACCTGTGCGATTTTTTGATCACGCGCTATAAACAAAAAAAGAGCGTCAATTTTGCAAAAATAGCAATATTTTTCACATTTTTTTATATGAAATTCCCCAAAAAAAAATTTAAAAATCAAAATTTTTTTACTTTTTCGGCCAATTTGTTTTATGCTACCTATGTTTGGTAAAAAAAATCGCAAAAAGCGTATTTTGATTGGTTTGCGCAAAAGTTATCGCGTTTACTAACAAAGGGAAAGATTTCTGTCATTTTTGTTGTTTTTTTTTTTAACGTGTAATGGCGGCGATCTGCGATTTTTTTTGCGGTACTGCGACATTGGGGCGGACAGATCGGACCCTTGACTGACATTTTTGACACTTTTGGGGTTACCAGTGACATTTCTACAGTAATCAGTGCTATATATATGCACTGTTACTGTAAAAATACACTGGTAGTGAAGGGGTTAACTTTATTTGGGAGGGAGGGGCTGTGTGTATCTCTAGGGGCGTGCTTTCTACTGTGATTGGCTGGGGCTTGAGCTGTATGGACACTGATCAACGGATCTACATACTAGATCCGAGTGATCAGTATCCTAACAGCAAGGAGAATGACAGGCAGCTTGTTTACACAAGCTGCCTGACATTCTCCCTCTCCCCCGCCGATCGCCGAGTGACCGGCGGACATCGGGTCCGCCGGTCACACGCGCGGGGGGGTCCGTGACCACGCGGGAGCGGGAGCGCGCCTCCGGGGGCGCGCGCTCGCTCCCTAGACCCTCACAAGCTAGTGACGTAGCCCTACGTCACTTTGCCTGTGAGGGGCTGACTGCCGACGTAGATCGGCGTTAGGCAGTCGGCAAGTGGTTAATACCCTGACAACGTGTGGAGGGACTTGTATTCTCTCAAGTCCATATACTTGTTGCACATTCAAACTACAGAGCTGCACAGTCAGACTGCATGAATATAAGGTATCCTTTGCCATACAAACAGCCACGTTTGCAGTATACCTTCTGTGAGGAGACAACTAAAAGGATGCTTTTTGCTCCATACTCCCTCTAGGGGTAAGTTGACATCTTCATAGTTACTGTTTACTCTTAAGGATATACTTGTGTATACAGACACATACCTATTATGGGTATTCCCTACCCTTATGGGACTTGGGGATCCCTCATGGATGATAAGATATATTGTTTGCCTCTATGCTCATGTATTTGTTCTAAATAATATTGCTTACATTCTATACATCCGTAGATACACAGGTGGTGAATGCACGGTTATGTGTATATAAACTTCCCTGAAGAAGGAATTAGATGAACAAAAATTCCGAAACATGTTGGAGGATACACTTCCCTGCTTCATGAACCCCTAATGTATTATCCCTATCAGGATATGTATATGGAATGTTATTTTAAAGTCTAAATATGTTATTTCTTGTATTTTGTTGAATTTTAATATAAATAAATAAATGTTGAAATTTTATATATTCCTTTCTATACCTTTCATTACTACACTTACCATCTCCAGCCCTTCCACTCAAATTCCCCAGGGACACCTATAGTTGTTTCTTTATTGGTGATGCAGGGGTTAAGTGTGTCCCTAGGGGCGCGCTTCTAACTGTAAAGGGGTGTGGCTAGTGATGTAACCACAGAGACATACGATCCTACATAGCAGGATCGTATGATCTCTGCAGTTAGGGAGAATGACAGGTGGCTTTGTTTACAGTAGCCGCCTGCCTTTCTCCCTCTCCACGGGGAGATCGCGAGTGACCGGCGGACATCGGGTCCGCCGGTCACACACGCGGACTTGTTAGAGAACGAGCGGGGGTGGGAGCGCGCCTCCGACGGCGCGCGCTCACCCCCTAGAGGCTCACAGGCTAGCGATGTAGTCCTACGTCACTTTGCCTGTACGGGGCTGACTGCCGCAGTAAATAGTCGTGCGGCGGTCAGCAAGCGGTTAATCACTTTTCTCTAAATATGTTTTAGCCAGTTTTCTAACCATTTACAAACTGAATTTTTTAAGCCTGTAGATTTTAACTTACACATTAGCCGTGTGTGGGGAACTGTGTTAAACAGTTTTGAAAAATCGAAGTACACTATATTCACAGCTACTCCTTTGTCTAAATTTTGCTTACTTCCTCATAAATACAAATCGGATTTGTTTGACAACTTCTGTCTTTCCTGAATCCATGCTGCCTATTGCTTAAAATACTTTCTAGCAAAAATTCATCCATGTGGTTCTTTATTAAACTCTCCAGTATATTTTTAAATATAGAAGTTAAACTAACCAGTCTATAGTTATTCGATATAGACTTTGATCCTATTTTAAATATAGGCACCACATTTGCCTTACGCCAGTTCATGAGTACTACGCCAGTGATTAAAGAGTTCCAAAAAAAAAATATAACTTTGAAATAGCAGACATTTTAAGAAATTTTAAGACACGTAAGTGTATGCCATCTGGTCCAGGTGCTTTATTCTCTCTAAAGGTTTATGGACAAATTTCAATTTTGAACCATAGTGGTTCATTTGGGCCTATGTCAATACTATCCCAAGTATAGATTGGAGCTTCTCTCAAAGCTGAAGAAGGTATTTTATAAATTTGACTTCTCTTGTCTGCAGTCACCCTCTATAAATTATTTTGTAAAGGACCTACATGCTTAGACCTGACCTGGTTACCGTTCATATATTTCAAGATTTGTTTGGAGTTTATGTTTGCAACTTTTAAATGACAATAGTGTTCCTTCATTTTTATATTTAAATGCTCTTTTCTTATGATTTTAAATTCTTTTTTAACTTTGGCTTTGGGCCACTTGTTTTTTTTTTGCTTTGTAAACTTCTTGCCTATGGGATTATATTTTGCATACAGTTGATTTGAAGCATTTCCATATCCATTTCTGTTCTGTGTTCTTCGATGACAATATTCCCTCCCAGTCTACACTAAGTGGTAAAGTTAATTCTTTTTGTATATCCAGTATGAGCTTGCTCTTGCAGCTAACATTAAATGAAATCGTGTTATGGTCACCGCTACCCAGATATATATATATTTTTTTATATGAACATTAGTAATAAGTTCTGCATGGCTTATGATTACCAGGTCCAGCAGAGTGCCATTTCTAGTTGGGGCTTCTATGGAACTGCTGTTTAGGTTCTTTTATTGCAGTGTGAAGCTTGTGTTCACAATACAGATTGTTGAATGTGGCATGCTGTAAATGCACATAGAATCAGCACAGGGACTTCAAACACATGCAATTGAGATTATGCCAGAGTTGTGGATATGTAAATCCTTGCACCCCTTTTTTAAGCCCCACCCTTTCCAAACTGCATCCTGGCTAATAGCTACAACATTGCAATGAACATTGGGGCCTTTTTACACCACTATGCTGTGTGCTGCAATGCACAAATTGGTACACATTGTGGTGAATAAACTGCCCGTTTACAATAAATGTGGTGAAGCGCACACAGAAGTAAGACAGGCTGCATTTTATCACAATGTAAAGCACCGGGCAACATGCATTGTGTTTTTGAAAGTGTGTTGGGCTGCCATTTACGGTAAATGGCACCACAGAGCACCACCACATATAATGTGCGTGGTTACAACATGCGCATAACCCTGACGCCACAATGATTTTTGGATATATAGATATCTCCCTGCCTGTTTTCAGCCAGATTCCAGGCAGTCTATGCGCAACCTTGGTTATTTAACACTCTCTTCTCCCTGCCTGCCACTTTTGGGGAGATGCATTTCAGTATGCACTCAGCCTTGCTTACTAACATGTACTTTTTCCAGACTTGCATAAGATCTGTATATACTATAGAGCATTCTAGTTAATACAGTTGTCGGATAGAACTGAACATCCATTGAGGTCAAACATAACCATGAGGTATGATATTAATTAGACATCTGAATATGGGTACATGCATGTGCCATAGCGTTCAGGTGTCAAGAAAATGAGGAAAAACTTTCAGCAGATATACACGTTAATAACTAGCCACAAGAGATACTTCAATATGTCAAAAATGCAAACAAGCCTTGACGGGGAAAAAGATAATTGTAGCTGTCTTATTTAGAATGCACTACAAAAAAGGAATGAAGTGGCAGTGAAGAAGAAAAATCTGAATTAATCTGTAATGTTTCTTTTGGGAAGTATAGCGTTACTGCCTTCATACACCACCCCCAGAGGATTTCAGGCTAGCATACACAGACAGATCTAAGCAAGCATAGCACAACTGTGTGTTCAGCACTTGATCTTCTCTCAAACTACATATTTCTTTTAAAAAGACCATGCTTGGTCATCTTCAGGTGAAATCTCAACTTACACTCCCTGTTTTTATAAGCTAACATTTTGCTGTAAGATAATAAAAACAGGCAAAACCACAAGTCTAACAGTAGATATTCTTTATATACAACTACAGTAATGGTAAAAAAAAATACTGGTATCTCCTGCAGCTAATTTTATTCAATCTCTCATTTGCTTTCTCTGCATTGGGGTGGCATTTACTTGGCTTGAGAGGGGACTAAATGTCAAGTAGACACCACTGCTGTTGCTTTTGAATGGACCAGCCAGCCTCTAAAACTCAAAGTTTCATGTATAAGAGAATATAGTGTAGTGAATCCCAAAAATAAATTTGCCCTGTAAAAGAATGGCTATACTTAATAATGAAATGTAAAAATGTGTTATTGACCACTCCACAACCGATCGATCATTTTTCACTCTGATAAGGTGGACATCCCTGCCATGCTATCCTTTTTAGTTCCACAGAAACCTACACAGTGACAATTCAGCATGATAGTGTTACTCCTGGTCCTTAGGTGTTCATAGTAAACATGCATCAATTGATACATCTGGTATCTACAAAGTCGTGGCTGAGAATGAGATGATATAGTTTAAGTCACTGCTTCTCAA
Source organism: Pelophylax lessonae (assembly GCF_965119305.1). Taxonomy (NCBI): domain Eukaryota; kingdom Metazoa; phylum Chordata; class Amphibia; order Anura; family Ranidae; genus Pelophylax; species Pelophylax lessonae. The sequence continues at coordinate 243,965,151 of NC_138771.1, read as the reverse complement.
AATTTGACCAGTGTACCAATGGGGGCACCTCATAGTCCAAATAGTACATTCACCTCCAAAAGTACAGCTTCACTCTTAGTGCCAAAGGAGACCTTCTGCATTAAAAACTTTTGAAGACTCAGTGGAAATAAGACCACATGACACCGCTTGAGTTGTGACTTGCTTCATACTTCCAATAAATGGTTGTCAATTCACTTCAGCAAGTAAAGCTACATCTTAAACTGGTTGTGAACCTCTAATATGAAAAATGAACAAACCATACCCCTCTATAGTGTTCGCCAGACTAAATCCAATGCACCAATTGTGGTTCCTATTTGATCTATTATCCCTCTGCTATGCAGGAGTCATTTCTGACAGCTTATGCCAACACCACAGAGTTCCAGGGGATGGACCCATCCCTCCAGCACACAGCAGGTGATTGACTGCCTCAGCTGTGCATGTTTCCCTATGAGACTGTAGAGGGAAGTGTGCCATTTCCCTCCACTCAGGTCTCAGATTACACTCCACTCCCTGCCCTATGCTGTGCAGTGTGTGCAATCAGATCCCCACCCCCTGCCCTCTGGAGCTGAGAAAAAGCCTTTATCTGTGTGATTTAGAGGGCTGTAGCGAAGAGGGCTGTAGATGTTTATCATCTGTGTTTTACCTGAGGTTTGTCTCTTTAGTGGATATATGTAAGGGTTTACAATCCCTTTAAAGCTGTAGTTGTCAGTGTAGAAATAGAGCTACCCTCCTCTCCCAGGTGGCTAGTTTATATTCTGATTAAAGCATTTTTATAGGATTGAAAATTGATTTTTGACGTGTATCAAACTTTTCGTGGAAGAACAAAAGCATAAAGATTCCTATCCATTAATGTTTACCCTATTTTTCTTTCCTAATAGTAGTTAAATAATAAGACCTCTATATATTTCTGTAATATTTATTACATAACTATTTTCATTGCACTAAACAATGCAATTAGGCTGCATAGTGATGTATTTAGATGTCAGTATTTTATGGTAAAATATGTTTATAGTTTATGAAATTCTGACAGATTTACATAAAAACTAGCAGATTCGGTGTTCTTCATTTTATAGAATTATTTTAGACATGAAGGCTTGGAATCTGAGAGAGTATATAAATTCTGCTCTGGGGTTTCATATAAGTTAATGCCCTCACCACTGAAAATGACTGCAGTTACGTATTTTGCAAGTGAGGGGGGGGGGGGGGGGGCTCAGAAAAATAAATGTAACTGCACTAAAAATCATGATTTACATGAAGAGCGCAACCTACCTGCTCAGTAAATTCTTTTTTATCTATGCCTGGCAGTAGTGGACCACTATAAATGAAATTACCATTCATACCCTTTTCACAGTATTCTGGTCATCCTAAAACCCCTTCTTACAAGGTAGAGGCATTCACATAAACCTCTACCCAAGGCTCCTTGCTGACTGGTGTACAGTACATCTAGAAGTGTAAGTCTAAGAAAGTTCCTATAGCCATTAACTTGGAAGTCTGAATTTAATTGGTGATGCAGAAAACAATATATGCATTACAAATCTAAGGTGACCATTTGAGGTACTTTGTGGATTTTTAATTCCAGTAAGTTATATTGAAGTTTTAAATAGGTTGTACATAAGGGAAAAATGTACAGAATAGACCAAACAAAGAGAACTGCTCAAGTATTCTAGTTAAAGGCACTGCGGTTTCAAAGAGTTATGCTGGATAGAATCATTGAGATGAGGTATTATACGAAACATATATACTAAACATCAGAACAATACGTTTAAAAGGGAAACAAAAGAATCGTCCAGTTTCTGGTACTGGTTGAAGAATTGGGATGATGTGAATAAATCCATCATTGCTGTAGAGTATCAATTTGTATCAGTAAGGGCTGTAAGTGAGAATAACAAGCTTAAGGCATTATATCAGTAATCAACCCTTGTATAGCCAAGGTTGACATAGGAATTACATTTAGACAAGTTGTTTTTCGAATCAAACAGGCGTTCAAGTGAATAACTGTGGTTCGGATCTCTATATGCAGTATATCAGACAGATTGGGTATGATCACCAATGTCTCATGAGGTTAAGTTTGACAGAGAGAATGTGTATGATGAGCATTCTAAATTAGTGATTTTGGGACAGTGTCTGTGTAATATTAAAAAGAGCCAATTCTGCAGAGGGGGCTATAGATATCGGGGGGAAATTCCCAAGAGTGGGTTAAAGACTTGGTTCCAGTATTATCTGACCATCTGGCAGTACCATAGGATATGTATTAGGGGAACCCATCTTTCTGTAATTTTGCCAACATTTTGCTGACGTACCCAGATGCATGCTTTCTCAATGTTTACTGCAGGGGATTGCTGAGAATTTAGATTGATGTAACGTGAGGGGACTTTTTGATATCTGGCACAGTGCAATGTTGGGTGGCTAGCATTAGTTACTTGTTGATTGGTTTCACTCGTTGTCTAAAATTACTGTTTGGCACAAAATAACATTTAAAAAAAACGCAAGAGCACACGGATTATGTAACTAATCTTTTTTGTCCTGTTTCTGTTGCCCATCTAGATATTGATGAATGTGCTGAAGGACGTCACTACTGTCGAGAAAACACTGTGTGCGTTAATACTCCAGGTTCTTTTATGTGCATTTGCCAGCCTGGATACATCAAAATTGATGACTATTCCTGCACAGGTAAGGAAAGAACACATTTTGTTATTTTCATAAGTATTTTTATTCATACAAGAAACTAGGCATTCAAATCAGGATTAAGGGTTTACAACATATTACAAAAGCTCTTGCAAAGTAATATTTATTTCTTGATTGTTTATGCTATAACTGGGAACATGATGGTAAACTACAAAAGTATTTATTTTTTCTCAGCATTGCTATTGATTTAGGGAGTTTTATGAAAATAGCATTGAAAAATAACTTTTTCTATCCTGATTAGTTGAAAGTTCTTGTATTTCTTCCTTTTTTTTAAAATGCAGCATAGTGTGTTCATAAAAATACTTTGTTCTAATTGACTAAAAGATAATTTGTTCTAATTAACTCAAAGCAAAACTCTAGAGGAAAATGTAACGCTTGATATCAATCATATGCCTCATATATGTATGTTCTGCCTTACTCCTATAGTTGAAAAAAGTGTTTGCAGTGCTAGATAAAAATGGGGAAAAAAGTTTATTCTCCAGATCAAGAGTGGCAGCTCTCTGTTATAAAAGTGCGTGAGGCTGGTACAGGTGCTACCTATAAATATGACTTGTAGGTCAACACGTGGGGTGATATGTAGTGCTAATGATAAGTGCAAAAAAGTGAGTAAATCTCAGTGCTGCCCCACTAAATATATACTGGTGTGATATTGTGGATCAAATAAAGGTGCAATGATCAATAAATAGAAAGTGCTTGGAAATTATTTTATTAAAAAGTGCAGGTTAAAGACAATAAAGAAAAGTGCATATATTGTTAACAAAACTCAGAACAAATCCTGATGGGATAGTGAATATATCTTTCAAAAATAATGTGCAAAAACCACTTAGTGGTGATGAATAACTCAAATAAGTGTCAAAGAGGTGTCTCAACAAAGACCAAATCCTTGGTTTTGTTTTAAATAAACAAGTGTAAAGTGAAAACAAAGGAGAAAAAGGAAACGTGTGCACATCCGTGTGATGGTGATGGCGCACTTGTAATACGACCTGTGTGTGGGCCGATGGGCTGTTAGCAGCTCTGGGGTTAGTGTTCCGCTTCTGTTGGGCTTGAAACTGTTGTTCTTGATGATCTGTATGCTCCGACAGAAATATAACCCCATAGTTGGTAAAAAGTTCAAGACAGTGGTATAGGAAAACAGTGTAGACTAACTCGTTGAGCTGATCTGGATCAGTATAGCGTGCGCCTGGAAGCTTCCTCGTTCCGCGGCCCTAGACTCCATAACCGGAAGTGACGTGTGACGTTCAGACTCCGCCCTACGCGTTTCATCGGAAGGACGTCTACTGGAGCCTCTCTGTTATGTGTGGTATCTTTGTGGGTACCCGGAAAAGTGTAAGCAAAATGTAAAAAGATGAGTAGCGCAGGTTAATGCAACTCCAGTAAAAGTTTATCTATTTTGATAAAAAAATGTTTCAGGGGTTCAAGACTCTCCCATCATCAAGGCTTGGATGCTGGCTACAATACAAAATTATATTAAAAAGACCATTTACAGTTACACCACAGTCATTACATGTGTTTCTTACAATTAACACCTTGGGCCTTTCATGAAGACTATTAGTCTTTTACTGGACATGCACTAACCTGTGGTGCTCTCATCCTTTTCCACTTTGTTTTTGCTGTTATAGTTGTATCCTTCTTGGCCACAGTTCAATGGAAATCATTGCAAAGGCTCTCATCCTCCTGATGGGTGTCTAGAAAATAAATCCCTGTTGAATTTTTGCTTCCTTAGTTACCTCTCTTCCTCAAGGCCTTACACAACGAATGCACATTAACACATTGGTGAAATTATTCCATGCTCTGCACTGTTGTAAACTGTGTTAGACTGAAAGACCATGCAATGCAGTAAAACCCTAACTGCGCACACTGCTGCTTCTCCTACCTGTAGTCTGAATGGACCTGTGGGTTACAAAGGAGATTTAACATGAGATTACAAAAAGTGTAATGCAGCAAACGTGCCCTGACAAAACAAACTGACACTAAAGTAAAAATGAATGGTCACTCACTGAACTATCACTAGATTCACACTAAACTAAAAATGAATGGTTACTACACTCACACTAAATGAACTATCACTAGATTCACATTAAACTGATCTTCTACGTTGATCATACAATCAGATTAGCACATTATAGCACTCTAACTCCCTAGTAGCATTGAACAGAGCCCTGTTCTATCTTTCTCCACCCCGATATCCCACTACAAATGGCCGCTATTGAAAGAATACTTTTATAGTGTGGGGTGGGACTAAGAGCAATGAGCCATGATTGGATAGAGTCATTACTTTCTACAATCGTAGCTCTGAGAGTGATCTGTGCCCTGATTGGGCAAAGCCTTTTTTTTGCTTCAGTCAATCAGGACTTTGAATGCACTGTGCGGCCGCACAGTGCATTGTGGTCATTCGGCGGACCAAAACAAACGGTCAAACGCCCCAATAATTCGAGTGTTCGTCAAACGAGCATGAGTTAGGGCTGATCCCTTTGCCCATCCTTACATCTGACTAAGGGATTAATATTCCTGCCTGGGGTTGTGGGGGATATGCATTTTTATGGAAATAATATGTTTGTTTAGTGCTAGTTGATTGCAATATAACACATTCAAAGTCACACCTGAAAACACCCACAATTTGACATAATCACCTAAAAAAAGTGTCTTGGTCATAAGGTCATCTGTTTTAATCTCTTATTGGTACAAAATGTGTGTGTAATATGATCAGAATACCATGGTACATCCATAATATGGCATCTGTGTTCCATATTAAAGTGCAACACGGCAGAAACATGTTATATAGCAACCAAACATGTCAGTAGCATAGTTTATTAGCCGTATTAGTTGGCAGTGTTTGATGAAGTTCAATTAAACTGTAAAACCAACCATTGATACTGGAAAGTAATTTGAATTATTCGAGTCTAAATTTAAATATCTTCTCTCTAGATGTTGTTCACATAATCCTTATCGAGAATGTTTTGTTCATGTGGAATGATCCCTTGAGTGCCACATCCCAGACTAGAAATACAAATACAATAAGGTTCCCCTTGGGGCGGGACTTTTTAGGCACTATTTGATCAAAAGTACACAATTGTTAATTTTTGAAACTTTATTGAAAAATATAGTACAAAAGAATAAAATCAAAAGGGCAAGTTGATAAATACATTACATGTACAGTAGAATCTAAACCCGACGCGTTTCAGAGTAGAAACACCAAACTCCTTCTTCAGGGGTGCCCACAGAGGGTGGTATAGTTCACTGTAATGAATGGAAGAACTTGCCTGCCTGTGAAGGCTAAAAACAGGAAATCAGTATGCCAACATTCGCCAGCTGGAGTGCCGTATATGGATTCTAGGTGTTGAATCCAGAAAAACAAGGAAGTTCTTAGGTGTCAAAATGTTCGAGATTGCTTGCAAACCAGACTCCTGCAGGAGGCTGGGTGGGAGTAGCTGAAACCCCAAATTAGGCAATCCTTAAAGACCAGTTTTCCGGGCAAGAGAATCCACTGTGGCAGAGTAGATGTTATGTCATGTTCGGCAAAGGAGCAGATATGGCATACTGATTTCCTGTTTTTAGCCTTCACAGGCAGGCAAGTTCTTCCATTCATTACAGTGAACTATACCACCCTCTGCGGGCACCCCTGAAGAAGGAGTTTGGTGTTTCTACTCCGAAACGCGTCGGGTGAATACCCGGGGGTTATGTGGTTTAGATTCTACTGTACATGTAATGTATTTATCAACTTGCCCTTTTGATTTTATTCTTTTGTACTATATTTTTCAATAAAGTTTCAAAAATTAACAATTGTGTACTTTTGATCAAATAGTGCCTAAAAAGTCCCGCCCCAAGGGGAACCTTATTGTATTTGTATTTCACATAATCCTTAGTACTTATGTCCTACTAATATACAAGATAAAATGAAAAGTCAGATACTGACAGTACTGCTGTTGGGAACGATCTGCCTGAAATTTCAGACATAGTTATCTGCTGCATGTGCTTGATAGACGGGCAACACTTTCAATTTTGCTGAAACTGCAGGAATCCTGTGATGAAGTCCTACACACTTTTGTTCTTTTTATAACTTCAGCTCTCACACATGTACACTCCTATAAACCAGATTCTTACATTTGTACTATGGATACATTTATTTGGCAATAACCTTGCCATTACTTTGCATAATAAAGTAATACATATATATATTTTTTTTATTTTAGGACTAGCAAGGCCTACTTTGGTGATATTGCCTTGTAAAAAATGAGAGAAAAAAGTAACAAACACTTTTCTACTTTGGTGCTAGAAAAAAAAAAAAAAATATATATATATATATATATATATATATATATATATATATATATATATATATATATATATACATTATTTCTGTATGTAAAAAGTATGCCTTTTTATTTTGTAGTTTGTAATATTTAAAATGATAGCGAAATTATGATTCTATAACAAATCTTTACGAAATGACTTCCAAATTAAATAAAAGGACCCTTTTCTATGCAACACCAGAACAATTAAAGAACAAAAATGAAAAGTTAAAATATTAATGGTTCTAAAAATAGAAATAAAAACATCATCAGGAAAATAATTCTTAAGGGGAGAAATCTCAGAATGAGTTTATTAGGGCGGTTCAGGGTAGGACAGATTGAAAAGGAGTTAAAATTGATGAAAACCCATCAATTTAACAAAACCTGTTCCGGGAATGTAACTGTCACATTGGTTGTGCTCTCAACCAAACTGTCAAACCATCCAGTGGCTGGTGTCCTAACTCATCACATATGCCGCATCATGGCAGTTTACTTCCAATTTAAAAAGAAACCCATATTTAAAAAAAAATCAGGTTGCTTTAAGTGATGACATATGCAGATGAAAACTCATTACTTTGATTTCAGATTAATGAAATGGATTAAATACAAAAGTAAGCAAGGTTACTTTTCATCTCTCTATCTTGCATCGGAACAGATTAGACACAATAGGATTATTGTACTTGTACCAAAGGCAAACAGGCTGTTTACTTTGCAAGGAAAGTTGCACTGTGAAAGGGTATTTCCCCCGAAGCTTAGTGAATGTGGTGTATTTTCACTTTGCAAAGAATACCCAATCGTGTGAGGGGGGGAAAAATGCTTTTTTGTCTGCATATGATTGAAATCAGCAGATTTCACTTCATTCTCTCTAGTGAAAATTCCTTTGTAAAGTGCAACTTTCCTTGTAAAGTGAACTGCATCAGCTAAAATAGTTGCTTTATTTACAACAAGCAATTCCTGGCTGTCATTCTGACAGCTGGGTTTGACAAAGTGTGAGGTAGGCAGAAGGACATTCATACTGCATATACCCTGTGTACTTTAATGAAGATTTTTTGGACATGTGTAACATGGCCAGTTTCCACAGCTAGTTATTTAGCATGAAGTTACTGACTGTTTCTCACACACTTTAGTACAGAGCACCGAACCCTCCAGACTAGACCTCCAGTGGATTATTTTCCCTCATTAAATTTTGTTTTTTTTTATTTACACCTGTGGCTGTCTGATTAAACACAGCCAAATTCAACCTACTCGGATGCCAGGTGTATAAAGACAAAGGATATGCAAAGTCATCTTGTTTTCTTTCAAAGCAGCCACAGGAATAGCCAGTGTCATGCCACGATGTTGCAGAATAGGACTTTTGCTCCCTGTGTGGATGCAGTGATATCTTTAAATATGGCCAATCTACCCCCTGCTGGGTCAGAGCCAGAGCTTTTTAATCAGCAAAGATTGAAGAGCATTCATTCTAACGAAGTAGGTTGTGTTGGACCTCTGCACTTCTTCCCGACATAAAGCACTGTGCAGCTGCTAGCAGAGAGCTGTTGTGGTGTACCTGTATGCAGAGCCTGAGAGATGACAAGGGTGGTCTCTTGCATAAGTACCATCTGATCACCCCTGGACATTGAAATGAGGCCTGAAAGGGCAAAGGAAAGGCAAAAGTGCCAAGGTGTAGATACTCTGAGCAGGAAATTGGGAGTACTGGTATTTGAGCAAAAGCACAGCTGACAATGCACCATAGAAATGGCAAGTCCAGCTAAGGGTGGAGTCGGGCCCCAAATCTGGTTCAGTGATAGCAGAGTGGAAACCAGGACGTAAGTAGAATCGGAGCCAGGAAAGGCAGAAGTCTGCAACAATCAGGCAGGGAGGTACAGATTCACCAGCGAAAAGCATGGTCAAGCTGATGTTGGTAGTGAGGGAATGTGAACATACAAGGATAATCTGAGAGCAGGGTCAGAGGATGCAGGTCTTCAACAGGATCAACATTCATATTAGGAACAAGACTGAAGACCATTCAGCAAAGGGATAGTGCAGAGTTTTAGATAGGCAGCACTGTGGCAGTGGACAAGCACGCAAATCTGCACATGCTTGTACTTTTAGCAATGATGTACATGCAGTCCATCTTCTGTGTCTGTAGAAATGTGCACACTAATGCCCCGTACACACGTGCAGATTATCTGAAGACTTTTGTCTGCAGACTTACCAAAACCATATAATATGAGGTCAAACCTAAACACTTTCAATTTGTATGCAATCCGGCAGGCCCTTGCACTACATAGAAAAGGTAAATCTGAAGACAAAAGTCTTCAGATAATCTGCACGTGTGTACGGGGCATTAGGCTAATGCACACTGTCTGGATAAGGTGAGTGTGTCTAGCTGACAGCAGGCTTTTCTATTCAGGATGTAGCAGCTTTAGATTGAAAACAAATTGAAAGGCCTTTCCACATCTATTGTTTTGCAATGTATTTAGCTGATTTAAACTAAGGGTTAAGGTGAGTTTTAAGAAAGGAAATTCTTATTGATTGTTATGGATTAATGCACATTAATCCTTGTATTGTTTGCTCAATAAACGTGTTTGACTTGTTAGTACATGTGTGGTTAAATGTCAAAAGTTAAAGGACGGTTTTTTATTTTACTGGATGCTTGGATCCATATTCATGGATGTATTCTTGGATGTGTACAGAGAAGCACCTGGTGCAAAAGTTCATCTCTGAAATTACTTTTTCAAGTATTTAATGGTAAAGAACATCAGATACATCCAACATACTGTAAAAAAAGAAAAGCCTTCACCTTTTTCTGGCTTGAACAGTTGATGATAAAGGTATGTGTGCTAAGGGATATGTTAAGGCTTGACTAGCATCTCCTAACGACACTAAAGGCAACTGATATTACCATCACCTGCTAAAGCCGTGAAGATGGAGGAGGCTTTATTCCCTCATAATGTGTTGGTTACAACTTATGCTCTTAACAGGTAAATGTTTAAAAAAGTCCTTTAAAAGTCCTTTAAGTGAGTATCAGGTGCTCCTCTGTACACATCCAAGAATTTACAGTCTGCTTCTTTGTAGGAAAAATCATTTTGCAGTAAATCCAATGGAAACAATTTTCACTTCTGTCTTTTCAACACTATCACACACACATCCGACACATTCATGGGTGTTTCCTATGAGCATGCAATTATTATGACCGATAGCATTAGTTGACAACCTTCCTAAAACATAGAGGTGTTGTAGATAGTATCCCAAAGGTAGCCAAATTGCCAAAACCTGTCAGTTACAGGCATGTTGAAACAAATATACTGTATACAGTATGTGTTCTTCTGGATACTGTTTAAGATGACAGCCTAGTCATTGTTGCACTTGTTTCTCAAAAAGTTTGTAGGTATGTTGCGTTTACAGATATAGTTTGGCAGTTATGCTAAAAAAAAAAAATCTTTGTTAGGATACATATCTGATCTACCTAGCCAACATTTAATATATACAGCAAGCTAATTACAGAAAGGCAATTAAAAATATCTGCAGGCTATACTACCAGTTCACTTGTATGACGAATCCTTTGATCACTAAAGGCCTTTTGTGCTTTTGTGGTATAATGATATGACAGAAATCGTAACACATGGTCGGTTCTGTTGGAAGCAAAAAGGGGAAGCTATTTCTTTTATGAAATGTATTCTTTTATCTATGGATGGTAAAAGCAAAAGAGAGACGACTGCATTCCTGAAGTAATTTGAATAACAATGTAAAGGTAAAATAGCTATGAAGGGCTTTCTACCAAGTTATTCAAATATTTGCAGTGGGAAAATAACATTTACTTATACTCCCCTGTCTACATTGATTCAGGTTTACCTATGCTCAACTTATACATTGCATTAAATATTTAAAGACTTTTTAATGAAGTCAAGTTGTTCCAATACACTTCATATTGTACTTGCAAGTGCAAATTTCTATCAAATCTATTTCATCAACTATTTACAGTACTTTCCATGCTTTTTATTTACAATAAAGTCAAAAATGGTCAATGGACTTTGATTTCAGACAGTCTCATAACAAGGAAAATGGTGTCTGTTGAAAAATGTGCCTATGTGCTTTTTTGCATGTTAGAAGTTGAGTAAATCAATTGAACAGATTGGCAAGTTTGTCTCCTAAATAATGCTGATTACTATATTACATAGGATTATTTTGAGGACTTGAGTTTGTGTTAAAGTTGGGGGTTAAATTCAAGCATCAGCTTGTTAACATGTGTCTGTCTGGTTTCATTATACAGTTTTATTGTCTAGCTTGGCTTAGATATGTTGAAGGTCCTAAAATCTACTAAATGTAAAGAAAGCAATAATGAAAACATAGAAGCAATGTAAAATTGCGTACAATGGTTCACCTTACTACACACTCCCAGTCTCCACCAAGACAGCATGCTTCCACATGTTTGTTTGTCTGGTCTGTATAAAATGCAGACAGAAGAGAAACACACAGACTCTCTTGACATTGCTTCCTTTTCCTTCTCTATAAAGTAGGATTAGCATATTTAAAGTGGTTCTAAATGCATTTTATGCATTAAGATAAAAAAGCCTTCTGTATGCAGCAGCCCCCCCCAGCCCCCCTAATCCTTAAGCACCATAGCAATTAATTGATGTGCACGAGAGCCGCGGCTCTCTAAGAACTCTCATTCCTCATTGGCTGAGACCGCAGCAGATGCCATTGGCTCCCACTGTCAATCACAGCCAGTGAGCCAAAAAAGAGGAGGCAGAGCTGAGCCATGGCCCTATGTGTGAATGAACATGCTGCTTGCTCTGGGGGCACTCGGCAGAAGAGAGGGGCCTGGAGTGCCCACTAAGAGGAGGATAGGGTCTGCTCTGTGCAAAACCACTGCACAGAGCAGATAAAGGAAACATGTTTAAAAAAAAAAAAAAAAACAAGCCTTTATTTACACTTTAAAAGTCTATTTGGATTTTACAGTCAAATTTGAGAAAACCCCAATGCGCACAGCATGCCAAAAAAAAGGAAATGTTATTTTCTAGATCGTTCTGAGTAGCCTCATGGCTGACTGCAAGAGTTATTGTTCAGATCATCAGGTCATCTTCTGTTGGACAGGAATTTTGGAAACTGTTTGCCGATCAACTGCAGTCAGTGATTGTGATCTGGTAGCAGGTCTCTCCACTGTCAGAATATACCAATGTCCCGGCAGGAGTGGGGGGTTCCTCCACTCACCTCTTGTGTGGATGGAGGAATTCAGTGTTTGTTTTTTTAGTTCAGCCTGCAGGCTGAAGGAAAAATAATCGTATATAACCAGTTTTACTAAATTATTCCTCACTAACATACAATGTAGGAGGCCAGTTACCTTTTGTTAGGATAGACGATGTTCAAATCAAGTTTACAACTAGATAAAGAGCACAGTATAGACAGGGTTACACATTAAATTGGTTATAAACCCTCACATATACCCAGTGAAGTGAATAGCCTCAGATGATAAACCGAGTTGAAACAAATCCTCCTACAAAAGTTTTACTTGTATATTTGCTGTCTTCCCCTTTCTGTACCCTTTCAAAAGTGCAGATTGTGTTAAAAATCTTTCTTCATATGCCAGCAGTACATAGAGAAGGAAGGACAGAGAAACTGTGTTTACACTGTGTGAGGGTTGATTGGAGGAAAGGGATACACCCCCTCCACATAGGCAAAGGAATGAAGAAACATGCAGAGCTGTATTCTGAATATAGAAGCTCAGTGCTCCTCTCCCTCTAATTTTTAGCTCATGTTATCTCATGTGTTGGAGATGGAGAACTTATCAGAAGGAACTCATGCTGATAACAGAGGAACGAAGCACCAGAGAGAAATGACACTTAGAGCTTTGGAGAGAGATAAGTAAACACTGCAGATGTATGTGCTTAGTTCAAATTTCATGAATGGAGTTTACAACCACTCTAACTTTTTAATCACTCCTGCATTCCACAGGAAAATTCACTTTAGGAGAAACATGTAAAAGCAATTTTAAAATCCTAGGCAGCAATTTTTAAATATTTTAAGTTCTGCTATATCATCCCAATTCGGCTGCAAACGTGAAATATACTGATGCCAGACCATTTATTTTAACAACCTTCACATAAAATGATATGCATATTTAACATATTTATCCATAAAAAAACCTCCCATGTGTAGATATTCAAAATTCCCCCATCTTGGATGTGATTTCTGCATCCCCAGCAGACTCAGTTTTTTCACACAAGTGACACTTGGGATGTGAGGGGAGGGACAGAGGAGCTGCCACCACAGAGTAATTAGATGCTAGTAAAGGGGCAGGCTATGACATGTAAAAGGCTGTGGTAGGGAACTGACTATTTAAATTTTCTAGTAAGTTTAAGGGCATGATGGTAGTGAATAAAACATAATTTCTAGAAATTAAAAACACTGTAAAGCAAGGTTTTAAAATACTATTTTAAGTGCTTTTACCTGCAACATTACATATGATTATTTATGCCCAATGTTAACACTGCATGAAGATACCCAGAAATCCCGGACTGCTGGCGATGCTGCTGCTCAGGCCACTCTGGAAGGCAATTACCCTGTGGACTTTGCACTCTAGCCTGCACATCTGCCTCCTCCCACAGTCTGGCACCAAGAGCCTCGAGCCACCCTGAGCAGCTCACTCAGTTCACCTCTGCTCCTTCTCCCAGATGGCATGGCCCCCTGGGAATTGTAGTTTGTTTGCTGCTGTAATGCAGGACACCTCCCACTCCTTTCCTAAAAAGCATTTTCTATTCAGGTCAAAAGTTGGCTATTCAGGTGAGAACATAAAAAGGCAATGGGACCTAACAAGTGGGCATGCCTTCATTTGTTGTCCCACCAGAATTCTATGGAGTCCCTCAAGGCCTTATGGTCCTTTTTAAAGGGTTCTTGTGCCAGCACCTGGCTACACTAATCTAATACTATGGAATTATTGACTGAATGATTAGGCATTTTGAAAATACTATTTTCAATCTCTCAATGATATTTAAGCTGCAGAATATTTTTTCTGAACAAATTGGATTAAAATACCCACAACCCTTGGTGGGGGATCTCCTATACGTTGATTTTTTTTTTTTTAACATATAGCACGTGGACATTATATTGGTGCGCTAAAAATAAAATGATAATTTATACATGGAACGATCTACTTGGCTTTGCATTTTCTCCCTATGTCTGTGTAGGTTTCCTCGTGCTCCAGTTTCTGCACACAAACCCATACTATACTGGTAGTTTAACTGGCTTTCTCCCAACATAGACCTTAGCATATCTGTGTTTAACAGTTGCATTGGGTTGTCCATTTACTTCAGGGGAAGGAATTGACGTGAATGGATTTATGTACAGTGTAAAACATTACAAAATACTGAAAATAAATGATAAAGAAAATCTAGATGGTGGCTGCAATCGGAGAGAATGTGTACAAAATATAATGTTTATTAAAAAAGATCAATTACCCAATAAACAAGTTTTAGGAAAGGAAGTTATAGATGTTTACAGTTTTAATGTTTTGAAATGTGTTTTTCCCCAACCAGATTTTGTCATAGTCAGCTTTTAGGTATCTGCTGCCAGGTTCTAGGTGACTAAGCACATGTATGTATAGATCATGCTTAACATTTAAACAAAATGTACAGAGATTAGGAGTACGAATGCAGTACATGAATACTGTATGCGGAAAAGGTTTAAGTACATAGATTCATTTTAGTAGTCAAAGGACCTAAGTGCTCAGGTACTTTTGATAGTTGAAAACATCTGTGTTTTAATCACAATATCTGTGCAATATGGCACATAAGCCTAATAAGGCTGTACAATCGCACCACTAGCCTCATTAACCACACAGAGGAGGTCAGGGAAAGAATAATAACTAGCTTAATTATGTGAGGTAGGCAGGAGTAGGAGTGAAGCAGCTGGGATCTAGCTTGCCAAAGCTGTGTGTAGGGAAAACATTTCTTGCCAGGAACGGTTTTAAATGAAGACTTGTACTATCAAGGAGAGGAGGAGATCAACTAATGTGCTTGATTGTTAATTGAAATACAAGCAGAGACTGCTGATCCATTAACATTAAGCTTATTGACAGGTAGAGGGCTGCCAAAAAATAATTTAACTAACGTGATCTTTTCTAGAGACCTTTTTCTCCTGCTAATAATGACCACAAGTCTTGATGAAAGTCCCCTCAAAGTTTACACTTCTTATTGTGCTAGCCAAATGTTATTACAAATGGCATATTCTCTTCTATAGCAGGAGAGAAAAGCCTTTGGTACCAAAGATAAAAGGGACAATTTGGCCTCCCCCACTCTAGTACCAGCTCTGGGCATTAGGACCACTGTCAAAATCCAAGTATGGGCTACCCAAAAATATCCTCCAGTAAATTTGAGTTGCCGGTAACCGTCACACAAAACAAATAGACCTCGGGTAGTATGTGCATTGACTAGGAGCTTGGAGCAATAGCAAAAGTCCCCTGTATGACCGCCAATGCTCCTTCAATAATATCCCGTCTATAGCCATAAGGCCACAGTGACACAATTGATACAGTAGAGGCACCTACACGTCATTCCCAAGCATCAGTGAGGTGGCAAGGGTCCAGTACTTGCCAATTTAGTAGGCCAGGATGTGTATGAGGGGGGAAGAGGAAGCAAACAATCAAATTGATTTGGGTTAGCCACCATAACCTAGAAAACTTGCACTACAGACTGACAAATTGGTAGCTCTTAGAAGGGAGGAGCGTAATTGACTGCAATATAACTGGGGCCTGATGAGCAAATAGACTATAGGGAACATGCCCTCAACTGCCTCTCAGTAAAGCTAGAACTATACAAAGAAATAGGAGTGTGGTGTCCCCAGGCAGTGTGCACATTGACTAGGATCTCATGGCAATAGCACTGGCGCAAAAACCCCTCTGGGGGAGCCAGTGTTCCTTCGTGTAATAACCAAAATGTAAGGGAGGCCAAAGAGCTGCAGTAGAGGCTCCTATGCATTGTCAGTCCAATTTATACCCAAGATGGGGCTACGCATGTGCTGGAAAATGGGAAATTTGAAATATAAAAGACTGAATAAAAATGACATGTTAATATGAAAATTACATTTTCAGCAAGAATACTTAAAACCCAAGGCCAGGGGGTTTGGAATAATAGGTGGTTGAGCCATGCCCCCCTTAACCCAAGACCAACGTCTGAGTGGGTTGTACACATGCCAAGACCGCAATGTTTTGCAAACCATTGTGATACAGTGGTGTGGGATTTTCAGGGTTAAAACAGGCAATGAGGAAGGAATCTATCCTCTCCCAACTACCTGTCAACTGCCCCCTTTAAAAGCATTGCGCTGAAGAAGTCTTTTTAGCATGGACTTCCCCTAGATTCCACCAGCTCTGCCAGAACTAACTGCAATGGAAAAAAATGTGAATATGTAACGTATACAGAAGAATTTTGGTAGATAAGCTATATCACTGGCTTTTTCTCTGCTTCTGAAATGGTATTGTGCAATCTACACAGTTCAGGGTAAATAAAAGGCAGTTTATACTCGTGTGTTTTTAAGATGACTAGCATAGTGGTGAAAGCGCCATTGCACTTTGTGCATATTCTTGGGTTTGAGACACACCATCATCACTATCATATTGTGGCTTGGTATTTGATTCTCCATTCCATTGTGCGCAAGGTTTGAAATTTACCATGGTCGGCATCGTTCTGTGGCATAGTAGTTAAAGCTCCATTCCACTTGGTGTATGGTTGTGGGTTTGAGACACACCACAGCTGCCATTGTTTACTTTCAGTATTTATTTGGTTAGTGTTTTTTTAATTTATTTATTTTTTGACCTTCCTTTTTCTACCATATGATACTAATTGTCTGCAGGACTTGGGTTTGAAAGGGCTTTACATCTGAAGGGTAAATCTTGATTCTTAAATATAATGGAATGAATATCACAGATGAAAAAATAAATAAATAAAAAATAGATTTCCATGTAGGGCTTGGTTACCCTCATGGTCAATAGTGGAGGGGGGGGGTATTAAAAATAGCCAGATGAGCTGTGCTTTGAGTCTCATCCCCCTCCCAACTGCCCCCCTTCACTAATTGCAGCAGCCACAGGTGTTTTTACACATGCTGCAGAAAAAAATATCAAACAAGTGGGCTCCTTCTAGGTATAGAGATTTTTTGAAAAAAATAAGATAATAAAAATGCACTCGCTAACTAAAAGGGGATCAAGGCTTGTCATAAAACCATATAGACCTCCATAGGATCACCATGATGCTGCAGAGCTCGGCAGGCATGTGGCTGGCTGAAGCAGAGCAGCAGCCAGCCACTTGCTTCTGAGCTCTGCATCTTCAGGGTGATCCTTTGGAGGTCTATATGGATTTATTTGCTCCCTTTTTAATTAGTGAGCGCATATTTATTGTCTTTTATTCTTTTTAATAAATCTCTACACCTAGATGGAGATGCCCTCTTGTGTTTGTTTTCATCTATGTGCATTAGGATCACAAGACCTAATCTAAGAGGGGCTACATCTACTTCACCTAGTTTTCCCTTTCACTCAACTGGCCCTCTTCTGTGCCCCAGTACATTTTGGGTCTAGTCAGCATAATCGTTTATTTATTTTCTTTGGTGCAGCAACAATTATACCTCCATTTAGCATTCGGCAGGGAGGATACCCATGAAACATTACCCATTCACATTATTGGTGGTTGTGCCACAACTGCTCTGAAACCGCATGCTTTATGGTGCTATGGGATTTACAGGGGTAAAACCGGTGCAATGGAGACCTTTCTATTCCCTGCTCACCTCTGAAAAGCAATCTACTGTGGATTGCTTTTCCAAGGTGTCCTCAGCCACACAGATTCTTTGGTTTGATCATTTTTGTGAATCCTTAGCGTTCTGAGTCATGGACTCAGAATTTAACATCAGAGGGTCATCTTGACAAGCAGGTAAATAACATTTTCAGAAAAAGGTCAACAATAACAAAATGAGAGCCCCAATATACAGTATGACACTTTTTCCTAAACCACTTTGTGACCACAATATACTCTAAGTCCTCACACACAATGCTCGGCCAGATAAAAACACTTACTGAGGACTATTAGAGCGCAACTGTGTGGATTCTTAGTTTTTAGACCCTGCTGTTTAACTGACCAAATTAAGTTTCATTTAAAAGGGTTATTAACACTGGGATTTATTTCTTCATTTTAGCCATGACTCATTTTCAAATCTCAGACTCCTTAAGTTTTTTAAAGCAGCATTCAAATCCTTTGATACCGCTGGGCTTAATTTAGGTAGCGAGCATATATTATGCTGCTAAATTTGGTCTGGGCATGTAGGCTTCATTTACCTCCATTTAAATGAGGGGCAAAAGGCTGGAAAATACATTTAGAGCAAAGAATAAATGAATACATAGGAAAATAACTGTTGGGGGGTAAGAAAAAAACCAAGGCAACAGTGGCGGCCGGTGCATAGGGGGCGCCAGGGCGCCGCCCCCCCTAAAGAAAAGAAGAAAAAAAAAAAATTAAAAAAAAAAAAAAAATTACAAAACGACCAATAAAGTTTGAAAAAAAAAAAAAATTGCGTTCGCCGCCGCCGGCCGATGTGGAGGCGGGGGGGGGGGGGTGGGGTTACGACCCAGAAGAGGCGCCGATTGGCTGCCTTCTGGGGGCGTAACCTGGGCGCAAGGCAAATAGTTTGGAAACCCCCACTTCATGGATTCCTGGCTGTGATTGGTCCAGCCTCCAGCCTGGACCAATCACAGCATCCAGGACATCCGACGCTGACCCCGCTGAGCGCCGCTGACGTCACTCGCGTGCGTCATTCTCCTCAGCAGTGGACCGGAGTCGGACCCGGACGGACGATGGAGTCGGGTGGACACTGGGCGGGAGTGACGGCGGCACCGGAGAGGAGACCACCAGCATCTGATCCAGACGACCGGACCAGTCACCTCACCAGGCCGCAGCTCGAGGAGCGGAGGTCATCTGCTGGAAGTGGAACTGGAAGAAGAGAAGACATCACCACCGGTAAGTGAGTCCTCGTGGTCCCTCCTGTCCTGTCAGTCCTCCACTCCAGAGTCCAGGGCCAGGCTAGTACTGTCATACGATGCACACCTATTATCTACTTTCCTGATGGGTGTCCTCTTTTCCCATCTATGACAGTTGGGACTCAGGCGAGCAGGTGAAGAGTCAGTGCAGGTCAGCACGGTGTATGGCAGGGCTCCTGTCCTGGGGGTGACAGTCAAGTCACCATGGGGTGAGCATGCTCTATTGAAAATATATGAATAAAAGTATTCCTACCATAGGATCAGCAGGTGTTCTAAGTGGCTGGATCTGCACCCTAAGTGCCCTCAGGGAGTCAAATGATCCTTAGATTACTGCAACATAATCCCTTTTCAAGATCATTCTGCATTTGAGTAAACTAGTGGAACTGCTGCCTCTGCCCAGAGGCACACTGAAGCGATGGAGGCTGGTCTTCAACCTGGCTCAGGGGTACTTTAGACCCAGTATTTGTAGCTGGTGACTTTTAATTTAAAAGAAAAATGACTTGAGTTTCTCATTAAGATCAGCGACAGCATGGTTCTTGTGCTGCAGAGGCAGGACACTTTCCAGTTACCTTCTTAAAGCTCCTCTCTGGGAATGTGGTAATCCCCACTCACTGGATCACTAGCCCCCACTCCTGAAAGAGCCCCCAGCGATGGATTAGATACAGTGGAGTTAAGTGGGTAGAACACAGTTTCAGAAGCTTGTAAAAGGGTGGGGGGGGGGGGGGTTCAAGTTTGCAAAGAGATGGCCTGTCATGTGTGAGGATCATGTACCAAATGAAGATGACTTTGTTCAGTCTTCTATTTTTCTGCTTTCTCCATTTCCTGTTAGAGTCATCAATCATCCATAGCCTCCCCCTGCGCCTTGTCTGCCATCACCAGGACTATTGCTCACTGTAAATCAGTGGAACTAATACAACCATTCCCATGGCAGAGGTGTTAAACAGTTATACTCCAGTCAAATTTTCTTTCAGATCTTTATTGCACTGTATGTCCTTATTTGAGACTGAGACTGTCAGTAAATGGTAATCTCCCCAGCAATGTATAGTAGTGTGCAAAGGGTTCATTTAGAATCTCCCTAAGAGATATCAGTAAAATATAAAAATCTGACAGGTAAACAATTTTGTCTACAACAGCATTATATTTATAACCACAGAGATGGCCCTTTTCTTCCAAGTTAACTGGCTCCTATTAGTTATGCTGGAGGGTTTCCCTTGCTATTATTGGTCTCTGTAATCATACATGCAATATTTTAACCCTGATTATTGATGGAAAGATTGAGGCTTTGCAGATGATTGCAGAGCATGTAGTTTTCTGCTGTCTACAGAACCATGGAACATGACACTGATTTTACGGTTTTCCAATCCCCTCTAGATGACCTATATATTAGAAAAAGTAACAGGTAACAGTAGGTCTGTGAGTTTAATGCACGTTTTTTGATGGCTTTAACTATTTCAGCATCAAATATGTTCCTCAAACCTTGGCTGATGACATGCTAGTGACTTTGTCGCTAGCAATCCTGATGCTGACAATTTGCCATGATCAACAGTGGCAGGATCACTAAAAGGCTGCCTGTTTTGTCCTTATGGAATCACTCTCTGTAGCGGAGGCAGCAAGATGTCAGTCCCATCACTTTACATTGAGATTAAGTAGTGTTCAGGATAGCAACATCTTGGTATGTGCGACTACAGTCACATAGTAGTTAAGGTTGAATAAAGACAACAGTCCATCCAGTTCAATCTGTGCAGGTGTGTGTGTGTGTCAGTGACGATATTCATGTTCCATATCCCTGATTATTGTGTTCTTTGAGATGCACGTCCAAGAGTCTTTAAAAAGTATTGATACTCCCAGCTGATACCACCAATTGTGGAAGAGAGTTCCACATTCTTACCGCCCTAGGTGGGTAGAATCACTGTCAGATTTTGTTGCTATCCTTATCCCAGTTATAAAGATTTTCCTTCATATCTAGTGTGGTCGCCAGAAACAAAAAGTAAGGTTACATCACCCAAAGGAGATACCGACAGCAAAGATACCCAAGAGAGGTTTTTTTTCCGTCACCATACTATAAAATATATGTTGAAGCACTACAATAATCCATAGAGCAGTTTTTATTGTTTGCACACATTTATCCGTATGTTGTTAAAGTATAACTAAAGGCAAAACTTTTTTTAAAATGTTGGATGAAGTGGAGAGGGATTAGAACACCTATACATTTTTATTGCTGTCTGTCAGTGGCGGCCGGTGCATAGGGGGCGCCAGGGCGCCGTCCCCCCTAAAAAAAAAGAAGAAAAAAAAAATTACAAAACGACCAATAAAGTTTGAAAAAAGAAAATTGCGTTCGCCGCCGCCGGCCGATGTGGAGGCGGGGGGGTGGGGTTACGACCCAGAAGAGGCGCCGATTGGCTGCCTTCTGGGGGCATAACCTGGGCGCAAGGCAAATAGTTTGGAAACCCCCACTTCGTGGATTCCTGGCTGTGATTGGTCCAGCCTGGACCAATCACAGCATCCAGGACATCCGACGCTGACCCCGCTGAGCGCCGCTGACGTCACTCGCGTGCGTCATTCTCAGCAGTGGACCGGAGTCGGACCCGGACGGACGATGGAGTCGGGTGGACACTGGGCGGGAGTGACGACGGCACCGGAGAGGAGACCACCAGCATCTGATCCAGACGACCGGACCAGTCACCTCACCAGGCCGCAGCTCGAGGAGCGGATGTCATCTGCTGGAAGTGGAACTGGAAGAAGAGAAGACATCACCACCGGTAAGTGAGTCCTCGTGGTCCCTCCTGTCCTGTCAGTCCTCCACTCCAGAGTCCAGGGCCAGGCTAGTACTGTCATACGATGCACACCTAGTATCTACTTTCCTGATGGGTGTCCTCTTTTCCCATCTATGACAGTTGGGACTCAGGCGAGCAGGTGAAGAGTCAGTGCAGGTCAGCAGTAAACCCTCCCAGCATGTGTGTACAGAACTGAGGCTGCCTGAAGACCTACACAGACCCCCTACCACTCAACCTAGGTAAAGTGAGACAGCTGAATGTGTCAGGATACCTGTGGGCAGCACTCCTGCTGGGGGGAACATCAGCCACACACAGCATGTAGTCAGAGGCTATTCTTTGATACTTATTGCCTATCAGTGTCAATTGCCGAACTGACACTCTCTGAAATCAGCAGGACAAGAGGCCTGTCCCCATTTAGCCTTTATTATAGTTTTTCTCTCAGAGGTCACACAGCTGACAGCGATCCAAATGTTACATGTATGAAGATCTGACATATCCATTTCACCCTCTTGTCCAGCAATAGAATGTTTACACTATAACAGCTAAAGACAATATCATGAAGAGGACCCTTCCTAGACAGAGGAAAGACAAACTGTTCTGATCCCTTGGATTTAGCAGCATCTGTGTAATGCAAGGGCCTGTCTGACTAGATGTGACCTGTAGTTGATGTGTACATGATGTGACCTGTAGTTCCTCAACACATGGTTGTAATAAACAGTCAAAATTCTTTTCCTGGAGACACCAGTTCAAACCTGTAGAAAAAACTGTATAGGTTCTACTAGATGCTCTATAAAGCATAATGTAGTGGTCATGCTGTGACTTGTAGTTCCTCAGGACATTGAGGATTTATGGTTGCAATAAACAGTTTTAGTCTAGCTCCCATACCTCCAGACACCAAATCAAACCTGTAGCTGTCTGGGCACAGATCACAATATTACCTAGGGCCCAGGCCTACATACACAGGGTATCTGTGGCCTATAAATATTAACAGCCTGTGTACAGTATATATATCTGTGTTGGAGTTACTTCATGTGCAGACATTTACTAATGTATGTGAATTCAGTGTGCAGGCTCTAAATTATTTTATTTTTTAAATGGGACAATTACTCCTCTTCATAATATTAACTTTATGTTTTAATAATTTTACTGAGTTAGTGAGTTTTATACCATCTTCTACCAGGCCGCTGTGTGCCATTTACTATTAATAAATATATAGTGCCAGGCCAGCAGCCTGCTTAGCAGTGAGTGTACACAATATAAGACAGCACAGGCCAGCCCAATTACATTGTACACTGTCTAAGTTAGCATAGCACTTTACCAGTGTACAATGTTATTGGGCTGGCCTGTGCTGTCTTATATTGTGTACACTGCTAAGCAGGCTGCTGGCCTGGCACTATATATTTAGTACTAGTAAATGGCACACAGACTTGGCATGTAGTCAGTACAACATGTCACTGTATAATGACCACTGTAAAAATCATTAAGTAGGTGAACAAAAAATGTGTGTGCGAGGCTTCAGGGTGACGTGCACAACACCTTCAAACCTCGTAGCCTAACTATCATAACTCTTGATTAAATAGACACTTGCATATAGAATTGCCATACGGATATCTCTTTTAAACATTCCCATATTGTCCTTTAAATCCTAGGTACTGATCGTTTAGGAAGTGAGGCACATTTGTCAGCCACGAGTCATAGAGAAAATTCTGTGGTAGCTTTAAAAGAAAACCCCTTCTCACGGCGTTCTGATGCAGAGAAAAAGAGGCTAAAGGAGCTTGGACCAGATCGTCCCAACTTGCAAATTAAGCAGCAGGCAAGTGATCGTGGTCGAGCTTACACTAGGAGCTTTTCCACCACTTGCTATGCGAGACGGAATTGGCTTGCTGGATGTGATGTCAGTAATGCCTTCTTTTGCTTTCCCTGTTTGCTGTTTCAAGCTCATGGAACTGACACATTGTGGATATCAACAGGGGTTTCTGACCTGAAACATTTGACAGAAAAATGCAAGCGGCATGAAGGTAGCCGAAGTCATCTGACCAACGTTATGAGGCTCCAGCTTTTTGGGAGCCATAACATTGCTGAAGAACTAGATCAAAGCTACAGGACTGCCATAAGAAAGCACAATCGGGAAGTCACCAAAAATAGACACATCCTGTCTAGAATTATAGACTGCGTGAAATTTTGTGGTGCTTTTGAACTTGCTTTGCGTGGCCATGATGAGAGTGCCACTTCAGATAATCCCGGGATATTCCGTGGCTTGGTCGACTTTGTATCTTCTCTGGATGAAGTTTTGAAAGAGCACCTTGAGATCGCCACTGTGTTTAAGGGAACTTCAAAAACTGTGCAGAACGAGCTCTTGGACTGCATGTTGTCAGTTATTAAAGACCAAATTATCAAAGAAGCACAAAACAGTGATTTTCTCTCCATCCAGGCCGACGAGACCACTGATATTGCCACAGAGTGCCAACTTGTGCTTGTGCTGCGCTACATTGATGGCAACAACCGCATCCAAGAGAGGTTTTTTGAGTTTATTCCTCTGCATACAACGACAGCTGATTCCATCGCTACAGCACTACAAGAGCGTCTTGCTGTCATCCTTCCAGAGGATCAGAAGAGTAAACTCATCTCCCAAGCCTATGATGGAGCTAGTGTGATGAGGGGTGCCACTGGAGGTGTGCAAAGGAAGATCCAGGATGTTTACCCAAATGCCCATTACATCCACTGCTATGCACATCAGCTGAATCTGATAATGCAGCAGGCCACTTCTCGTTTATCCAAAGTGAGAATTTTTTTCTCTAACCTTGGAGGGTTTGCCAGCTTTTTCTCCAGATCACCAAAGCGCATGGATGTTCTGGATAAAGTAGTTGCCCATCGACTACCAACAGCAAGCAGTGTCCGATGGAACTTCCACAGCCGTGCTGTCAATACAGTCTTTGAGCACAGAGAGGATCTCATTCGTTGTTTTCAACAAATTGAGAATTCTGGTGGCTTTGACCTTACTACCACCAGAGAGGCAGGATGCTATGCCACGATGCTGGAGAAGCAGGAATTTATTTTTTTTCTGAACCTTTTCCACCAAATAATGCCACATGTGGACCTCCTCTATGCCAAACTCCAGCGGAAGGACATAGATTCAGTCCACATTAAGGGGAGCATCCAGCAGTTCCAGCAGGCCATACAGAAGATCAGGTAGCAGCTGTATTCATCCCTTTCCATGTTGTTGTTTTTATTGTTGTTGTTGTTGTTTTAATTCTTACTACTTCTACATTTTTCAGAGATTCTCTGCATTCCTTGGTTGGTGAACTAAGTGAAGGTGGTTCTCAACCGAAGAGGCGGTGCCCGTTTGATCCAGCAACCCATAAAGTTATTGCAACAGAGGTTAGTTTTTATTTGTAGAAAATAATGTGTTTTTTTTCCCCTCTAGTGGACAAAATTGGTATTACAGCAATCATAGCTCCCAGACCATCAGAAATGCATACAACTTAGAAACATTTACTTTGAATGTCCTGTTGATGTGTATGGAGTTCTGAGAAATTCTGGATTCAAAAACACTGAATATGATCTTCCTTTATAATAACTTAAACCTGAACATTTTAACAAGTGCTTTTTGAAATCATAATTTCTCTGCATCCCATACAAATGCCCAAGACATTCTGAGTACATATTTAAGTTTCATGCATTTCTGATGCTCAGGGAGCTGACACATGACATTGACATTTTGTCACCAGTACCTAATTTTGTTTTTTTTCTCATTCTTGATAGGTCTGTGATACCATCCTCCTACATACCATGGAGCGGTTCTCCTTCACAGACCATCTGGTTAGTGCCACCCTGCTTCAAGCGGACAAGTTTGAGCAGTATGCGAGGGAATTCCCAAAGGATGCACTTAGCATTACTGTGAAAACCTATCCTGTACTTGATGGGAGTAGGTTAAAAACGGAGCTTCGTCTCCTCTACTCCGAGGAGCAATTCCGAACCTGTCGTGGAGCTGTGGACTTATTTCAGTTTTTGCTTGCCAAAAACCTTACAGATGTCTTTGGAGAGACTGTCACTCTCCTGAAGATCCTCATCACCACACCCATGACCACAGCAGAGGCTGAGAGGTGCTTCTCAACCCTAAAAAGGATAAAGACTTTTCTGAGGAACAGCATGACCCAGGAGAGGTTGAATGCATTGGCCATGCTTTCTATGGAAAAGAGACTGGTGACAGAGATGACCGATTTCAACCAGAAGGTCATCGAGAAATTTGCATCCCTTAAGGAAAGAAGAGCAAAATTTCTTTTCAGATAAGGACGCTGGCTTTTTGCGGTTTGGTTTTAGTTTTCTTCCTTTAGGTTTGCATTTTGTTAATAAAATGTTCAAAGCAATACATTTGTCATTTTTCTTCCATTTTCCTTCCAGTTCACAATTTTGTGCCGGTCTATCACATGAAATACATGTACGTTTTTGGTGGTAAATAACATGACAAAATATGTATTATTTAAAGGGGTAACTATGAATACTTTATCAAGGCACTCTTCCTTGATTACTGATGGCCCCTTTAACACTTGTGTGGCATCAAAGTCACGCAATTTTTTACCGCATTTTTTGCCACAAATTTTTCTTTTTGCGCCCCCCCAAAAATTTTGAGCACCAGCCGCCACTGCAAGGCAAAGATAAAACACTGGCTGCGTCCCTGTACCTAAAGCAAAAATGTAATTGTATCTAGGGTAGATTTCTAGGTTATTGCTCAATGATCTTAGGTTTGGACTAGTACTTGTATTACTTTGAAAACTGGTATAAATAAATTTTGCACTGATCCGTGTAGTGATGAGCAAGTTCTATGCTCTCTGAAAGCTCCTTACAGTTATTGTGCTTAAAATCGACTTGATTGAGAGGAGGGCTACCCTCCTCTTCTTGTGGCACAGACAGCCATGTTATATTTACTGTAGTTACACATGGCTAACAACAAGTCAAAAGCTGTCACGTTCCTGGTAGGAGACTGAATTGACAAGCTTGTTTCTCTTGCATCTCCAACCCAGGCCCCACTGAATGTGGAACAGATGATGCTGAGGGACAGGAGAAACGAGTGGCGGCAGGTGTTGATAGCAGAACTTGCAGCAGGAGAAGGCAGGCTTGAGAAATCAGGCAGGACATCAGGCCAGGAGCAGATGTTATACACGCTGGATCAGCTGCGGCTAAAGGGGCACTCCCCATGTATAGCAGGTTCTTGAAGCGTAGCTTGGCAAAGCTCTCAGCTGACTTTAGGCTTTAGGCAGGAGAATACTGTGATGACTGGAGCAGTTATGAAGGACAGCTGAAACAGATACTCAGAAGTAGTATGAAGCCAAGTCAGAAGCAGGAGCGAGGTCAGTAGTAGGCGGGCAATGAGGTACAGAAGCGTAGGCAGAAACAAAGCCAAGGTCAGGAACAGGTGGGCAGAGGCTCAAGCAGAATCCAGGATCAGGTCAGTAGCAAGCCTGGTCATCAACGGAAATCAGATACAGGATGCACTCAGGACACAAGAAAAGCTAAAGACCAGTCAGCACTGACGGTGAGCAAGAGCATTCCTTAGACAGCCCGTCTGGTGCCAGAAATTGTGGCCACACTCCTGCATGCGTGCACACCTGTGCGCGCATATGCATTCCTATGAGCGATGAATCCATGCTCATTTCTTTGAGGGATGCCCCTATGCTCATTTCTACAAGCTGTAGAGAAAAGACAGGTGCCACTAAGTGCAGTAGGAGGTTTTAATAAAACATGGCAATATACACCAATGTTCTCACAATTGAGCAAGTATGGAAAGCATCATGTAGTTGTGTGTAGTGTCCGTCCGTGGGAGAGGTTAGCCAGGATCGCTCCGGCAGTCTCAAATGCTCAGCTGCAGCCGATGGGTGTCGGCGCTTCCTGGTAGCTGGAACGCAGGGGTAACATCCGGCGTCACTTCCCGGTTATGACGTGATAGCGTGATGACGCAGGCGGTGACGCGTTTACGGAGCATGCGCTCCTTCCTCAGGCCTCTATAGCGCCATCTTAGACAAGGGAACTTTATAGAGCGGATGCCAGTAAGCATCCGCTGGGTCCTAGAGGCGAATACTCACACCACCAAAAGTACAAATACAGCGGCCTCCATACTATACATGAGTGGGAACATATTATATGGCACAATAAAAACAGTAAGGGGGATATTAAAATGCTACATACAAGTTATTCACACACCGAAAACTAGAAAGATAACTCAAAATTAATGACCATAATGATACATCTAATACACGTGATAGTACATAGGTATATATGTATACATAAACAAAATATGTAAATAAAAATAAAGATAAAAATAAAGAGGAAAATAAAAATAGGAAAAAAAATAAAGATAAGAATAAAAATAAATAATAAAAAATATAAGATTTGGAAGTTGTATATACCAATAGAATCATGACAACAGTAATAGTGATAATGTAACCAACAACCATAACGATAAAACTAACACTAATACCAACTAATACACACCTGGCCACATGCTAGTATCCATATGTGAGTCATGTGTGTGATAATTGCTAAAAGGATAAAAAAATATGTAAAAAAAATGTAGGTGCCTATCTAAAGGAGATGTCAGACTGGAATTTGACAATCTTCAAATTAAAGAATTGGATTCTACCTCTTCATTAAGCCCCCCTGGCACCAGAGTATCCATAGTGTATATCCAGAAGGCCTCTCTCTGGCATAGGTGTTTAAAACGTTGGCCTGTTGAAGAGGTAGCAGGTATGGATTCCAAAATCCACACCCTGAGCCCAAGGTTAGGATCGATCATGATGTGTTAGAAAATGGCAGGGGACACTATGCTTGTCGTCCTCTGCTTCCACAAAATGACGATGCTTTCCAAACCTTTTTCTCAGGGTGCGGATGGTCCTCCCAACATAAAAAAGACCACATGGACAAGTCAAACAATATATAACAAATTCCGTAGAACAGTTAAAGAATTTTTGATAGGATAGGTCTTGCCTTTAATGGTGTAATCTTTTTGGCCATGGGTAACATGCATACAGGTAAGGCACAGTTTTTTGCGGCATTGGTACATACCAGTAAGAGGAATGAGGCTAAGCTTTGGTGTAGGAGATGAAATTATGCTTTTTAATTTGCTAGGGGCCACCATATTTTTTATATTCCTAGCTCTCCTATATGCTATTTTGGGCCTAGGTGGTAAGCTATCCCTGAGGTGTGGATCCTCCAAAAGGATGGACCAATGTTTGGTTAATACTCGTTCCATTTTCTTGAATTTATTGTGGAACTGTGTTACGAATCTAGGTGTAGTAGACTGTGTATCCAATGTAGTTATCTTTTGTCTTAGGAAACCTTTTGAGTACATGCTATGCGCTGTATCCACCAGGGGTTCAGGAAAAGCTTTCTCAACAAATTTTTTCTTTAATAATGCACTCTGCTCTACATAATCCTCATTGTTTGTACAGTTTCTCCGTAGCCTACAGTACTGGCTCTTCGGGATATTTTGAATCCACCTAGGATGGTGACAGCTCTGGAAGTGAAGGAAAGAGTTACCGGCCTTAGGCTTGGTATAGTTTTTTGCTTGAATTTTACCCTCTGTTATATAGCAAAATATCCAAAAATGCTAATTCCACTGTGCTGAATATTGAGGTGAACGACAGGTTATATGGGTTTGTGTTACAATGGCTAACAAATTCCAAAAATGTGGGTACAGGGCCATCCCAGATGACCACAATGTCATCAATATATCTCCCATAGAAAATAAGATGGGAGATAAATGGGTTGTTCTTCCAAATATGGTTGGCTTCCCACATACCCATAGTCAAAATGGCATAGCTGGGGACAAAATTTGTACAAACGATGAGGATTATGTAGAGCAGAGTGCGTTATTAAAGAAAACATTTGTTGAGAAAGCTTTTCCTGAACCCCTGGTGGACACAGCGCATAGCATGTACTCAAAAGGCTTCCTAAGAAAAAAGATAACTACATTGGATACACAGTCTACTACACCTAGATTCGTAACACAGTTCCACAAAAAATTCAAGAAAATGGAACAAGTATTAACCAAACATTGGTCCATCCTTTTGGAGGATCCACACCTCAGGGATACCTTACCACCTAGGCCCAAAATAGCATATAGGAGAGCTAGGAATATAAAAAATATGGTGGCCCCTAGCAAATTAAAAAGCATAATTTCATCTCCTACACCAAAGCTAGTGGTATGTACCAATGCCGCAAAAAACTGTGCCTTACCTGTAAGCATGTTACCCATGGCCAAAAAGATTACACCATTAAAGGCAAGACCTATCCTATCAAAAATTCTTTAACTGTTCTACGGAATTTGTTATATATTGCTTGACTTGTCCATGTGGTCTTTTTTATGTTGGGAAGAACCATCCGCACCCTGAGAAAAAGGTTTGGAGAGCATCGTCATTTTGTGGAAGCAGAGGACGACAAGCATAGTGTCCCCCGCCATTTTCTAACACATCATGGTCGATCCTCCCTTGGGCTCAGGGTGTGGATTTTGGAATCCATACCTGCTACCTCTTCAACGGCCCAACGTTTTAAACACCTATGCCAGAGAGAGGCCTTCTGGATATACACTATGGATACTCTGGTGCCAGGGGGGCTTAATGAAGAGGTAGAAACCAATTCTTTAATTTGAAGATTGTCAAATTCCAGTCTGACATCTCCTTTAGATAGGCACCTACATTTTTTTACATATTTATTTTTTTATCCTTTTAGCAATTATCACACACCTGACTCGCATATGGATACTAGCATGTGGCCAGGTGTGTATTAGTTGGTATTAGTATTAGTGTTATCGTTATGGTTGTTGGTTACATTATCACTATTACTGTTGTCATGATTCTATTGGTATATACAACTTCTATATCTTATACTTTTTATTATTTATTTTCATTCTTCTCTTTATTTCTATTTTTATTTTTATTTTCCTCCTTTTTTTTTCTTTTTTTTTTAATCTTTATTTTTATTATTTATTATTATTTTTATTTACATATTTTGGTTCATGTATACATATATATACGTATGTACTATCACGTGTATTAGTTGTATCATTATGGTCATTAATTTTGAGTTATCTTTCTAGTTTTCGGTGTGTGAATAACTTGTATGTAGCATTTTAATATCCCCCTTACTGTTTTTATTATGCCATATAATATGTTCCCACTCATGTATAGTATGGAGGCTGCTGTATTTGTACCTTTGGTGGTGCAAGTATTCGCCTCTAGGACCCAGCGGATGCTTACTGGCATCCGCTCTATAAAATCCCCTTGTCTAAGAAGGCCCTATAGAGGCCTGAGGAAGGAGCGCATGCTCCGTAAACGCGCCGCCGCCTGCGTCATCAGGCTATCACGTCATAACCAGGAAGTGATGTTGGATGTTACCCCTGCGTTCCAGCTACCAGGAAGCGCCGACACCCATCGGCTGCAGCTGAGCATTTGAGACTGCCGGAGCCATCCTGACTAACCTCTCCCACGGACGGACATTACACACAACTACATAATGCTTTCCATACTTGCCCAATTGTGAGAACATTGGTGTATATTGCCATGTTTTATTAAAACCTCCTACTGCACTTAGAGTGACGCCTGTCTTTTCTCTACAACTTCCCACAAGTTTCCTTCTTACTTGCAGTGGAGCAGCCTTCAGTGCCAAGGACTTTTGTATACATATGGACTTGGGTATGGACTTTTTCATATGTATATGTGTATTAGACACTTATATTTTTTAAGGTAGAAACTGCTGGCTTCCTTCTATTTCACTTGCGCCAGTATACATATATGCTGTTTGTTCATTTCTACAAGCGATGCTATGTGCCAGTCTCTGTACAGAAATTCCTTTTTAAAAGCACAGTATCATCAGCCAACTGGGTGTCAGGGGTGCACCCTGTTTTATATGCATATGTATTAAAGCTGATCTCCAACCTTGCCTTCAGTCTTCAGTCTTCCACAGTTGTACTCTGAAATGCTTTGATTTCCCTGCACACTGTGAGTTTCTCAGTGTGCATTGGATCTGCAAAAAGTCAGTCTTCCTCATTTCCTGGAGGATGTTTAGCATCCTCCAACATTTTCCTCTGCAGCCTTACCATCCCTGACTTGCCCCTTTTTTATTGGATTTCAGTTTGTAAATGTGCAGCATCATCTGTGGGTATTACCAGTGGCAGTCTGCATGCATGTGAAGCCTGTCAAGGATCTCTTATTTAAACCTCCTGCCATGTGCTTAAATGAACATAAACCTGTTTTACTAATGGATTTATCAACAGTCAGAGCTTGACCATCTATTTTCTCTATACATATACATAGTTATTAAAGGAACATAGTTATTTAGGCCACATGCATGTGGACATGATTCCACACCTTATTTCACACGCTTGCTTTGCTGCTAAACTTCACCCAGTGCTATTGAACTGTGAGGATTATTGCATGTCCTAAAAAGACATCCTGTGTCTGTGGCTGAAGACAAATGGTCTTCTAATTCCAATCAAAGAATAATAGTTTCATACAACAGTGAGCTCAGTAAGTAGACTTGATATTGCTTTTATGGAAACCTCGTACAATAGGAACATACCGGCACAGTATTTTTTTTACAGCTATACTTGGTTTTCTTGATCAAATACTAAGTAAAGTGATAAAAAAAAATCTGTTTTGAATTTAAGACTGCATGGTTTGGCTCTACGTTTGGCTGTTTTCAGATCTATTCACTGACCAGCCATTTTTTATAATACATTCAAAGTCCACACAATCTTTAGGCCAGTTAGTATATACATTTGAAATATATTTTCTTAGCCAGTGGTTCTCAACCTTTGTGAGCTCAGAATGTGGTAAATTGATCCAAAACTTTTGACGACCAAAGAGTTAAAATAAACATTTTTACTCCTACTATCCATGCTGGGACTACCTGCACTTCATCAAATGTGGAGAGATTACTATACTATGATCTGAGAAAACTATGGTATTATTTATCTTAATAATTCTGAATAAATTCTGAATAAGCTCCCAGACATATTGGTGAACAAAGTGTTTGGGTAACCTAGCCCCCCTTCTGCTGCTCTCATTTTAAGATCCCTTTGAGCTTGAACTTCATGCAGAATTGTGTACAGGACAGAAAATAAAGAATCTGACAGGCTGGGAGGGGGTTGAACAGAAGTGACAGGCAGCACAAAGGTGATCCTGACATAAGAGCTGTCGCTACTGCTTGCTTGAAGTCTGTACAGGGAGTTAGCAAAGCTGTTATAGCAGCAGCGGCATTGGAAATTTATACATTAAACTGAACTTTACTCAAAACATTTTTATGACCAAGCAGGATTTTAATACAACATATCACATCTATTTCATTAAAATATTCTTCTATGCCTGCTTGCACCATACACTGAGCAGTGCATGTGCAGCTCAGTGTACAATTTCAGCATCCGCTGTAATGACTGAACTCCTGTGTATACATGGAAGTGATATCATCTTGGCTCGGTAATTAAAATGGAGGAAAATCAGAACCCAGAAGAAGAAGAAGGAAAAATGGCCATAGATATCAGCAGCCAGCAGAGCATTCCTGGACACTGCATCGTAGTTCAACTTTTATTAATGATCAAAACCTGACAGCAGTGCTTACTGCAACAAGTGGCATCCCTACCAACCTCCTCTCCTTCCCTTCTTTGGATCACAAGTGTGGCTCTGCAAAGAAGCCTTGTCAGGAGTGCTTGAAAAAGCCAGACCTGCTTACATTAGCTGAGTTCCGGTCTGTGCATTTACAGAGATTCTGTGTAGACAAGTCTGCAACCTTGTATTTTCACATTGCCCACAGAGCCCAGTACGTTGTGCTTTTTCAAGTAAAAACTCTGACTAATGGTACCTGCATCTTCTAACAGCTCTTCTTACTGTCAGAACTAAGGGCAACGCCGGCTAATCTGAAATCCCTGGAGCCTTGGGGCTCTCTTCCTCAAAACCATTTGCTGCAGCTGCTGCTCCTGTGTGGTTCTTCCTTGTCTCAGTTTGTACCGGAGGGAACTGGCCCAAAGACACAAGCTAGGTGTAGAGAGTATAAAATGACAGAGAAGAACTAGGAGTGGTGGTGTTGGGTCAGTGCTACTCAGTCCTAAGAGCCAAAGAACTCTGGCATCTTGCCAGTAAGCAGCTGGTAGGATGATTGTGATAGCAGTAGTTGCCAGACCAAAACTCGATGGGAGGAAAACTTGAATATGCATAAAAAAACAAAACCCTGGCTCTGCAATTAGCTTTTGAGCTGCGGCCTGACAGAAGGGAAGCTTTCGCCAGGCAGGAGGGGAGTTGTGACACACAGCAGGCCGTGGCCCTTTGGTTGAGATACTGTTCTAAACCATTTCTTAAGATATCTCCTCTTTTGTAAACTTGCATAAAATTGACAATGCAACAACTTAAAAAACTTAGTCCAGGTAACGACGACGATAATAAAAGTGAAGTTAATGGCATTTTACTATTGCATATTTATAATATGAAAAAATAAAACACTTTTTTCACTAAATTGCTAAAAAGGCTGTTGGGCTCTGAAGACCTGTTACCCATAATCACCAGAGAAAATTTATAGACCGCAACAGTGATTACAGATGGTAATTGGTGTCATTTACCTTGTTATAAACCAATGGATGTGACGAACTTGGGACAGACCATCTGTCACACACTGTTAATTTTCTAGATATGGGATTTGAGCACTGCACAGGGTGGTTGTTGATGAAGAAATTAACAATCTCACCAATGACATCAAAGGTTTATGAGGCTCGATACTGCACAGAGGAAGATGCTGGCCGAACATCTCTTCTATCTGATTCTGTCTTTCAAAAGAACAGCATGTACTGTATATGTTTAACATAAAGGTCTCAAGTATTCTTACTCCCTCCTAATTTTCAAAAGAATTTTTATAATGCTCTATAGGAAAGGAGAAGCTAGGTGTTTCCTTTTTCCACTCCAACCTGCTCCCCAGCATCATCTTATACGATAGGAATTAAAGTGTTGGCTACATTCTTATTAATGGTACAAGAGTAAAACCCACTTATCCACCTTATAGGAGACTTCACTGACACTGATATCCCAATGGTTCCGATTGACATAGGACTGTCATCACCCTGACCAATTAGAATACTGTAACATATGGCTATGAGCAGGCTGTAACCTTTCTAGATACTCTCTTGCCAACTATTTTCAATAGATATGCTTTCCCAGAGAGAATTTAATTCCAGGGCTGTCCTCTTGTTCATCTGCAGCCATGCATGTTTATAGAGATATTTTGATGACTGGATCATACACACATCCAACCACCATGTGATGTCTATGGGTAACCTTTTTGCTTTCGTCACACAGGCCAAATCAACATTTTCACTTACTGCCTTTTCCCCAAATTGAAAGCACTGGTGTTTAATGATTGGCTGACACCCAGCACTATCTCAGTGATGCACCTTGGAACCCCCTGCCAAGTTTTTTTACAGCGGCAATGTGTGCCACCTCTTTGCTTCTCTGTGATCTAGTGGTTATTCAGTAGAAAAAGTAATCATTTGTTTCCTAAGTTATAAGAAAAAGCACCTGAAGAATGAGCTTTTCTACAGATATCCATATAACCTGTGCAAGTAAATATTATGCGACTGAGGTTTTTATTTAAGATGGTAACACCTAACCATGAGGACCATGTAGGATTTCTATAATCTGTGGAAAACCAGTACAGCCAAATGGGCAAAATGTGATTTTCAGTTGACATAGTCAACTGTGTGAAAAGATTGTTTTTCCAAAATGTAATTTTAATTCATCTTTGCATTGTAATTTTTTATGCAGTCATGTAAATGCAAACTGCATATAGCACTGTTGTAGGAGTTGCCAAAGGGGGAGAGAATGCAAGACTTCCTTTGAATGGCCAAGGTGGAAATTGTGATGTCCTCCACCCACCTCTCCACCCTAGTCAATCAAAGGAAGCCTTGTATTGATATAAATACAAGGCTTCTACTGAATGGCTGTAAAGCACTCAGCCTGACATTTATTTATTTTACTTCTGGAAGCAGATGGAAAGTTTTCCGTACTGCTCTCGTAAATCTTGCCATCCTGTATACTGCATCATTCAGACTGGGAGAGGGAGGGAAAAAAATAGAATCCTGGTAACGTGTGCTACATGCAAATTTATTAGCAACGAGCATTCTGATGGTAGTAGAGTAAGCAGAGGGAGCATAGGGATGACTTCTTTAGTCTGCTGCTGTTCTTTTACTATCCAGTCAGTAGGCTGGGGGTGGAGTGAGGATGTGTCTTTAGTCCGTAGCTTCAAGGGGTGGCATCCATTTGTCTGTGCAGTGTGAGGGAGCTGTGTAAGTATAGAGAGTAGATGGACACAAATACAAAACATTTAACAGGTAAAAAGGCTCCCTTATGATTTCTTCTTTGTATTAGGTCTTTGTCTGCCAATCCAGCTTTAAACAAATTATTTGTTTTCCACTTTTTTATGAATGTTAATGCCTTGATATGTCTTATCACTTGATTTTTACATCTTGTAAATTTTACGGAGTCTCCATTTTTAGTGATATTACTGTGAATGAAAAACCACATAATCGTAATGTAAGGCTGCTAAAAGGAAAAATATGTCCACTGATAGCCAACTGCGATAAAGCTGCTTTAAAAACAGATTATTGAAGGAAAATATTGTTAGTGATTATGTAAAGTACATGGTACAGCTACCCCTGTAGCAGAGAGGCCCTTTATAAAGAAGATAAGCTTTTATCACTTTAAAGTGGACCTGTTACTAGCAAAAATATATAGTGACAATATTACTGAAACATGCTGGTACATTTGCAAAGTACTGTAACCCATAGCATTGAGTGATTATTTTCAATTGTTCTGACCTCACAATGCTGATGAAAGGTGAAGCCTGATTAGTGACTGAGTTAACGCACAAGCTTGGTCTTTGTGCTGCCTTGGTAAAGTGATCACTTAAATAAAATGCATGCAAGTACATGCAGCAGCTTGTATTCCTGCTACTTCAGCTGAATCCCTGACTTTTCTCTAAGATTTACCTTAAATCGCTGCTTAACACATTAACACACGCTAAACTTTTAGGATTTAACTGACTTAAAGCCAAAAGCAAAACATGTAATCTATTGCAGCATGCATGTGGTGGCTGCATTCGTTTTCTTTTTTCAAGCTTTTTTCCTAATTGTGATTTGAATGTTTTGCCAGTGACGATTTCTGTCCCAGGGTGACCATGCTTACTCACTGTACACTTTTCTGTCAAGAATACATGCAACACATTGCTGCACTTCTGCTGCCATATTCTATAGGGACACAGCCACAGGAGCACAGCACCTGGATTATGCATATCCTATATCTAGGCATTCAAAACCCCATCCATTCAGTGAGTACCCCACATAGCAATGGTGGGTCATAGGCACAAGGGAGCTGGAACAAAAGGACCAAATAGCATATTATCACTGTGTCACTATTACTATCATCACTCACAGCTGTTTGTGGCCTGTATTCATGTGAAGTGATGTCAGCCGATGGGTTTTATATTGCACACTGGGGTACACGTGTCCCAATTTGTTTACACACATTCCTGACCTTTGCTCCTTACTGGAGCTGGGGGGAAGGGATGTGGGTGGTGCAGACCGGCTATATAACAGTCTGGAAATTGATGGTGGGTCATTGACGGATTTAGCTCTGAGAAAGAGGGTTCTCCCTCGAAACGCATAAGCCAGGTCATTGTGGACTCCATCCAGCGATCTAGAGGCGATTTGTTCCCAATTCCTACATGCATGTATACCTCTTATGTTTGAATATAATGTATGCTGCCTATTTGGATTTTAATAAACTTTTTTAGTTGCAATGCACAAGGTCAGTGTGCCCTTCTACTGTTGTCTTTCAATTTTCCTGTTAGCACAGGCTGCAGAGGATTTTCTTCCCCTGCATTTTGAGGTACAAACTGCGTCTCGTGCCAAGTGTTTTCTATTGTGGACAGACTTGTTTCATGCTAGCCTTAAGGCCCGTACACACGATAAGAAAATCTGAAGGGAAAATTCGTCCGACCACCCATCTGCCGATTTTTGGATTGTTAGTATGTTGCTTTCGACAGCCGACTCCGACTTTTCGGCCGAAAAAATCCTGATGTACAAATGTACTATAAAATTTTAATTGTCCGTCAACACAACATCCGATTTTCATCTCATTAGTACAGTTTTCGACGGAAAAAAATCTTAAGAGAAATACTAGGCATGGTCAGAGATGAAAGAACACATACAAAAAAATCCAACACATGACATCACTTCTGAAGTAGAATTCTGTAGTACGGGAAAATTTGTATGAACATAACCTCTTCACTTTCCACATCAGACTAGCATGCCACAAAAAACGGACGACAGATCGTTCGATAATCTGATCGTGTGTACGGGGCTTTAGGGTCCTATCACACAGGAGTTCTGCCCGGCAGGCTTTGTTCAGCAGGGGATCGATCTGCTGATCCCTGCTAAACAGGTGGATGACAGGCCTGTCTCTGCTCACTGTACTGATGCGGACCCGCTCTCCTCTATGGGAGATCAGATGAAAACGGACCGCCTGTCCATTTTCATCCGATCCCATCTGATCTGCCAGACAGATGGAAAAAAGGGTTACCATCTGTGTAAATTTCACAGGTCGGATAGCAGCGGGTGTTAGCAGACATGTCACCGCTGACATCCGCTGCCTCCATATGGCGGCATTTCATCTGGCTCTGAGGAAGGGGGCTCGCATCCGAAACGCGTCAGCCTAGCCATAGCAGCCCCATGTGACCATCTGCATGCCCATTCGTCACAATTGGGACCTGGCTACCTTGGAGACTGTATATGCTATTCTCGATGTGTGTTGTATCACACTAGTTTTGAGTACTTTGTACACTTTTTAATATTTTAATAAATGGTTTTATGGTAATGCACTAGGTCGGTGCGCCCCTCTTTTTCTTTTTTGTCCTTTCTACGAATGGAGGGTCCAATCAGGTCCGTCCTGAAAAACTGACAGGCTGACCTGATCGGAAACCCGTATGAAAGGGGCCTTTTACCTAGCAGCAACTGACTCTCTACAGCCTAAATAGGGTCCCTATGGAAATAAAAAACTAACTTAAGTTCAGAAAGATTTTTCCAATACACACACATACTGATTGTGCTTTTATTAGGACTGGCCTAACCGAAGACTTTCGCACCTCCTAACTTTTTTGCTGACAGTTATCCTATATGAAAGTAATTTAAAAAGAAATGGACCGTTTTTTCATTTTTATCGATGCTTTATTTTTTCTATGATGACCTGGCATTCAGTAGATTTTTATGTTCAAGAGGGAATATTGTTGGCTCGTCTTCAAATAATACTGTGTGTGTGTATGTATGTATGTATGTATGTATGTGTGTGTATGTGTGTGTGTATATATGTGTATATATATATATATATATATATATACTGTACATATATATATATATATACTGTATATATATATATATATATATATATATATATATATATATATATATATATATATATACTTTATACTGTACCTCAATGCAGAGAAGGCATTAGGGTAAAACATGTTTGACTTTGGAACCACTTTAACAATAAAAGGGTGCCCCCACTTTTAAGAGCGGCTGGACATCAGTTTGAGTTTGCGCCATCAGTGAAGGTACATTTTTTGTTTACATTTGAGGCTAGTGTACTGTATCACATACTGTAGTAACTGAATTTGGTTTGGTTATGTTTAAACTATTATACAATATTCAGTTGTACTTGCATTATTCTGCAAATTCTCAGTCATCAATCATTAGCTTGCCAATCTTTTTCAGCATATGAGATTTAAGATTCCAGGGACTTGGTGTAAATTTTAAGCTTTCTTAAGTCCCCTCTTCCCCCAAGCAAGTGCTGAAAGAGGTGATGATCTATTGGTTGGTCAAAAGAGAAATCTATCACAATATCTTATATAATTACGCCATCTGTTTTCTACATATAATGCCCTTTTAACAACTTCTAGATCAGCATTTTTTATCCCAGAGGTACCCTTGAAATTTTCAGATCTAGGTGAACCCCTCCTAAAACCAGTTGGAGCTAGGTGGAAAAAAGGTCCCGTACATTTGTGATCAGTGGGAACAATGCCCCTTTTAATGTGGTGGTTAGATGCTTCTCTTACAGTTAAAAATATAATATCATTGATGTCACATTGTGGCCCAGGAACTATGCAGGCACCATCAAATGGGAGGTCAATAAGCTACAACCCAACCCCTAACAAACTCTGAAGGAAACCAGATTAGAATGTTTTTTCTAGATGGTATATTTTGCAGTTTAATTTGCATTAACTGCTTTCCAGTTAGGTCCAACTCCCACCACCTATAGTTATGCCACTGGGGCAGGGGTGAACATACAGTTTAATATAATGCTGCATAATGTATAGAAAACAGGACAACTCCTGATTTGTAGCAGGATTGACGGGCATGTTTTGGACTTTCAAAGAGATATAATAAAAAAACACACTCAGAAGTATATTTAAAGTTGAACTCCAGGATATGTAATCCTTATCTAAATTTAAGAAGCATGAGCATTGTTAAACTATGCCTCT
The DNA here is from genome assembly GCF_965119305.1 of Pelophylax lessonae. NCBI lineage: Eukaryota > Metazoa > Chordata > Amphibia > Anura > Ranidae > Pelophylax > Pelophylax lessonae. The sequence goes on along the minus strand of NC_138771.1, from coordinate 243,924,847 downwards.
GTGCAGGAGCTTCCTATAATAAGAACCAGTTAGTGCCACTCTCTCCTTGTGCAGGGTGACTGGTTTTATCCACCCCCTGCTGTAGATTCCTGCAGACAGCCTGTAGTGGGTGGATTTACTGAGTTCCTCCAACAGCTCTGCTCTCTTCACAAGCTGTGAACAGCAAAGTAATGATGTCAGTTATTTTTACAACATAATGTCTGAATTTGCAAATGCATTGGTACACACAGTGGCTTTATATCCTTTGTGACTATGTAGGAATATACCATTTGCAGGAAGGTAGGTGGGGGCAATGAAATGAGCATCAGAAAAAGGAAGCATACTTTTAAAAAAATGGAGCACAGCATGTTAATCTATGAAGGGTACTGTAATGCATAAGGAGGTTTTGGCAAAAGTCCGTAAAAGTGAACTAATCTTTTAGATAAAAATGAGCAATTAAGTCATGTTCATTGTTGTGGTTTACATGCACTTTAAGTAATCGTGTAAGAATTTTTATACAGTCGAGAATAAGGAGATTAAGAGCAAGCCTGCACAGTGTTTGGAAAAGTTAATTCTGTCACTTTATACGATCAGCTAATGGCTACACGTTACATTATTAATTAATTGTATGTGATTCACTTTAGGCAAATTAATAAAAAAAAAATTGACACTGAATTAGCTGACAGTCATGAATACCTGTAGATGTACATAGAATAAACTAAATGATGCAAAATAAAATAACTTCACAAACCTTACAGTGGAGCACCAGACAAAACCTGACATTCCATAAAAATGCTTGGTTCTCTACCTTGCAAAAAAACGGAAAATTTATATCAAATACTTACCGTAATTTTCCTTTCCTGATGGACTCCATGGCAGCATACGTATCGGGTTTGGCTCCGCCTCCAAACCTACCCATAGGACCTCACTCCCATAAAACTTTGCTCCTGTTCAGCACACGTGTTCTGTAACTATCCTCCACAGAAATCCGGGAGGGAACTCCTGCTGCCATGGAGTCCATCAGGAAAGGAAAATTACGGTAAGTATTTGATATAAATTTTCCGTTTTCCTGACAGACTCCATGGCAGCATACGTATCGGGAAATAACTCACCGTACACACAGGGTGGGCAGGTGCTGAACAGAAAAGTTTAATGCATTTTGTCAAACAGACAGGACTTGCAAACCAAAATTCACAGACGAAAGAGCCGCTGGCTCAACACAGTAATGGGACAGGAACGTGTTAATAGAGGACCACGACGCTGCTCTGCAGATGACTTCAGGAGCCACATGTCTGGATACTGCCCAGGAGGTAGAGATGCTCCGCGTCGAATGAGCTGTAACTACTGCTGGAGGGGTCAAGCCCTTAGCCCTATAAGCCCACTGGATGGTCTGGATGATCCAGGAGGAAATGGATCTCGTCGAGGCTCTTGAACCTTTGTTTTTTTCCATAGAAGGTAACAAAAAGATGTTCTGATTTTCTGAAAGAGGAAGTGGCATCTAAGTATTTCTTAATACATTTTCCAACATCCAGAGGATGAACCAAAGACTCTTCCTCTTCCTGTCTAAAGGTTGGTAACACTGTTTCTATGTTTTCATGGAAGACAGAAGTCCTTTTTGGTCTCGCATCCAGCATGGGAATGAGCACCACTCTGTCAGGAAAAAATGTTAAGAAAGGTTCTTGTGTCCCAAAGGACCCAATTTCCGACACTCTTTTTGCTGAGGTTACAGCTACCAGAAACACTGTTATCAGTGTAAGCTCTCTTATGGTCAAAGAATCAGACCTGTCTTGAATCTGACCCGCCAGGAAATCCAGAACTAGTGGCAGATCCCACTTGGGAAACCTGGGTTTTCTCTGAGGTCTGATTCTCACTGCCCCTTGGAAGAACTGACGAATTAGGGCATGAGTGGCCCAGGAGATCCCTGTAAAAGCGGAAATAGCCGAGACCTGGACTCTGAGCGAACTCACTGATAGAGGCAAGTCCAGTCCTGATTGGAGAAAGCTCAATACATCCTGGATCTTAATTGAAGATTGAGGATCAGGCCTTGTAGTCAGCTGTGCAGAAAATTTTTCCCAGATTCTCTGATAAACCCTGTTCGTTGAGCTTCTTCTAGCACTAAGCAATGTCGAGATTGCCGTTTCTGGACAGCCTAAAGCCTGTAACCTCCTCCTCTCAACATCCAGACCCTGAGATGTAGACGGTCTGGGCACGGATGGAGTACAGACCCCTGGGACAACAGATCCGGTCTGAAGGGTAGCGGGATTGGGTCTCGGACACTGAGTAGCGTCAGAAGGGGAAACCATGGCCTGTTCGGCCAGAAGGGAATCACCGCCACTACCTCCACTGGCTCCGACCTGAGTCTCCGAAGAAACTGTAACACAATCGGAATTGGTGGGAAGGCGTATGCCCTGTGGAATCTCCACTGATCCGAGAGTACATCTATCCCTGATGCTTGTGGATCTCTGAATCTTGAATAGTACCTCGGCAGTTTGTGATTGCAGGGGGAGGCGAAGAGGTCTACCTCTGGAGAGAGCCCCAATGTTAGGATCCAGTCGAACGTTTCCTTGTGAAGGGACCACTCGTTGTTGTCCAGATCCACTCTGGACAAGAAGTCTGCTTTGACATTCTGGACTCCTGGAACATAAACCGCTGAAAGATTCGAGAGATTTCTCTGTGCCCAGGACATAATCGGCTCCACTTCCCTCAATAGGGACCAGCTGCGTGTTCCCCCTTGTTTCCTGATGTATGCCACTGCTGAGGTGTTGTCCAGACGCAGCATGACAGGTTGGTCTTTTGTCAGGTGAGAAAATGCCCGAAGAGCTTGGAATGCTGCTTGGAGTTCTAGTATGTTGGATACTAATCCTCGAGTGGAAAACTCCCACCTGCCCTGTGCCACCTCCGACAGACAGTGGGCACCCCAGCCTATGTTGCTGGCGTCCGAGGTAACCACTACCCACGGAGCTGGCTTCAGAGAGTGGCAGTTCAGCAGGTGGTCTCTGCATAACCACCAGGGGAGACTCGCTCTCATTGAAGGGGTTAAGAAGATGCGTTGATCCAGATGCCACGTATCCCATTGCTGAAGGAATCCCTTCTGAAAGGGTCTCATCCTCCACAGGGCCCACTTCACCATGGGGACTACTGCGACCATAGTCCCGATCACCTTCAGGCATTGACGTGCCTGAAGATGAGAGGATGAGAGGGCAAAGCGAATCCTGTCTCGAAGTGTCCCTATTTTTTCCTCTGGAAGAGAGATAGTCGCCTTCTCCGTGTTGAACAGAGCGCCCAAGTAGATCAGGGACTGAGTTGGAATCAGGTGACTCTTCTCCTTGTTGAGTAACCAACCAAACTTCTGGAGAGTGGACACGACCTGCTCCAGATGAACTAATAGTTGGTCTCTGTCTTGGGACAACAGGAGGAGATCGTCCAAATAGTGGTGAAGACGGATACCTTTCAATCTCAGTAGGGCTACCACGGCCAATAAGATTTTTGAAAAGGTCCGTGGAGATGTTGAGAGCCCGAATGGGAGACAGATAAACTGAAGATGTAATCCTCCCACTTCGAACCGGAGAAACCTTTGAAAATCTTCGTCCACAGGGACATGAAAGTAGGCGTCTTTCAAGTCGATGGACACCATCCAATCTGCCGGCTGGACTGACTGCTGTATGGACAACAGGGTCTCCATTTTGAACCTTTCTTTTTTTATGAATTTGTTCAAGAAGGTCAAATCTATTACTGGTCTCCATGATCCGTTCTTCTTTTGGACCAGAAAGAGCGGAGAATATATTCCTTGGCCTCGCTCGGACTCTGGAACGGAGATGACAGCCCCTTGAGCAATGAGAGCTTCGACGTAAGAAAACAAAATCTGACGCCTTTCTTCTAGGAATGGAATGGCAGTAGGCAGGAACCTTGAGCCTGGCCTCTCCTTGAAGACCCACTTGTGGCCTGAGGACACCGTCCTGACGGCCCAGGGGTCCTGAATCGAAGCCGCCCAGACATGCCGGAAGGAGCGTAGACGCGCACCCACCCGACATGTCTGAGCGGGCCCACCTTCAAAAGGACTTAGTGGGCTCACGGTCCCCCGAGGAGACATTCTTTGTCGTCTTCCTGGAAGACTGTCTGGATCTCCAGTTCCGGTTGAACTCCCGACCAGGTCTATAAGAACGAGCTTCCCTGGCCCGGTCAGGAACAAATTTTCTGGTAGGCTGCCCTTTCTTGACGTTGAACTGGCGCCGATCCTGGGGAAGAAACCCAGACTTACCGCCTGTAGCCCGGGTTATGGCCTCGTCAAGTTTATTCCCGAAAAGGGAGGACCCCTCAAAGGGAATACGGCACCAAACTTGCTTTGATGCCGGATCCGCAACCCAAGGGCGGAGCCAAAGAGCTCTCTTAGCTGTGACCGAGGACAGCATAACTCTTGCCAATAGACGGATCAGGTCTATGGAAGCCTCCCCAAGGAACGACGCGCCCAGCCTAAGCTCCTGGATTGGAGCGCTTCTGGCCACCTCCTCCAAAACCGATCTGACCGATTCGTCTACCACATCAGCCCAAGACTCCATGGCTTTGGATAGAGCGGCTAAAGCCAGGACTGGCTTACAGGCCATACCTGCTGTAAAGTAGATTCTTTTCAAATCAGAGTCCATCCTTCGGTCCAACGGGTCTTTAAATGAGACCGTATCCTCTAAGGGAAGGGTCACGTGCTTGACCAGTCTCATGACTGCTGCGTCAACTAGAGGAGGAGACTCAAGATGTTTCACATCATCCTCTTTGAAGGGGTAAAGTTTAGCCATCTTGGATACTAAGGAATTCTTTCGTTCCACCTTTCTCCACTCCTCCAAGATGATTTCACCCAACTCTCCCAGGAAGGGAAAATTAACACGCTCCTTATTGAGCTGTTTAAAGTACTTCTTCTGCTTGGGAGGGGGAACAGCTGACTCTTCCCAATTTAAGGTCTCTCTGACCGCTTTAACCAGGGAAGGCACCAAGGTATATTCAAAACCCAAGCAGGGATCCTCATCTTCAGAGTCGCTACCTGACAAGAGCATCGACTGGTGGCTTGTGTGGGCCGACTCGAAATCTTCCTGTACCTGTAGTGCTACAGGGGAAGGGCTTGGGGAAGCCGTTGCAGTGTCTTGAGAACGACTGACACCCAACTCTGCCAAAGAGTCCTTTACCACTCTCTTGACCAAAGCCTCAATGCGTTGATCGGAAGTATCCCTTTCTCCCGCAGCCTGGGAGAAACATCTGTCACAGAAAAGCTTCCTCTCCGGGACACTAGCGCCACAGCCTCTGCAACCTGCTTTGTCAGGTCTCCGTGCGTGGCTGGCTGAAGTAGACGCTTTTCGATGATGTGAGCCCGAACGGGACTTTCCTGTAGAGTGCCGGTGGCGAGAGCTCGAGCGCCTTTCACTTCTTTGAGAAGAGTGCCTAGTCTCTGAACGAGGAGGGCTGTGAACAAGAGAAAAAACAGAAAAACAGACAGGAAGCTAGGAACACTTGAGTTCCTACCCCCACCCCCTATAACCCACAACCCCACCAAGAAGCCCCAAATACCGGTTAGGGGCGGGCTGACCACCGGAGGGCAAAGTAGCTTCCATTCTGATGCTGACCTACAAGAATGAGCCGGACAGCATGTCAGAAAAACCAGCAAAGCGGGAGGGGGGGGGGTTGCTCCCAAACTGGGGCCAGTACTCACCAGGAACCAAGGTTAGCAGGCAGAGCGGCAGCGCACAGCAAAATGACCACAAAACAAACGATTTTGGTATGTGTAACACCCAGTATCAGCAGTGTGTACAAACACAACACTGCTGACAGCTCTGGGGTTTAAATATGGCGCCTGGTGACGTCATCAGCGATCGCCACCGACGCCAGCTTACTGCGCATGCGCCGTGCTTACACTGCGCATGCGCGAGAACCAAGCCTCGATCCCGAGGCGCCGCACATGCGCAGTAGCGCGCACCGGAGGCCGGTCAGGAAGTAAACCGCTAACCGGCCCCGGACCACTAGCCACCAGGGAAGGCAGGAGAAAACCAGGTAAAACATAAAGGCATGAGCAAGCAATAATATAAACAAAATAGCTGCCATGGAGGACTTTGTACTCACGGACCGCAGATCACCAGGGATGGATGCACACACCGGACTTATCTCATTCTTAGGGTACTGGCCACCCGCAGCAGCTGGGCTTTTTGGCCAAGGCTGCATACATCTTCGCCCCTACTCCATACCCCGCAGCAGCTGGGGCTTATTGGAGAGCTCCATACCCGACTGGTAGAGCCATCCATCACCCGGAATCCATCTTCAGGTAGGATATCAGGTAATCCTTTGGAGGACAAAAAAAGAACACGTGTGCTGAACAGGAGCAAAGATTTATGGGAGTGAGGTCCTATGGGTAGGTTTGGAGGCGGAGCCAAACCCGATACGTATGCTGCCATGGAGTCTGTCAGGAAAGGGATTTTTAACACCAAAGGTGTAATACTTGTTATGCATCCAAATAAGGGTCCAATGGTTGACCTGAAACGTATTTACTGATGTCTACCCTTTGTTGTGATTGATTTGCCTGTTAAAGCACATGTTTTTGTTACAGTTTGTCTATATTTTGACATTTTTTCATATCGATAGCATTAATTTAACACCAAGCATTAATTCACAGTTTTATGGTGATAATTTTTACAATCATGGGTCATAAATTGTTTTTTTTTCTTCCCTAGAACATAATGAGTGTGCAACAAACCAGCATAATTGTGATGAAAATGCTTTGTGCTTTAACACTGTGGGCGGTCATAACTGTGTTTGTCAGCCTGGATACACAGGAAATGGCACCATATGCAAAGGTAATATTATAAAAATAACATAAAATAATATTATTGTTCTCCATTGTTTGGAAAGTACCAACATATTATAATAGAAAATGCTTTTCTTTAAAGGCGTTATGGTGTTTAAACCACTTGTAAAAATGATAGTGTATACCATGGGTGCTCAACATGTTACCCTCCTGCTGTTGGGAAACTATGTCCCATCATGCCTTGCAATGTCTCATGGACCTGTAGTTCTGCAACAGCTGGAGGGCCACAGATTGAGCACCCATGTTGTACACTGTAAGTGAACAGTAAATGGGAACAGAAGGCCTGATTTACTAAAAGGCAAATAAGCTATTCATTTTATGAATGATGTTGCACCAGAGATCAGTAAATGAGGTGGAGCTCTGTCTTCCATCATCCAATGATGTGTGGAAAAAAAAAACGCTGTTTTTTTTTTTTTTTTTTTATTTACCTTGCATGTTATTGGGTAATCCTTTCAATGTGAAACATCATCATATTCACTAAGCTCTGGGGAAAATTCCTTTGCAAAGTGCAACTTTCCTTGCAAAGTAAAGCCTTTTTGCTTGTAGTAAATTAACCCCAAAGTGTGGCTTCATGAATGTCCTAGAGAAAGCATTCACTTTCAGTAAGCATTCAGACTGGTGTTCTGAGCCCTGTGTGTGGGCCTGGGAGCTGTTATATCTTCTGAATGAACACTGCCAGTACACCCACCCTTCGAACTGTTCCCTGCCATCTGTTTAAGAATTTCCAGTATCTCTTAACCATAGGAATAGTAGCTGTAATGTCTATTACTGTTCTCTGATTAGGCTTAAAATAAAGTCATTTTTATTCAGCTACATGAAAGCTCACATGCTGTCATTTATGTTTTTTATTTTTTTTTTCAATTTTAGCTTTTTGCAAGGATGGCTGTAGAAATGGAGGCTCTTGCATTGCTCCTAATATGTGTGCTTGTCCGCAAGGTTTCACTGGACCTAGCTGTGAGACAGGTGAGTAATGTCTCCCTAATTTTGAACAAAATCAGTCCGAGATTGCAAGAACACTTGAGATTGATATTATTAAAGGATAACTCTACAAGCACTGAAAAAGTGCAGCAAAGGTACTTATCCTTGTTGCAGCTGGTATTTGGTATCTGCCCAAAAAAAAGACAAAACTATATGCTGGAAAATATTAATCAACTAAGGAATTAGAGAAATACAATAATCCTGTCCTAGGACAACAACAGGCCCCGCCTGTCAGAATACAGTAGCCACAGTGGGAGATTCATCCATCCATGCTGGAGGATTCGGGGAAACTGATTACAAAATCAAAGCTTAAGGCATCGTTGAAAGAACAGATACCATTTTTAAAAATGTTAGAAGCATAATAAAACATAAGCACAGGGTTCTCAAAAACTTTTTTTATGATCTAGAAGAATTATGTGCAACACAGACTGTTCAAGCTTGGCTGTTGACAGGAATGTGTTTTTTTTTTTTTTGTGTGTGGTCATCATTTTAATTTTTTAGTTGCAGTTCTAAAAGGCTGTGCATAAAGCAAAAAAGGTTTAGCAGAGTTTCTGATTGGTATTCCAAGGAAATGTCTGTGTATATAGCTATTCTGCCATGCCAAGGTGGAGATACCTATCTCAGCCGTCGACGTCCAGATTATTACATTTACCCTTGTTGAATATCGGACATCAGAAATGAGACAATTTCAAAATACAGTCAAATATCACAGTAAACTTTTTTTTATAGGCATATGTGATGTTTTTTTTTGTTTTTTTTTTGTAAATGTATGTTGAAAGATCTTTAAGCAGTGTATTGGATCATCATGTACCCTTGATGCACAAATAACTCAGTTGCGCTAATAAAGTTGCACTTTTGGATATTATTATACGTCAAGCCCAATTAATCCCGTTTGTGCTAAAAAAGCACAGTTCTCAGCTCTTTTGTACAAGGTAATGGAGCATGCTCAGCAATACCCAGTAATACAGACACAGGCTGTTATCATATTGGATGCTCAATAGAATGTCCTGCCTAAAGCATTGAGCTCCTTTTTATTTATGGGACAACACAGGAATAACAGCAGGCTGATGTGGTATAGCCATCAGTTCCTATCTGTTCCAAATGTACAGTCACATGACCTAAGTTACTCACATCGAATCAGCCAATGACACACCTATATACATTCAAATATACAATAGGGGGAGTACACAATCGTGAACGAACAGTACAGCATGCATGGCTTCCCGCTGTTGGCGCGTGGAAATCCAGATGTATATATCCATAATGTAGCGGAATTTGCGCCGAACATTACACAATGAAACCAGCGTGTAGAACCATGAACGCTGCTCTGATCAAACTCGTGCATGCACTTCTGCCACTACTACTAGCTTGAATCCCACTCAGCAAGGCTCAGAGAATAATGTCTAATAGAATTATACTACTATTCCCATAGATGTGTAGCTATCTGCAGGGAAAGAGCCATGCTGTTTCCACTAAGGTGATCAGGCACAGTAGAAAGACATGAGCATGTATCCCTTCATAAAGGCAGATAGATATCAAAACCATATTGACTTCACAGAGCAAACATATCCCCGCTGAGCGAACAAATCTGCATATTATACAGGTGTCCCCACTGGTGGTCATATACTTGCTGCTTGATCCTTGAACTCTGCACCGCAATACACAAAGATCTCTACCGGCAAACAGACCCACGCATGGAGTGTTCACCGACGGAAATGTCTATATAGAGTGAATGCGTCTATACATCTAAAGGGAGGTTTTCACTGCCATTAGTCTTTCTTCAATGCCAGTTTGCCCGTACATGCTCGAAGAAGCTTATTGCAAGCAAACCGACAACAGGAGCCAGAATGACAAGCTAAATAACACACATCCTGAAAATTGTCCACACTAGCCCTAATAAAATTTCCACAACAGTGGCAGCTGTAGTAATTTATAGTAGTTTATACAAAATGTGGATAGCTACCCACAATAGTTACCATTTCCTCAATCTCAATCTATCTAAAACTGAAATAAGATTTCCTCCCCCTGATTCCCCCCCCCCCTGAACTTTACCACTTAGATCAATAGTGCAATTATTGGTACCCCAACATGCACCAGGGTTCTAGGTGTTATCCTGGACTCTGACCACTTCTCTGGGCCCCACATCCAATCACTGGCTAAATCTCACTGACTTAACCTCTAAAGGCAACATTTAAAATATTTACATTTTTTTGACACCACAAAACATATTCACTCCCTGGTTATTTCCTGCCTTGGCTACTGAAATGCTCTCCTAACTGGCCTACATTTACAGTCAACCCCCCCCCCCCCCCTTCAGTCTATCATGAATGCTGCTGCTAGACTTGAACACCTTACTAACGGATCCATGGCTGCTGTCCTTCTCTGACAAATCTCTTCAGTGGCTCCCACTAGCCCAACATACAAAGCCATCCATGACACTCCCCCCAGTTGCATCACCAATCTTGTCAAAAATCACCGAAACCATCCTTTACAGTCTTCCCAAGACCTCTTGCTTTCTACCTCCCTTGTTAACTCCTCCCATACTTGCATCCAAGACTTCTTCAGAACCTCTCCCCTCCTCTGGAACTCCCTACTCTAGTGTGTCCGATTAGCTCCTACCCTGGTTGACTTTGGGCAATCCTTGAAAACCTATTTATTTAGGGAAGCCTACACCACCTACAAAATGTACTTTGGCTACCTCTATCAGATCATCCCCGGCAACTTTTATCTTTTCTACCACCTCCCCCTCTCTTTGGATTATAAGCAGGGCCCCCTATTCCTTTTGTATTGAACTGTATTGTAATAATTTGGTCTCCCTTTAGATTGTACTGTTGGCACTATACAAATCTTGATTAATAATAATCTAAATGGGTCAACAGAGAGGGCAGTGGCAGGGTTTTCTTATCACAGAAAGCTATGCAAAAATTGAACGAATTTGGGTACTCAGTGGTAAGTAGTAGCAGTAAAATGGTTCATTCAGGAAAGCATTGGTTTACCACACTTTGTTCTGAGTCTCTTGTTCTTGCTTTGTTTATTAGGTAAGGCTACAGCAGGTATCCATTACATTCATGATACCAGTGTAAAATATTGTGGTGTAGAACAACAACAAAAAGCCTGAAAGGGCAGATTGTTTGTCAACCACTGATATACAAAATATTCTTAATATATACATCAAGAAACAGATTTTTACTTTATATCTTTAGTCTAGCTATGTATATACCAGAACATTAGTTTAGTGATATACATGTATAAATGTATAAATAAAAAGCTGTTAAATAATCATAGACTTTATAAATCCAAATTAATATGTGGCCTTCTATTAAGTAGGAATTCGCTCTTGCGCTGACCAGTTGTAACTGAGCCATTCCGACTCATTTGCATCTTAGCCTTGTAAGGAATATTACATATCACCATCCAGCTATATTTCACATACAGTATTAAACTTTAATGGCAACGATGCAACTATTTACATAATATCTACATAAAGATCACTGTGAGTATGCAAATAAAACCCAATGAATATATGCAACTATTTGAGCTATATAGGAAGAAAGGAAATCAATATTTCACTAGACCCTATTTCTTTCATTTGTTACGAGGCAGGGTTAATTTATGCCTTCTGGCATGGCTATGAATTTGATTGCAAACCGTAATTTTCAATGGACATGACAGATGTCATAAACAACATCTAAATATTTATGTTGGAAGAATTGCTGTATGCAAAATAATCATATATTAAATTTTCTACCCCGTTTAACTTGCTATACAGTTGTTTTTAATATGCATAGAAGAGTATGCCATATCGGTGATTTTAGAATGTATTCAAAGAATAGCAAAATAATTCTATGTGCATGCATATACTTCATGCATACAAACATTAATACACAGTCAACCAGGCACCTTTGAAATTAGCTTTTTTTTTTTTTTTAGCATATTTTACACCAATGTTTGTATGTACCATAAAAAAAATTAAATTTCTAATTTACCTAATAAAGGCAAATTACGACATTAAAAACAGTTAAATACATACTCCTCTACAAAAGCTTTGTATCCAGCGCTAGTAACTGTATAAAACAGATGAGTCCCTGAGGATTGACTCTGTCTGATTATACCTATTAGCCCTACATTATAAACATAATTAAAGAACAATCATAAACCTAATTATTGCTAGGAATTACTTTGCTTTAAATTCTTAAATCCAAACTGAAGTCACAGAAATAGATATGTATTAAGATACCTGTAGATAATATCAACAACCTCAATTTTCAAATCTCACCTCTACATTCCTGTTACAGCAGTTGTGACTGTGGGTGTCTGAATATGACCGTAAAGTTCAGTAGGCACCAGAGAAAAACAATGCTTTCTGTAATTTACCAAAGCTGGGGTGTGGCTGTTACTCAGCTCAACTAGCACAGGGCACTGCAGTGTGAGGGAAAAGTACTAGATGAATGTAATTTTTGGCATATCCTATTAAAAAAAAAAAAAAAGTCTAAATTTATAACCTGCAAGGCTAGAAAAAGATAAAAAGGTGTGAGCCTTCATTGGTCTTAAAAAAAACAAATATGCAAGTCAAAAAATTGTACAAATCCTTATTTAATGTGTATTATATGCATTATGCACTCCTCTTATCGCCAGTAGTAATACAGAAAAATGGCAAAATAGCAAAAATAAGCATAATAGTACATTTACACATAGATCAGCACACTGAGATGCAGTAGATGTGTTAACTGCATTCAATATTTTACAGCGTGCATGGTAATTTTCAATTCAGAAAAATTAAGTTTTAAAGGCTGATTGCCTGTGTGGTAGTATTTGTAAGCTGATTTAATAAATTACTGCAACTGCCTATGCTATTAGTAGGTGTTACATAAATGAAAATGTAATAAATGCACAAGTAAAGCGAAACCTGATCAGCCTCATTTATAAAAGTGGTGGGTCTTTCAACCTAGCTTTTAAAACACAAGGTTGCTGCAGCATCAGAAACATGAATGAAGTACCTTACAATGATTCATTAGTGCAAGCTCTAGCCAGGGACCTGCTTGTGCCAAGCCCTGCCCCTTCCTGCTATGCCTCGTTTGGCACTTTCCATGCCTCGTTTGGCCCTTGCCATGCCTCCATTGTGACTGATACAGAAATCTGCAGCTCTACTTCAGACACACAGTAAATTGTTTTATTTGTAAGGCCACTGAAAAGTGATCTCTGGCTCCTATGAGTTATAACTGCCTTGTGAAGGTCAGTAAAAGAGTAAATACAAGGAATGAGAAAATGAGGCAATTAAACATATCTGATGAAAAATATACAGTGTGTGTATGGATGTGTGTATATATTTATATAGATATGCATACATATTTATGCATATGATTTATGCTTTCCTGTAAAAAATAACAGCAGGAATGTTGCTCATGTCAAACACACAACTATCATCAACTGCTTACATCTGCTTGTTTTTTTTTCCTGAAAGCTGAACCAAAGCAAATATGCTAACATACTGAATGCAGTTTTGTTCTTTTTTTATTATTTAAGCAGGACTCTAAGCATATATATAAAACCCACATAATACAGCTCTGTAATCATTAATACATCATTAAATGCATGTTTTTCCCAACTTAGTGTTAGTATCTGAGTGTGATCAGCTTTCAGTGTCTTGTGATCTGTACAGTAGAGCTGGAGTGTAGGAGAAAGCAGCAGAACGAGGAGACAATCTGTTGTACTGACAAGAAACATGGGAGCAAGGGAGATAAGCTCATCACTGATCAGCTTCTACTTTCATTGTGCAGTAACAGGCTTGGGCAGGTCCAGACGGACCTGAGCCCAAAACAAAGGGGTTGAAAAATGTTGGTCATCAAGCTGTGAACATCTAGTGGCAGAAAAAGTAGTCTAGGGAAAATCTCTGGATTGAAGGTAAATTTTGCAGTAAAAGCTGGTTATGTTATTTTAGCTCTTAATGGGCTATTTATTTTATTTTTAGCTGGATTTCTGTTTTAAGTGCAGATAGAATACGTACCTGGATTTGCTTTGATATAAGCCTCATGTAATTCCTATTAGAGCATTGTTTAGATTGGGAGAGTGAGTGGCAGCAGTATGATTGAGTTATGCTCGCCTACATGCGCATGTGCAAAAAAGGGATACACTGACCAAAGGAGTGAGCAGAGGAATGACTTCTTCAGCCCTCTGTAGTTCTTATATTGTCAGAATCCAGGGGGGGTTGGGGGGGGGGGGGGGTTGGACTCGCCTAAAAAAAGACCATTACAGTGAAAGTTGAGGATCTCTGGTTATGTAGACTATCAAAAGCTTCTGGATCACAAGGATTACATCACATCATTACAAATCCTTTTACAGGTAAAACGATTCTCAGTTATACATTTTCAGCCATGCCTATGCCATTTCCCATTGAAGTATAATTATTGTAAGAAAGATTACATTTTCTGCTTTAGGATCCAAAGACATAAGATTTCCTTGGTCTATAAATTATCACCTCCATTATACTGTAGGAATTGGGTATGGTATCCTTAATCAAGAAGTCTGTTGTCTGATACGGAATAATAACCAAAGAAAAAAGTTTTAACTTGGTCATCAAGCATCAGTCTTTTTCTGTACAAATCATTTCTGATTGTAGCTTCTGTTATTTTCAGTCAAATTTTATTCTAAGTAGTAGCATAATATTATCATCCTGTGACCCCGTTTTAATATTCCATGAACGTGCAGTACAGAAAGCTTTCTATGCTTTGTGAAATTGTTTTTCAACAAGCATATTTCATATCGTACAGTGGCAGAGCATAAATAGAAATGCCAATCAAATCTTGTGCGTCTTGCAAAACGATTATTAAAGTGTTCACTAGAACAACTGTATAGATTAGGATATGTATGCGAGCCGGCAAAAGTTAGATATTTATATTAAAATGTACCCGTCATCCATACCTTTCTGCTTGACGCAGCAGTGGAATTCCATCCCCTCACCCAGCTTGCGGAAACATGCTTTTGAAATTGCACTAACCCTTGATATGAAGAACAGACTCTCAATACATCAAGCTGGAGCAGTTAAAGTAAACTATCAGTCAAGTAAGTAAAGTTATCATTCTGAACAATTCAGAGTGTATGATGGAAAAGGGGTAAGGAGGGTTACTTCTGTCAAAGCTATCTCTACATCCAGTGATATAGACAGCTGGATTTATTTTGAAATCCAGACTTTCCTTGTAAATGTTAAGGTGATCCTGATCCCCCACATGCTAAGAGTCTTATTTTTCAGCGGTGCCATCATCACATTAAAGGACCAATAGGGAGACCAGGGACAAGCAAGGGTATGACCAATACTTACTGAAAATGATTAGCCCCACTCGAGACAAAACCGTTTTTTTTGTACAAGGATTTATGAGGAACTTGTAATCTATATAAAATGTAAGTCAGCAGCTACAAATATGGTAGCTGCTGACTTTTAAAACAGCACACGCTTACCAGCCCAGGGATCCAAAGCTGTCATCACTGGGGCTGGTTCTTCTCCAGTCTGTGTCCCTGGAGCTGCCGTTTTGATTACGTGAAGCCCATTGTGACTACCTACTGGTTCACAGGGGGTAGCGAATACCCGTCACAAATAAGTACCAAAGATGTTTTCAAAACAGGCAGCAAAGGATTGGCATGAGGAGAAATGGCATAACTTCCTTTTTTAGGTGAAGCTCTGCTTTAAATTTTTATTGCGGTCTGTGTACCACTAGGGAGATTTACCCTCCCTCGCTGTCCCAGTCACATGGTATCACAAGGAGGATAGAAAGGATAGAGGTTAGGGGATATGTCTCTGTTTGGGAGGGGACAAAAACTCCAACAAGAGCACATTCATATAGTAGAGTGAGGAGGACCCAGAATATCTGTCAGGGTTGTATTGCTCTCTCGGTCTTCCTGTTCCAATTTCACTGTCTTGTTTCTTGGCATTGTATGCATCACCGAGTGAAGAGCAATCGCACCAATTAGAACGCTGACATGGGTTTTGATACTTCAGTTTGTTTAAAAATAAATTTTAAAAAGTTTTTGCTTTTATTTTTACTTCCTATAACTCTAGATCCACAGGGAATACTGACATTGTGTCATATGCTTAGTCAACATTATTGCAACTCATTTTAAGAATGCTTTAAGTGCTCTTGCAGTTTCATGAACTGGCGCCATAATCTGTGATAGGTGGCGCACTTAAGAGGAAAAAACTACCCCTTGTGGGCATCACCTGTAATAATACTCTCACTGCTTTTACAACCAAACGCATTTACCGACGTGCAAAGAATAACCAGTCATATTATTTGACTAGTTTATATAAGTAAACTAGTTGCTACAAGTCATTGTGCTTCGTGCATTACTTTTTCATAAATTCTATGGTATGTTAGAGAAAACTGGTTCCTACAGAAGGAGTTCCCAGTAGTTTTGTCCTGTTTTTGTTGTCCTGGTGCAGACAGGTGAGAGCGATCATTCTAGGACTAGAAGTGTGTTATTGGCAGAATTGCCTGGTAAAAATAAAAGCTGGGGGGTAAAAAAAAAGAAAACAAATACTGCAACCACATCTAAGAATTGGTAAGCTGAAATATATTACATTTTGATTTGATTTGGTTTTGATACGCTTTAAATTTGTTTTATATCTACTTTAAAGCAGAAAGCTGGTTAAACACTTAAATACACAATTATAAATAAGTTTTTTATTTTTTATTTTTTGCTTTATCTGCCTAATCATCTGCAATTCTGTTAAGCTAGACTTTTAGTCTAGGCCAGCCATGTCCAACCTGCGGCCCGGAACCACAGGCAATGCGGCCCACTGCCCCCTGACAATTTTTTTATTTTGCTGGGGACAAAGGAAGGCAGGTCGGGGGCATGGCCACAGTGGCTTCCAACTAACTGTAGGCAGAGGCTGCCTCGGAAGGGATCATCCTCTAGTTGTGTTAAATTAGTGCTTGGGGGGGGGGGGGCGCGGCAGTGTGGGAAGGGCTTTTATCACTTATATACCTTAACTATAGTATATATTTTATATGCGGCCCGAGAAAATTTCTCTACACTCAATGTGGCCCAGAGAAGCCAAAAGGTTGGACACCCATGGTCTAGGCAGTACTGCCATGCAGAACAGCCAGGACTGTGACCTGTAGTTTCTCTACTACAATTTAGTGCTGCTCAGCCTGCTAATTAGGCAATCATAACTGAGTTCAGAGTTAAACTAGCATTGTGCACAGCAGTAAAGACCTGGCTCAGCATTCTGACCTTCTATCTACCTTTGTTACTGTGCAATAGATTATAAAAATGAGATGTAAAGGTAAAACCAGATCATTAAAATAGCTGTAATTACGAATATGTTAATTGAGCTTGTGATTGAATACATAACCAGTCCTAATTATATTAATTTTTAAACCTGCCTTCAACACTGAAGCAAAGCTAAAATCGCTATAAAAAAGTATTTATTCCCTTGAAATTATGCTTTTTTTTTTTTTTTTGTCATTGGACATTTATCACTGTGGATTTATTTTTGTTTTTGACACTGGTCAACAAGAACAGACTCATCTGTGGAAATGAAAATTGATAACTGTACAGTCACTTACATTGCAATAAAAAAAAACTGCATATACCCCCTCTAATATGACACCTCTAAATCGTCTATAAAAATGAACAAAGGGCGCACCGGCCTGGCGAATTATCCCATATTTTCAATGAATACATTTATTGAAATATGAAATCATAAGGACTACTCACAAGTAAAAAACTCACACTGGTCCGCAGCTCAAGAGTCCTGAACTCAACAGTCTCCAGAACATACGGGGACCTCACTGGGATCCTTTCTGGCTGACATGTTTTAAAGGATTCTCCTTACTCAGAACCTCTAAATCCTCACTGAGGCAGCCAACTCTTTTCCAAAGTCCCATAGGGTCAAGACCAAAATTGCACTTTTTTTTTTTGCCTCAACACCATGTTTGCTGTAAGCCAAACACTACAGATCAATATACACCCACAATTTCTACCTTAAAGCATGGCAAGGGCAGCATTATGCCATGGGGGTGTTTCTTTAAACCAGGCCCTGGATAATTTGGGAAAGTAGATGAGGGAACAAATGCAAGGAAGACTCAGAAACCTGATGCAGTTAGCAAGAAAGCTGACCCCTCAGCGATTTGTCATTCTGCAAGACAGTGGCATCAAGCATAAAACCAAAATTACACAATGATGGTTAAAATTGTAAATGTCCTGGAATATTAATCAGAGTCTGAGGCTTAATTACTACAGATGAATGATGTGAAGCTTTATTAACTTCCATCATACAATCAATTGCAAACAAAAATGTTTTTTCCTTGCATTTGTTTGGGCATTCTTTGCAATGTGAATTTTCACATTCATGATCCGAAAATTCCCTGGCAAAGTTAACAGCCTATTTGCCTTTAATAAATCAACCCATAAACCTCAATTTAATAGTCTATTTGGGGTTGGTTTACTAAAGGTAAAATAAACTTTTTACTTTGCAAGTGAGGTTGCACTCTGCAAGGGAATTTCCGCCATGCATTCGTTAATGTGGTGAAGCACCACTTTGCAATATCCACTCGTGCACACTGCACAGGAAACACGAAAAGCATTTTTGGAATTTAGCAGAGATTCACCTCATTCACTAAGCTCTCGGGGGGAAAATTTCCTTGCAAAGTGCAACTTCCCCTGCAATTTGAACAGTCTATTAAAACTTAAAGCTGTTCGCTTAGTATTACTATGTAACCTGACAGGGTATGAGCTGAAAAACATGGAAAACTTGTAGACCAAGCTTATGTTTTACTAATAACCTGAAATATGACAGAAATGCCTTTTAGAAGCTAAGACAGCTGCTATTTAGGCCAACAGCATAAAATACATTTTTTTTACAGGCGTCCAGCTTTATTTATTTTTCAATGTGGCCATGCACATTAGGTGCTTAAATTAGTATTTTAAAGTGGTTCAAAAGCCTAAACATTTTTTACCTTAATGCATTCCCTGCATTAAGGTAAGTTTAGGTACCCATATCGCCCCCTCACCCTCCCTTCTACTTGAGTCCTCACTTGATCCAGAGCTGTGCCCGTCTGCAGTGACTCTGTCTTCTCCCCCCGCTTTCACAGAATAGATAAGAGTTTTTTTAATACACCCATGTTCATGTAGCCCTAAACTGTATAACTAATATGTAAACATTGACAATATCTAAAACAAGAAATCTGTTTGGCTTTACATTTAACAAGTCAGGACCGTGTAGCACAAGGAGTATGACTAGGATTATGAAAGGCTTGAGGGAACCTGTGACTTATACTGGAAAAATAAGTTCAGTTGCATGTAGGATAGGTAGGTGGTACTTCCTGCATGTTTCACTCCTCGTTGGGTGCCAGGTTTGGATTACATAGGAGGCGTACCCCGAGGTGGTTCCTTCTGAATTTCACTAGGCACCTTGGAAAGGGTCACTTGCCATGCACATGGGGTACCTTTACTTGTACCTTGCACCATGTACAGTTGAGCAATAAACTGTCTTCCAGCACACTCTCTCATCCCTGTGTCAAAGTACACTGTACTGTCTGTTGCATTTAGAAGGGACATGCTGGGCCTATGTCCTCTACACCTGTCCAGCATATCTCCGCTACCTCACTACCAGAATGGGGTCCCACCGAGCACTTAGCTGTGACTCCATACATGCTCTGCATTAACTCTTTCTCTTCCGTTAACTGTGCACAGGCCGAGAACCTCTATGGTGCTGATCTGTTCCCATTGTGAGAGACAGACAGCTCACAGAGAGACTGCCAAGCACCATGTTACTTCTGCAATGCTGTCTTCATGCCCCAATGTGTTTAATGACTCATGCTGTAGACTGTGCCAGTTACTTACATACACTCCTTTAACTTCAGACAAGGCAAAGACAACGTTTCAAAAGCTTTATTGAAAATTTTGATCATTCAGGATAACAAGTCTTTCCCCTATTTTCCCTAATCCCTAGCTCAGGCTTGTGGCTACCCCAGCATACCTGCACAGACAAGAGTCCAGATCTCCAGAACTAATATCTTCAGGGTGGACTGCATGCCCCAACAATCCCCCTAAATGGTGGATTAGACAGCAAGTGAGACGACCCAAAGCCAGCAGGAATTGTCACCAGAAGTCTCTGCCCCTAAGCGTTTTGTTCCTTCCTGGACATTCAGGAGATGTAAAAAAAAAAGTACTGTTTTTTGCACTGCACTATGGTATATTCTAATGTAAGAAATATCTTATTAAATTACCAACTGTGTGTAAAAAACATTTTCTTTCCACATTTTCCAAAAATGTTGGGCAAAAAATGTAAGTCTTCAAAAGACTCACCATGCCTCCTCAAATACTTTGGGGTGTTAACCCTCCAACATGTGGTCATTTTGAGCATGTTGCCACTGTCCTGGTGCTTCAAGGCCTCCAAAAATGTGATGGGCAGTCGGGAAATTCGATGTGTAATTTATGCCCCTTGAAAGCCTAAGGTGCTCCTTGGATTGTGGGACTCTCTGTATGGTTAGGCTGTAAAAAAAAAAAGTATCATGCATGTGGTATCGCCACATTCTGGAGGAGTGGCAGAATGTGTTTTGGGGTGTATTTCTAAATATGTGCTTGATGTGTGTTATAAATATCTCATTAATTGGCAACTGTAAAAAAAAAATTAATTCATATTCTTCCCTGCATTTTACAAAAGCTTTTGGCACAAAATACTTTGGAGTGTTTGATTTCTAAAATGGGGTTATTGTGTGGGAAGGTCCATTGTCCTGTTGCCCCAATGCCTTCAAAAATGTGGCGGTTTTTCAGGAAATGAAATGCGTAAGTTTTGGCTCTGGAATGCTTTAAGGTGCTCCTTGGAGTTTGGGTCTCTCTATGCATCCAGGTTGTGAAAAGGTCTCACATGTTGTACTCGCATATTTAGAAGGCATAGAAGAATGTGTTTTTTTGGTGTAATTGTATGTATGCCCATGCTGTGTGTGGGGAAATGGTTAAAATACCAAATTTTAATGCCTCTTAATACCTTGGATTGTCTACTTTCCAAAAAGTGGTAATTTGGGGGTTGTTTATAATGACTTTGCATTTTTGAGGGCCTCAAGAAATGAGATAGGCAGTCAGTACATATGGACTGATTAATTTTCAAATCTATATACCAAAGTTTGTAGAATCTAACTTTTACACAAACTAAATAATATTAACCAAAGAACTGTAGCAGAATATTTTTTGCCTAAATTTTTGAAGAATAGTATTTATTTGCAAAATGTTTAGAACAGAAATGTAGAAAACCGATTGTTCAAACTGTTTGGTCTTTTTTTGTCTGCATAGCAAAAGCTAATAAAATGCCACCAAAAGTAATCAGACTTACCAAAAAGTAAGTCTCAAAAAAAATAAAAATAAAATGATCATTTTAATTTGGGACTAGCAATTGTGATTCAAAGTATGACCGTGCTGAAAAATGACCCAGACTAGAAGGGGGTTAAAGTGTTCGGAAATAAAGTGGTTAATAGATGGTTGCCATCCCTGGCTTGAAGTTCTGCAGAAATGTAAAAAAAAACTGTGTTCAGATGCGCAAAGCTGATTGAGACCTACCACATGAACCTAAGGCTATTCTTTATTTATTTATTTATATATATATATATATATATATATACATATACATATTTTTTTTATATATATATATATATATATATATATATATATATATTTTTTTTTTAGATTTATATATATATTTATATTTATATTTATATATATATATATGTATAGTATACTAAATGTTGAAAGGGTTTGGGTTTATGCGGTCCACTATTTTGTTGTTGAATATACTTTGCAGAGATCTGTTTTCAGGTTGACGAAAGGCTATTTCTCAATGAAATTGTATTTTCTATTGCACAAAATTATGTCTGTGTTTAAAATCACAGGGGGAAATCTATATATCCACTTTTATGCTGGAAAACCACATATTACTGCAATGTGAAATAAAGATGTGAGAATATGTGCTTAAAAGGGTTTATCTGCTGCTATAATCGGGCAACTCTGTTCTGTTCTTGAGGGCAGATTTTAAGACCAGTAAACTCCCTGCCACAATTTACTTCCTAATTGTGGGGTTAGAATATAGGTGTATTTGTCTTTCAGATAAAGTATAGGTCCACTTAAAAAAAAAAATTACTAATATATATATATATATATTTCTTTTTTTTTTTATTTTTTTTTTAAAAGCTTCATTTTATATGTAGGTCATGATATATTCCAGTCCTGGCTGACTCTACAGTATGATCTTTTTAGTGCTCTGTTGGCAGAACGAGTAAGGTTCACGTGACATAACGTTTTAATTTTTCATGAAGGCTTAGACATTAAAGTCACTCATCCACATTTTGTCCTGTAATGCCTTAATAAATCATGAATTTTAGTCTGAGAATTGCGTGGATGAAGTCTGGTTAACATTGATTCATGAACACAATGACACAATGACAGTTTCAGTACAGAAAACAAATGTTCTGTGATTAAATTTAATTTTCTCTAAAACATTCTCATCTGCCATGACCTTGGACGTAAGATCAAGATGTGAATTGGTATTGAGTGTAACAATTTTAAACGGCTCAGATCTCCATAGTTTCTTTTCATTTGGGTTTTACAATGTGTGTACTCTCCAGTGGTACTGAAGTGCCTTGTCAACTGTGATAGTTGCTTTATTTAATTGATTGAAAATAAAAAAAATAGTGGTTTTGTTTCTGAAATATAATTAATTGCAGCATTTCTATAAATTATATGACCAAGTACCTGTCTTTCTTATCAGTAAAGAAAAATGTTTATTAAAACTTTAACTTCTAAATCCTAAAATATCACTTTCTTAGATCTGTAACTACACCAATAATGTAATCTACAAGCTTTTGTTTGTGATGAAACTGGACACTTACAATCAACTTAAAGAATAATTCCACTTAAAATGGCAAATAAAAAAAAATAGCATTTACAATTCACAAGTCATATTGTAATTGAATGTTATTAAAATTACCTTTACTTTTCAATCTGCAGCATGGTAGTTTTCTGTAAATGCAATGCAATATGGCTACCTGGAGGTGTTCTGTACAAAGAATGTGTACTGAACACACCCCAGAAACCTAATTTCCTGCTTGTGTGATTGGCTCACTGATTTCCCCGGAAGTCTGCACTAAGATACAAGTCAGACTTCAGGCATCCCCTGCAACAAAAATGTCATTTTTGGTGAGATGCTCCCAATAGGAAATCACAGCTAAAGGGTATGCAGACCCTGTAGTTTCCTCATTGAAGCCCTGCAGGTGCAGCATCTGATTGACAATTATGAAACCACTCCCATTAGATTCACTTACCACATGGGCACAAACACACAGGGATTTCTTGAGAATAACAAAAGGTAGCAATCTGCAAAAAGTTTGTTAAAATCCTTTCAATGTACGTTGAACACCTAGAGGGGAATGTGTTTTTCTTAACAAAAACAGTGATTGTAAACCCATTTATTTTTTTAACATATCATACTTACCTGCCCTTCTGGGGCCCCTTGCTGGTGCTCATGGCTCCTACTGTGTGCCGTATGCCCACCATCGCAAGCCGCTTGCAATGGGGGCACTTGTGTGGGCTTGGGTCCATTGACCCAAAGAGCGTGGCTTGGCCATGACCCCCACTCCCTCCTCATTGTCTGTGAGTGACAGCAGCAGGATTCAATGGCTCCCACTACTGTCTGAGTCTGAGAGAGCAGCTGCTCTTTCGCTCATCCCTGGATGGAGATCATGCTTAGGTAAGTATATGGGAAAGGGTGGGGGGAGGGTGTGCTGTAAAGAATGCATTAAGGTAAAAAAAAGAAAACCTTCAACCTTTGAACCACTTTAAACAAAATGGGGAGGGGGGAAGGATAAACTGTACACTGAACCTCGATGTGGATACTTCTGTCAGTTTATTCAACATTGCCATCATGCTTTGATCCTATTAAAAATTAGACCATACCATACAAAAAATTATGCAGATTTAAACAGGAGTGCATTAAGGCTTCTCTAAACCCAAGAACAAAAATGTAATACTGGTGATCCTGGCAGTAACATACTTTATATCCTAGGATGACATGGGTCACTCCTATATTGAATCTATGGAAGAGAAAACGTTACCTTAGTACAGGGCTACAGAATACCTACTTCTCTTGTATTCTCCATAACATAGGTGGGGGGGAGGGGGGTGTTTAGAATTCCCCAAAAACCCGGGAAAAAATGTGAACTGATCACAATCAGTAGAGGCAGGATACAGGTATTTTATTCCACTTTATATTCCAGTCTCTGAGCAACACTTAGTTCACTTTCCATTGCTCTCCTGCTCCATTCAGCCACTGAGACCCCAGGAATTATCTATTGCTTCCCAGTACTGATGGGCATTTGACCAGTTGCCAAGTACCAGTATTATCACATGGAGTGAGTCACACACGGTGGGGAAAGAGTCAGCCTTATGATGTCAAAGTTTTTTTGGATCCTCAAACCAAACGAAAATGGGACTGTGTAGGCAAATAATCAATTTATATATAAAACATAATTTTATTAGGTAAAAGTTTCAAAAGAAACAGACTTTGTCAGTCTTGTCTTGTCGTGAATAACAACATATGTAATAGACTCAAAGGCCCAAAACAGTGAAAAGAAAATACAACACAGTGAAGAAATGGTGATTCCTGATGATTATATTCTGTCATCCTTGCTTGAAGAGACTGTGGATGTGACTAAAACATCGGGATTCCAGCGCGTTTCAGCTATATTCAAGTAAGAGTCAGCCTTATGATAACTCTGAAAATCTAACACAGAGCTGTTTATTCTTATTCCTTGTGGCATGGGAACAAGTGGGTAAATTCTGCTGGGGATGAGTGAATAAGGGCCTGTGTTGACTGGCCTATATTCACTTCAAACACAGGTTTTTCATTCTGATATAATTCAATTGAAAATCCATTAATAAAGGTCTGAAGAAGTCAACTGCGGGTTAGATGCACCTGTCAATAAATTCTAAATGATTTTAAAAGTATCTCAAACTAATTTTATCAACACCAGACCAAAGTCCAACAACAATTGCCCTGTTGCTTAACTTTGCATGAGCACTTTTAGTGTCATGGTCTGTGTCCTATTTTAATTTATATTCATTGATAGTTTAAGGCCCCGTTCACACTGGGGCGATCCGACTTGGGGAGGCGACCTCGGAGTGGCCGGCACAGACTTCATAATATTGGAATCTATGACGGTCGCTCCGGGTCGCCCCAAAGAAGCTCCGGACCCTTTTTCTAAGTCGGAGCGACTTGTGTCACTCCTATTAGAACGGGTCCGCAGCTTCCCTATGGAAGGCGACCTACGGCGACCTGTGAGGCGACCAGGTCGCCTCACAGGTCGCCTTAGTGTGAACGGGGACTAAAGGTTCACAATTTTATTTGCCATAAAAAGATCAAATCTTCCTTAGTGGAACCCTGGAATATTCATTTGGGGTATTACCAAGCCCCATTTCTATGGTAAAATATTTCTTGCATAGTTAACATAAATAAAAAGTCCATGAAGTTCAACCAATCCAAAAATGAAAGCCTAATTTAATATACTGGTATGCTCCAATATAAAGAAAATAACATTTATGGATTCAGTATGAACAGATGTTGCACAGCTCTTCAGCAATATAGTAAGCAGCAACCCATATAGACTTCATAAGCTACTATCTGAGCTCAACTATGTAAAATGTCTGCAACTATTAGTTGGAGCTTAACACTACACATTGCTATGAAATGGCAGATCAGTCACCATACACCAGCTAAACATGCTGAGTAGGGTTGTTTATAAGTTCTATAGGGAGTATCCAGTGTGAAAAGGGTTGAAGAAAGCATCCAATGCTCCTATAAGGCTGGCTGCGTTTTTTTTTTTTTCTAGGAGTCCCACATGCATCTTTTCACTTATCTGCCTGTCACATTTAATATTGTTTGCACAGGAAGACTGAAGAAGCCAGCTAGAACCATTTTTTACAAGCTGCTTTATTTGCACGATTGATTTTTCTTGGTTTCCTTATATGTCAATTTTAAAAAAACTTTGATTATTCCACTATGTTGATTCAATTGGACTTGATTAAGAAAATCTCTCCCTGTTACTATCATGTCAGATTGCCTTCACCATTATGCAAATAAGCAGAATCATTTGGCCCTGCTAAAACCCGAAGGATCAAGCAGGCAGGGGTCTGTCTTTTTTTGGCATGGATCTTTAAAGTAAAATGCTACGTGAAGTAAAATATGCTTTTATTTGAATGTATTGCAGCTATGTGAAATTATAAATTGAGAGGATTGTATGACACAGGAATATTCCAAAGGCTTTTCGGTCTATAGTTTTCTTTCTGCTGACTGGTGGGGATAGTGCGATGCAACATTTAGTGTAACAGCAGAAAGTGAAAGAAAACTGACTGCAAAGAAGGAAATATCTCGTTCTCTAGGTTTCTGTGGTCCAGCACCTGTCTACATTTGTGATTCTCCACAGATCTGCAGATATTCAGGCAAATTAAAAGTTAGAAAATTGACAATTCTGCTCAATCATCACTGGCACACAATGATCAACAAGGCCCATTGGTTTTACAACAAACTAGCACAAGATTATCTGTATTAACCACTTGCTGACCGCTCCACGCTGATGGCGGGGTGGCTCAGCTGCGCATAATCAAGTAGATCTACGTGATTATGCGCACACGTTCTCGGCGGCACTCCCGCTGTGATCAGACACAATAGGAGCCAGACTGTGGGCACGATCACCGCTGGCCTCCTGCGATCTTCAGAGAAACCTACAGGAGACCTGCCTGCCTGTAAACAAGGCAGGCAGCTCCCCTGTCAGACAGGCACAATGAAATTGTGTGTCTCAGCTAACCTGAAACACCAATCTGTGTGCCTGTCACAGAGCCCCCCCCCTCACAGTTAGTAAGTACAAGTTAGGCTCACACTTAACCCCTTGATCACCCTCAGTATTAACCCCTTCCCTGCCAGTGTCATTTATACAGTACCAATGCATATTATTTAGCACTGATCACTGTATTGGTGTCACCAGTTCCCAAAAAGTGTCACTTAGTGTCAGATTTGTCCGCTGCAATGTCGCAATCCTGCTAAAAATCGCTGATCACCGCCATTACTAATAAAAACAACAAAGAAATTGTCCAAAAATCTATCCCATAGTTTGTAAACGCTGTAACTTTTACGCAATCAATTAATGTACGCTTTTTGGGATTTTTTTTTTTACCAAAAATATATAGCCGAATACAAATTGGCCTAAACTGATAAAAAAAATTTGATTTTTTTACACTTTTTTATTGGGAATGTTATGTAGCAGAAAAAATATTGTTTTTTTTTTTTTTTAAATTGTCGCTATTTTTTTTGTTTATAGCGCACAAACCGCAGAGATGATCAAATACCACCTAAAGAAAGCTCTCTTTGGGGGAAAAAAAAGGACATCAATTGTATTTAGGTACAGCGTTGCAGGACCACACAGTTGTTAGGTAAAGCAACGCAGTGCCTAATCACATAAAATGACCTGGTCATTAAGGGGGGTAAAACCTTCTGGGGCTGAAGTGGTTAAAGTGTCATGTATGTATAGTTTTTTTTTTAACCACTTGACCTCAGAAAGAGTTACTTTAACTGACAACTGCAATGCTGTACACAAATTAATTTATATCATTTTTTTCACACAAATAGAACTTTCTTTTGGTATTTGATCACCACTGGGTTTTTATTTTTTTTGTGCTATAAACAAAAAATAAAATTTTGAAAAAAAAAAATATATATATATAGGTTTTGCTTTCTGCTATAAAACAATAAAAATGTTGTTTAAGTAATATTTCGCTATAAATTTGGGCCAATATGTTTTTCTGCTACATATTTATGGGAAAAAAATTCCCAATAAGCGTATATTAATTGGTTTACGCGCATGTTATAGCGTCTACAAACTATGGTGTGTATATATACTGTAATTTTTATTTTTATATAATAGTTATGGTGGCGAATAGCGACTTGTAGTGGGACTGTAATAATATGGCAGGCAGTCTACCACTGACACTTTGTGGGAACCAGTGACACTAATAAAGTAATCAGTGCTAAAAATATGCTGCTTTGACACTGGCTGGGAAGTGGTTAACATCTGGGGGCAATCAAAGGGTTAAAGGTGTGCTTAACCAGTGTTTGTGTGTACTGTAAGGTGCTTTCGCTAAGGTATATGCCAGTGATTATTCCCTGCTTTGCAGGGAAACCAAAATCGGCACATTCTCCCTGACAGGACAGAGCTCTGTATTGTTTACATCGATAGAGCTCTGTTCTGTCATCCTCCTTGCTGATCAGCGGGTGCTGGCTGTCGCTAATCACCACACAGCCGGCGCACACGCACCCTCTGCCCAGAACTGCTGGATCATGTGCTACATATGTGAACTGTCACAGGAAAGCCACTCCATCGATGTACTCCTATGTGAGCCATTCGGCAAGCAGTTTTAACCTATCAGCAAGATATTAGAAGTTGCTGCACAAATGCCAAAGCAATATCCATTACTATAAATAAGAAATGCTGTGAAATTTGGCGCTGCCAATAAACTTAGTAACTGCAGGCAAGTAATTGGCGCTGCCAATAAGCTTAGTAACTGCAGGCAAGTAATTGATCAGTTTGTGACAACAAAGATCCATTAAGCAGAGGCAGCAAGGCATTCTCTAATAAAATATTATTTGATGATGTTGACAGTCACAATGCCCTGAAGTCGCCTTGTTTAGCAATGAGTGATTGGATTGCTTGTGTTAGACATAATAAAAAATAACTGTAGCATTGTGGGAAAAAATATTAAATAAGCAATTCCATAAAAATACATTTATAAATGTTATTACTACAACCCCAATTCCAAAAAAGTTGGGACTTTGTGTAAAATGTACACAAAAAACAGAATTGTATTTGCAATAGAAAACATAATAAGTGTTTCATCTGAGAAAGTGTACCATTTTAAGAAAAAAATAAGATAATTTTGAAACTGTGTTTTTGCTGTTTTTTTTTTTTTTTAACGGTATTAGAAATCACATTTCTGACTATTTTGCCTACCTATAACCTGGTGAATTAATCCAAGTGCAGAATATTTTTTATTTTATTCTACCTATAAGCCTGCTTTGGGCAATTTTTCCACTTATTTTTATTCTGTTTTGGCTAAGCTGAAAGTAAGCCAACAAAATGTATTTTGTACTTAGAAATTTGAAAAGACTTCTGGCTATTTTATTCACCTTAATTGCTCACATGTTCTGCCATCCTAAGCCAAGCAGACAAGGGTAATGTGTCTGAATAATGGGCATTAATATCTGTGTCACCAACTTGTCAGGTTCTGATCTTTCCTTATTGGCTGGAGTTACACATCTGATACATAGTTCAGTGCAATGGCAATTTAAGCGCAATAGGTGACTCAAATTATGCAACGGTTTATAATTGTGATGGGAAAGGGGGCTGCATTTTATACTGATTAAGTGCCACTTTAAACTACAAAAATGCCTTGTAATATGATGGACTTTCCCCTATTGTCTTGTGAACAGTGTTAATTTCGTCATCGAAAATATTTTCGTCATAGTTTTCGTCAGCTGCATGTTTTCTATGATGAAAACAAAAGAAAAATAAAATTCAGTATCAATTCAGATGGCTGAACTACGACTAAAACTAAAATGGCATTTTAGTCAAGACTATGCCTAAAACAAAATCAAAATTTGACTCAAAAGTGATCAAAAAGCAATGTTCTTGTTTACAAAAATTGGTTTTAAATATAAAGATGTTTCTTGATATTTGTTTTCATTTGTTAATAGGGAACTGTTAAAGTTTTTATATTCTGATATGTGCAATGGCATCACAGCTAATGGAGTTTACCGTTTCTTTGTCCTTTTATATTTTAACCAGTTCCCTACCGGTGCATAGTAATATGACATCAGCAGGAACAATCCGTCCCTCCGAGCGGGCGTCATATGATGTCCACCCATTCTCGTCGCTACTGCGCGCCCCTGGGATAAGGTATGTCGTTCGGACACAGCCCATCCCCGATCAGTGTAGAGCCAATGAAATTGGCTCTTTACCACATGATTTTCTGTGTCCAATCACAGCCGATCACATGAGAGGCTCCAGTGCGAGCTGCTCGTTCTAACCGCAGTGAGCGCCCCCGGGGGCGCGCAGCATGGTGATCTCGGATGAGGCTCATCCCTCGGACAAAGCCCAACCCCGATCAAGGTAAAGAGCCAATTAAATTCGTCTTTACCACGTGACCGGCTGTGTCCAATCCCAGCCAGTCACAAATGTCAACAAAGATGGGGTAACTCACTGTTACCAGGTTCTCCTCCTCACACACACTGATCCAGTGTGAGGAGATCATCTGGAAACGGTGAGTTAACATATACTGTGAATTCTACTGTGCCCTGATTGCCCCACCTAATAAAGAGGACCTGTCACCAGCGACCTGTCACCAGCTTATTCTAGTACCCATCTGTGAGCCCATCAGAGTACCCGAGTACCTGCCACCTGCCCATCAAAGTACCCGAGTACCTGCCACCTGCTTATTAGTACCCGAATACCTGTAACCTGCCTGTCACCTGCCCATCAGAGTTGCAGAGTTCCTGTCACCTGCTCATCAAAGTACCAGAGTACCTGTCTTGCAGCCCAGAAGTACCTGACGTGCATCCTATATCACTACCTATCGTGTAGCCCATCAGTGTCACCCTTCATACAGCCACCATGTCCAAAAAAGTTTTCACTACCAAAGAGGCATATCAATTTCTAAGCCTGATGGATGAGGTCAGCAGGGAGCTCTCACTGTCTGATTCCAGTTTCGAATCCGGTTCAGAATTCAAGCTCTTTGAAGGCTTTACATCGGGGACCGAATCGGAGGAGGAAGCAGTCCGTCCTAAAAGAAGACGCTCTGAAAACCAAGCAGACACCAGCAGCGCCATACATCCCAATAGCAAATCGGCAAACACCAATGGCACTAGACCCCACGAGGAAAGGCCCAGTACAAGCACTGGAATTTCACACCAGCCCCAAAGAATTAGAGCCCAAACTCTTCTTCCGGATGCCTTAGCAAACCCATTGTGGCTGCCTTCTAGCTCAGGGTCAGCTACAATTCCCCCTTTCACAGCACAGCCAGGTTTGCAGGCCAACACCGAAAATGTACTCAAATTGATTTTTTATCTTTATAAAGGCATCGTGGACCAAACAAATCTTTTTGCCCAACAGTTCATAGAGAACAACCCCAACTCACGTAATCCCCTTTTGAATGGAGACGCCTAACATTAGAAGAGCTTAGATTGTTTTTGGGCCTTGCAATCAATATGAGCTTACAAAAAAAATGAGTTGCATTCTTATTGCTCCGCCAAACCCATCCCCCACATGCCAATTTATTCATCAGTCATGTCCAGGTCCCGCTATGAGATGATAATGCGCTTCCTGCATTTCAGCGATAACTTGCAGTGCCCTCCCCGAGATCATCCCGATTTTGACAAACTCTATAAAATTCACCCCCTAATTGATTTATTTTTTCTAAGAGGTTTCCCGAAGTTTATGTCCCTGACCAGAACATCTCTGTGGACGAATCACTGATCCATTTCACAGGCCGGCTGGGATTTAAGCAGTACATTCCCAGCAAGAGGGTCAGGTACGGATTAAAGCTCAACAAGCTCTGTGAAAGTACCACTGGGTATGTGTACACCTTTCGCGTGTACGAAGGCAGTGACTCCCAGCTCCAGCCCTGAGTGCCCAACGTTTATGGGAATAAGTGGAAAAATTGTCTGGGACCTAGCATTCCCATGGTTGCAAAAGGTGTACCACATTTATATGGATAATTATTACACAAGTTTGCCCCTTTTCTACCACCTGTACCTGAAGAAAACTTTGGCCTGCGGTACAGCAAGAAAAAACAGGAAGGGCTTCCCGCAGCATCTATTTACCACAAAACTACCAAGCGGGGAATCTGAAAGCCTTAGGAACGAGGAAGATTTGGCTGTGAAGTGTAGGGATAGAAAGATGTTTACATCATGTCCACCATCCACGATGACACCTCAGTGGAACTTCAAAGAAGATGCGGTCCCATTCAAAAGCCTGGTTGAATCCATGAGTACAATAAGTTCATGGGGGGTGGGTGGACTTAAACAATCAAATGTTGCAGCCCTATCCCCCAACATGAAAGTCCCTCTCCTGGTGTAAAAAAAGTTGCAATTTACTTTTTCCATTTGGCCATTTACAATGCATATGTCACCTATCAAAAATCTACGGAAAGACCAAACCCCTTCCACCAGTTTATTGATTATCTTGCCACTGCCCTGATTTACCAGCAAGGATCTCCCCCAGAAAGCATTCATTCTGATTGTGTCAGCAGACTTCATGAGCGCCATTTTCCTGACCATATCCCACCATCAGAAACTGGAAGAAGACGACAAAAAAAGTGTCGGGTGTGTAGCAAAAGAGGAATTTGGAAAGACACTAATGTGCCCAATGTCCCTCCCAACCTGGCCTATGCATTGGAGAATGCTTCAGACTCTTATCACACTGCCCTAAACTATTAGCCCATATTTCAATAAGACTGCCATTGCCCCTTTTTCAATTTCTGTGCTGAATATTTTCCTACTGCCTCAACCAACCATATCACTGCCTTCCATGTAAACTGACCCTGGCCTGTATATCGACTATGCCTCTGCCTGCCATCTTCATTGTTTATCCGCCACGTTTCTGCCTTTCACATGAACTGACCCTGGACTGTTTATGGATTATCCCTTAGCCTACCTCTATTTCTGCCTTTTACCTGCACTGACCTTGGCCTGTTATGACCATGACTGTTTGCCTGCCACTTAGACTGATCTTTCGCCCTGCTACTGTAGTAGTGGGATTCAAAATAACACAGGGGTCTCACTTTTGTGAGGGGATTCAGAATAGTGTTCGGAGTTGAGAAAACCGATTTTGTAATCCCGAAACAGGGTCTGGAGTCAGGAGGCTTCAAAGTGATTCGGGTGGGAGAAGCCTCAACCACTGTCCCCATTCTTCCCTGACCAAGGCTCTAAGCTTGATGGTCCTGCCTGCTTCCTGGACCAAAACTTGTCGCTGTGCTGATAATATCTATGCCTGCACTGACCCAGGACCTTTTATGGAACATGTGCCTGTTGCCTGGACCAATACTTGGGCTGTACTGATCATATCTCTGCCTACTGCCTGCACTAATTATGGACAGTATTCCTGCCTGCTGCATGGACAATCCTTTCGCTGCTGCTGACCGTATACCTGCCTGCTACCTGCACCAATGCTTTGGCTGTGCTGAAAATATCTCTGCCTGTACTGACTATGGACAGTATTCCTGCCTGGTGCCTGGACAATCCTTTCACTGTCGCTGTCTACGTTCCTACCTGCTGCCTGGACGATCCTTTCACTGTCGCTGTCTACGTTCCTGCCTGCTGCCTGGACCACTGCACTGCTAAAACCACAGGTAATCTTTTGTTTACCCTTTGCTCAGCAGAGTGTATTTTGGTATGTATTATGCTATGTGTTAGGGGCCTTCAACAATGTGATAGGTTGTCATAAATTTATGTGTGTGATTTATGTCCCTAGAACGCATGATGGTGCTCCTTGGATGTTGGGCCCCTCTATGTGGCTAGGCTGTGAAAGTCTCACACGTGGTATTGCCATACTCAGGAGGAGTGGCAGAATGTATTTTGGGATGTCATTTTTGCAATGTACATGCTATGTGTTAGGAATATCCTATAAATTGACAACTTTGTGTAAAAAAAAAATAGGTTTTCATTTTTTTCTCACATTTTCCAAAAACATGGGGAAAAAAATTACCTGTTCAAAAGACTCATAAGGCCTCATAGAATATATGTTGGGGGTGTTTGCTTTCTAAAATGGGGTCATTTTGTGAGCGTTTCTATTGTCTTGGTGCTCTAGGGCAGTGGTCCTCAACCCTGGTCCTCAGGGCCCACTAACAGGCCAGGTTTGCAAGATAACTGAAATCCATCCCAGGTGATATAATTTGCTGCTCAGTGATTGCAGTACTCTTGTCTGCATCTCCCCAAGGTAATACCTATAATCTGGCCTGTTAATGCGCCCTGAGGACCGGAGTTGAGGACCACTGCTCTAGGGCCTTCAAAAGTGTGATAGGTAGTCAGAAAGTTGTGTGTATTTATGCTCCTAGAATGCCTGAAGGTGCTACTTGGATGTTAAGTCTCTTTTTGTGGCCAGGCTGTGTAAAAGTCTCACACGTGTGGTCTCCCCATACTCAGAAAGAGTAGCAGAATGTATTTTGGGGTGTCATTTTTGCTGTGTACATGCTATGTGTTAGAAATAGCTTATAAATTGACACGTTTGTGGGGGGGGGGGGAAAGAAAAACATTTTTTTTCCCAAGAATTGTGGGTAAAAATTACAACTTCAAAAAATCACTATGCCTCTTACTAAATACCTTGGACTGTCTACTTTCCAAAAAGGGGTCATTTGGGGGGTATTTGTACTGTCCTGACATTTCAGGGCCTCAAGAAAGGAGATAGGCAGTCAGTACATCTGGTGTGATCAATTTTCAGTAATTGGTACCATAGCTTCTAGACTCAATAACTTTCACACAGACTAAATATACACTAATTTGGGTTATTTTTTTTACCAGAGATATGTAGCAGTATACATTTTTCCCAAATGTATGAAGAAAAATTGTTTGCTAAATTTTATAATGGAAACTAAAAGTTTATTTTCAAACTTTTTGCTATTTTTTTGCTTATATCACGAAAAACAAAAAACCCAGTTGTGATCAAATACCATTAAAAGAAAGCACTATTTCTGTGAAAAAAGTTATAAAAATTTTGTTTGGTTAAAATGTAGCATGACTGAGCAATTGTCTTCAAAGTGAGAGTGCTGAAAGCTGAAAATTGGTCTGGGCAGGAAGGGGGTGTAACTGCCCTGTATTGAAGTGGTTAAAGTTGCATAGCTGTTTGTCACAAAGCAATCTTTTTGTTTGATACTGGACTTGTTTAAGTCAACTAAAATGCGACTAAAACGAAACCATTATGACAAAAACTAAAATGGCATTTTAGTCAAAAGACTATGACTGAAACTAAATCGAAATTCAACATCAAAATTAACATGGCTTGTGAAAAGGGGACCTTTTATTTCAGATTTTCCAAATTATATTGGATGAGCATGAACTGGTATTGAATAGGTAGATGAAAAGTACTTTTGATGATGGACTAGTTTGTATTGAAGTGCAGTGAACATTTTTAGCCTTTCATTTGTGCGTGTCAGCAGGTGAGCGGTTTCAGCCAGATTTCTGTATCTATCATGCGTCTCTACTGGAATTCGCACATTTGAGAAAAATGGTTGACCTTTTTACTGCTGTCATTTATTTATAAATGCATTTCTGCACAAAAAATATATAATAAAGAATCTGCACATCTTACATTTTTATGTTTTCAATGCTCGAATAAGTCAAAATAATATTTTTAAATGTTTATTTTTTTGTAACGATTTAAAATATAAAATGTCTGGAATCTTTTACATTTTGCTATCAGAGTCTTTATAAAGTTCTTTACTAGGTTATCTTCTTTAAATTCTGTAGATCAAAAAAAATATTAGGGACTACAGAAAATGATTCTAGAAAAAGGCAGACCGTAGGATAAGGCTGGTGAAAGTCTTCCACAAAACGTCCATTTCTTGATGTCAGATGACATCTTTTAGCCAACCTGCCAGTATTCTGCAGCGGAGCGTATGATCGGACGGTGTTCTTGCACTGCAGAGTAGCCAAGAGGAATGTGAGGAGTGAAAACATCATGTTTGTTTTATGTGATTCTCATTTACCTATATTTTGTACCTGGCAAAGGTGCCTGCTTGGTATATGTAACATAATATAGCATGGCACATGTGGTGGGTGGGCTGCTGTAGTAATATAGCAACTATAATATTACAATGTGTGACAGTTGAGCAAGCACTGCGAACTGAACTAAATAGCCCTGAACTGAAAAGTGTATTTGAGAAACTCAACAGTGCTGAAATTGGGCTGTATTTGCAAAGTACCCATTTTATTTTAATACTCAAATCATCTTTGGTTAAAAAAAAAGTAATTTCAGTTTTATTGTCTAAATTATGAGGCATGCCTATTCTTGAATCTTGGTGTACTGTGTATATTTTTTATAGATCTGTGCAGTAATCCAGCATGAAACTTTGTCTCTTTGCAGGCAGGAGTTTCTGTACTAAAGTTCAGTCACTGTCTGTCATGTGCAGTGTGATTGGCCTTGTCTTCACCCCTTCTGTAGTTTTCTGCAGGCAGCCTGTAGTGTGTGGACGTGCCGGGTCACTTACAAAGATATTTGGTACACACAAGCTGGATTTATACCCTTTGCAGCTATATATACAGTGTGTATATGTGTATGTCGTGTGTGTATGTGTGTGTGTATATGTATGTATGTATATATATATATATATATATATATATATAATGTGTGTGTATGTATGTATGTATGTATATATATATATACATATGAATGTATGTATATATATATATATATATATATGTGTATGTGT
Organism: Pelophylax lessonae; assembly: GCF_965119305.1. Classification (NCBI taxonomy): domain Eukaryota; kingdom Metazoa; phylum Chordata; class Amphibia; order Anura; family Ranidae; genus Pelophylax; species Pelophylax lessonae. The sequence continues at coordinate 243,888,543 of NC_138771.1, read as the reverse complement.
GTATATATATATGTGTATATATATATATATATATATAGTATCGAGAAAGATGGTAAAACCTTGGAATGCGAGCATACTTTGTTTCCGGAAACATGCTTGAAATCCAAAGCACTCTTTTATATCAAAGCAAATTTCCCCATAAGAAAAAATGGAAACTCAGATGATTAGTTCCTTAACCATTTATTCGTAGGTCCTTCAGTTTAAGGTCCATATAAAAAGATTATAGCAATGTGATAGTTTGTGTAACCATAAAATGTCCATCCACAAATGGCAGCCTCCACAAGGAGATTAGAAGCAAAATCCAGCAGGAACTACAGTGTATAAAAGAAGAGAGGCACCTCTAAGTGTAGCAATATGGTTACATTTAATAAAGGTACAACATTTAGCAACTCACATGGTTGATTAAAAGAGGCACATCTAAGAATGCAGGTAATTGGGGTAAATTTGTTCACATAGACAATCCTCCTCACCGCCGGCTCTCACCACTGTCAATCTGCAGTCATGACCGGGAAGACTACCCTGCAGTAGAGTGATCTGAAAGCGAGGCTTGAAGCACTCGTGGAGGGCTGTGTGGAAGGGATGACGTTGATGGCGGTGCAGATGCTTGCTTACTTAGATGTGCCTGTTTTAATCAACAACTATGTGAGTTGCTTTTGTACCTTTTTAAATATTTTGTATCATTAAATATAACCATATTGCTACACTTAGGGGCACCTCTCTTCTCTTGTACTCAGTTGTGACATAACTCTACTTGTATATCAAGACATCGCTTGTTTTATAAAGTCAAAATGTATAAAAAAAATGTTGCTTGTCTTGCAGAACGCTCTGAAACCAAGTTACTCTCAATCCAAGGTTTTACTGTATACATATACATACACTGTATGTGTACGTTATAAAGTACTGTGCAAAGGTTTAAGGCAGATGTGAATAAATGATGTAAAGTAAGAATGCTTTCAAAGAAATTGATTTTTAATTCATGCTTACCTGTAAAATCCATTTCTTGAAGTACATCACTGGACACAGAGCCATAAATTATAACATATGGGTTATATAGCCACCTATAGGCGAAGGACACTGGCAACCAATCAGAATCGATAACCCCTATATAACCCCTCCCACACAGGAAGTACCTGTTTTGTAGCAAGCAATAAAATACCCCACAGGAGAGGGGAGGGACCTCTGTGTCCCATGATGTACTTCAAGAAATGGATTTTACAGGTAAGTATGAATTAAAAATCCATTTTTCTTTTTGGACAACACGGGACACAGAACCATAAATCATAACATATGGAACATCCCAAAGCAATGCATCTGAGGGGAGGGGGACACCAAAAAATACTGCCATCTGACCCTAAAAGAAGGATTACACCATCGCCTGCAGCACACTGCGGCCAAAAGCAGACAACTCCTGGGTCCCAACATCCACTCTTTAGAAACGAGTGAACGTATGCACCAATGACCAGGTCGCGGCCTTGCAAATCTGAGCCATAAAGGCTTAATGGCGATGTGCCCAAGAGTCACCTACTTCTAAGATTGCTGTGCAGTGGGCTAAACCCAGACAACCCATCCGTTCAGTCAAAAAGCTACAGCAGCTTGTAGGCAGGTAGTGGCTAATGCTGCCCAAGCCAGGAGGAAAGCGGTTAATTTGTTTCATGGGTCTCTTAGCACGCTTCTGACACCCCCCCCCCCCCACACACACACCTAAAGGAAGACTCTGCTCAGAGAGACCAGCCACATGAGAGGAAGAAGGGCTGACCGCTAAAGATGTAACCTGATAACCACTGCATCACCTGCCCATGGGAAGGGCCCTGCTCAGCTCTCCTTCAGCGGTCTTCTTGTCCAGATGTCATTTATGAGGATCCCCTGTAGAGAGGAGCCTGCCAAAATGCCTGGGGCTGCTGAACCCTGTAGTCCCAAAACACATAGCCTGCTGCATGGGAAGGAAAAATACAGGCAGCCTGAAAGGTGTGGGAGGGTGCTTCTATCCTGATTTCAGCAAAGCTGCTACAAACCTGTGTCCTGGAGCACTCCACGTGTAAAGTTATTGTTGGGACTACCACTCAAGGACTCTGCCAAGAATGTACGCTTTCCTGTGCAGGTATGGTGGGGCAGCCACAGGCCTGTAGTTAGGGATTAGGGATGTTAGGAAAAGACTGCATTTGTTGTTGTACTGTTATCTGGTGATATCTCATCATGCTGTATTACTCAAGTGAAGCTTTTGAAACTTTGCTTCTGTCTGGTCTGAAGTTACTAAAGAGGTGTAATGCAAGTAACCGTCACTTGTAGTCTACCGCTAAGTTCACTGTGGGGTATGAAGACCTCAGTACAAAGAGGTAATACAGTGTGGAAATACAGTGGTTTCCAATGGGTAAAAAAGTTTGGCGGAGGGGGATAGGGAGGGGGATTTTGTCAGCACTACTTCTCCAGTGGTCTATCTCCCATAGTAACAAGAGCAGGTCTGTACCACCAAGGTCCTTTGCCTGTGCACAGGTATGGAAGAGGAAGATTTAATTAAGTCATGCATGAAGTTCAGTTTGTTCAAGTATACACAGTGCTTGACATGAGTAAAGGTACCCCATGTGCTGGGCAAGTTACCCTGTTCTAGGTGCCCAGCATAGTGCCCCTTCCTACAAGCTAGCCAGCATCTGAAAGGTGGCATTTCTGGGGCCACTCGAAAGGTACATATAAAGAGTTTTACCTAATTCATGTAATTCTTTACTAGTTGCTCAGTGTCAGCAGTGTCACTTTGAACCTCCCAGCTTTGGGAATGGATTGTCTGACTGCACTAAGCTTTACCCTTATTTTTTCTGTAACAATAACCGTAAATTAGTTATTTTTTTGTACCACAGTTCCTATATTTTGTCTACCCTGGATAACTAGAATCCTTATCTGCAAAAATTATAACAAGCCTGTTACATGCTTCCGTGCACTGCAGCATAGAGTATAAAAAAGCATAGTCTGCAATGAATTGTGTATATTTATTTTAATCGGCAATGGTATGATATATTTTTCAATGAGTTAAATATGCATATTAGGAAGAGTTTCTCAGTGTGACTTCCATCATTTACTAGCAGTGACCATGTAACTAGAGAAGAGGCATGCAGCTATTTTTATTTATATATTAATAATTTAGCAGGATTCCTGCAATGCAGAAAGCAAAACAGCAACGTGTGTACACTATGCAGGGATTTGTGAGAAATGTTATATATTACAGAGAGTCTTGTAAGATGTTAATAGTTCAGTACTGCCAGAGAATTAATTTTAGCAATTTTGTTTAAGCAAATATAGTAATAGTAAATCAACAAAATCATTAGTCTCACATTTATGGCTTTACAGAGTGTGTTAGGCAACAAAGTAAAGTATTATATTTCATTACAAACCCTTTTATATTCCAATGTTTTTTGTTCCATGGACATTGTCTCATGGTAGCAAGATTTCAAAGTGTTGGCAGCTTTCCACTTTAAGTTTATTCAGTTTAACAAAAAATCTACAATAGGAAAAGGTTTGTAAAATAAAGCATACAAAATTATGGGAAAGCCATTCAAGTAAGAGCAAGAAGAACAGTACAAAATTCAAGTTTAAGATAGAATATTTAAGTGCATTGAATAAGAATAAAACATCATATCCTATCCTTGAGGAAAAAGACAGCTGCAAACTATCGGTCTGGCACACAAGTAGATGGTATAAAAAAAAAAAATGGAAAAAACACTGCGCTTAAGTCAAAGGGGTAGGAGCAAGCAGCCAGCACTAAAAGTCCAAATACAAAACTCCAAAACAGATCCTATATACATTGATGCAGCTCTAAAATAGATAATCTAAATACAAGTCATTCATTGAAATGTTAATAGAATAAATGAATATTCATAAAAAAAAAGCGAAATAAATCTTTATCCAAATCCCGCGTAGTAACAGGTACAGAGAAATGACTGTATTTTCTGGCGTATAAGACTACTTTTGAACCTCAAAAAATTCCCCCAAAAATGGGAGGTCGTCTTATACGCCGAGTATAATATCTCCAAGGTAACCTAAGTATAAGTATTACCGGTAGATCATGTAATAGGGGGGTCGTCTTATACGCCCAGTCGTCTTATACGCTGGAAAATACGGTAATATCGATTTGAAGAGAAAAGGTCCAACTCCACACCAGCAGTGTTTGTTACAAACTGCTTACCAGATGTAATTGACCACAGTTACAGGTGGTCAAGTTGGGCAAGAGGAAAGTAAGGTTTCCCTCAAACCATATACACGATCTCTCCACTTATACTCCAGCAAAATTCATATGTGAAAACAGAGGAACACTTCCATAGTGTAATATGTATAAACACATTTATTAGTAAAAATAATTTTATTTTTGGCCACCATGTTTGGAGGTCAAATTTCACTGCACATCTCCCCAAAAAACAAGTTTTTTCAACATACGTTACTCCCAAACCTCATGTCATTAAAGGAAGGAAGACAATCTTGATAACAATCTGCTGGCATCTACCATGATGAAGATGAAACGAGGGTGCTGGCATCTACCATGATGAAGATGAAACAAGGGTGGACATTTCAGTAAGATAATGATCCCAAACACAAAGCCAAGGAAACTCTCAATTGGTTTCAAAGAAAGAAAATAAAGCTGCTAGAATGGACAAGCCAATCACCTGACTTGAATCCAATAGAAAATCTATGTAAAGAACTAAAGATCATAGAAGAGGCCCACAGAAGATTTGAAGATTGTTTCACCTTTTTCCAAAAAAAAAAGAGGGTAAATGTTTTCCCTTTTTGTTATTGTTTCGCAATTCTGCTAAGGTTCAGCCTCTCCTGAACTCCCTAGGCGGAGGGTTCCCTTGGTGCTGGGATTGGTCATGAGAGTATAAACTATGGTTTATCCTAAGGCTTAAAACCAGTGGCAGTATAAAGTACTGCTTGTGTTGTAGGGATCTGCAAGAAGGCAGCTGGCTTATGTTCTGACAAGCGCTGGTACTTGTTATCCCACAGCTTCTTTCCGGGTCCCATGCACCCTGCTGCTGGGGGGGAGAGTCGCGCTGGTAACATGGTTACCGGGAATCGGCTGTTGGGGAAGGAGCTGTGCGCCGGGTATCCTGGAAACTGAAAAATTCTGTATGCGGATTGCCACTGTATAGAGGGTGGCTCTGCCAAGTGTTTTGCCCACCCTGTATCTCCCCTACAAGCCACTCCAGCTGCTGTTCTGCCTTGGTAAGCCTGCTTAAACTTTTATTCAGTCTGTGTCCCCTTGATAGCAGCTTGGGCTTTTGCTGACTGGTCTTCTCTTGCAGAATTTCCTGTTTCTCCTGCCTGCATGTAGCACTAAAGATATGCATGGAAAGGTGCCTTTTTTTTATTTATTTAAGCGAGTGCAACATTCTCTCGATTTGACAGAAAGAAAACCCCGTGGCAGGATAAACATCCACGAAGATGGTCAGAATCTGCAGCTCGTTTTCAGAAAAAGAAGGGATCAAAGTCTAATCGCCAAAGAGGCATGAAGCAGACTAAACTTCCATCGGAATGGCACTCCAGGTCGCCCTCACCTGTATCTCACTGTAGTCGCTCGGACCAGAGCCAAGAGGTGTTGCATCATTGCAAAGCCTCCAAAAAGCACATGTCGAGCCGCAGGCCCAGGCAAAGGTCCTCATCGTCTTCTAGGACTTCATTGTCTGAACAGGTAGAAGAGAAAGCCTGTTGGGCATGCTCTGCTGAAGCCCTTCCTGGAAAACTAATTTGCGCCTCTTGCTTGAAAAAAGCTGCCAGAGGCAATGCGGCAGATGCACAACAAGTGAAGTATTACATCAAGTCTGCAGTCAAGGAGGGAATGTAAAGCATTTCCAGGAAATCAGTGCAGCTCACGCTGTCGTCTTCATAGGGTTCAGAGCCTGGAACGTCGTTTTGTCTCAATTCAAATGATGAGGAAGAGTTATTTTCTTCAGAGTCGAAGAATGAACTGGAATTGCATGATTTTGATTTCTCTTTAATTCCTGCCTTGGTAGAAGCTGTAAAGGATGCCATGAGAAGGCGGGAGGAGACCTATCTGGTTATTATCTGGATTTGAAGAAATCAGTTCCCTCCTTCTCTCTCATTTTCAAAATTCATAAAATTGTGGAAGATAGGTGGGCGAGGCCAGATAAGAGGCTTAACGTTCACAATAGGGGCTTGAAGTTCTATCCTTTTCATCCTAAAGATGTGGAACTATGGGAATCTATTCCTAAGGTGTACGCCTCGTTACAAAGGCTGGCTCGTTCTATCACGTTGTCAATACTAGGATCCCTTTTAGGATCCAGCAAAATTCACCTGACACAGCCTTTGTCTGGGAAACAATGGTGATTGGCCAGCTCATCTTTAAATCACCTGTACCAGCATACCACCACCAGTGCTCCTGAGAACGTTGTTACCTTGTTTTCTCCTGCTTGACCCAGCTGATATCTGCTATATATATATATATATATATATATATATATATATATATATATATATATATATAAATATATATATGTTGTGTATGACCCAGCTAGTTTGACCCTGCTTTACTCGCTTCTGTTTCTGTACCGTTTGGACTCTGATATACCTGTGTGGGACCCAGCTTGTCTAGACTATGCTTTGCCTGATTCTACTGTTGTGCCAGACTCCACATTACTACTTGGCTTCCCTGAACCTCCTGTTAGATCTGCAGCAGTGAACCACAAGCACCAGCCAACCTCTACCTTCATCTGCAGCAGTGAGCTACAAGTTCCAGCTGACCTGCTCTGCTTAGACCTGCTCATGGTATGTGCTCTTGTTTATTGAACTCTTTGCATAATCAACACATCTGAACTGTTTCCTGCTATCTGCTCCTAGCCTGGCACACGCTACCTCAAGAAGATTCCCTTTCCTTTAAAGATCACATGGATCATAGGATTGATACTGATTTAAAGAGGATTTATACAGTAGTGTGCCTGCAGGCTGGCCATAGCTCTTTTCCTCTGTAGCAGTGGGTCTTCGAGTTTGGGTAGCGGGTTTTGAAGCTGGTTCTTCAGGAGAAGTGGCAGAAGGTGGAAATTCATCTCCTTTGCTGTCTATTAAAACAGCAGTGGATTTTTGGGGGAGGCAGCTGTAGACCAAGTCAGAATGACCGCAAAGCTTATGGCTCATTCTGTGATGGCTTGCCGAGCCTTATGGATGAAGCATTATTCAGCATAACTAGCTTGGTGGTGGGTCAGTGTTGTCTGGGGAGGCATATCCATGGAGGGATGCACAGACCTCTACAGGCTAGACAATGGCAACCTGACTGCCACTAGGAATCAGGATGAATCCTTGGACCCATTGTCAAACCCTATACTGGTGCAATGGGTCCTGGGTTCCTCCTTGTGCACGACAATGCTCGGCCTTAAGTGGTGAGAGTATGCAGCCAGTTCTGGAGAATGAAGGAATTGATACCGCTGCATGACCCCCACACTTGCCTGACCTAAATCCAAGAGGAACACCTCTGGGACATTATGTTTCGGTCCATCCGATGCCACCAGGTTGCGCCTCAGTCTGTTTAGGAGCTCAATGATGCCCTGGTCCTGATCTGGGAGGAAACACCCAAGGACACCACCCATCTCATTAGGAGCGTGCTCCGAAGTTGTCAGGCATGCATACAAGCACGTAGGGGCCATTTGAGTTGCTGTAATGAAATTTCAGCAGAATGGACTAGCCTGCTACATCATTTTTTCACTTTGATTTTTGGGGTTGTCTTTGAGTTCAACCCTTTGTGGGTTGATTATTTTCATTTTCATCAAATTATGTGGCATCCTTTTGTTCCTTACACATTACCCAGTCCATATCCGTATAGATATCCAGCATATCATCTTTCCCCAATGAGATCTGATGTGTTTTCAAAGTGCTCCTTTAATTTTTTCATCAGTTTATATTCAGCTGCATAAATTAGCTCAACCGGCCCACTATCTTTCAGACCCTTTCCAGACAGACAGGGGGAAGCAGTCAACCCTGTAGCCAACACAGCCTGTAGTAACACAACTGACCAAAAACAATCACATGTGCGACGAGCCAGAACCGCAGGGGTGACACGTGAGGTGCACGGTTGGCCGATGAGAGACAGCAATAATACAGTTCATCGGTTTACTCACGGTTAGCAGAAAGCCTCCCTGGGCTGGTCGCACAGTGAAGAGGAAGACAGCACAAAATCCTCCGGGGCACTCTCTGTGATAGGGACACGCCAGCCAAGATGGTGGTTGAGGTGCCCGTGATGACAGGGGTGTTTAGAGTGCTTGTGGTGGCTGGGTCCCTTGATGGTATTTGTCGTGACGCCAGTACCGTTAATGGTGGTACAACCAGTTGTAATAGCAATAGTGAAGAATGAGGTAGACAGTGGTAGGCTACAACTCACAACTTTTACTGTGACTGGTTTTGATTGCAGCATAAACATCCAGATAGAATACAGTCTCTGGGTAAATAGAGGAATTCTGCTGATCCACTGTTAATAGGTTTTGGTAGGTCTTGACTCAGGCTGTGGTTCAGTATAATGCTTACTTGTTCCTGGTCCCTTTAGAATCCAGTGAAATTTGGTAAGATTGCCAGTGGCTAAGGAAATCCTTCACCTTTATTCTCAAAGGTCTTGCTGCCGTTTTGGTGGCTTTTACCCTTTGATTTGAGCAGTTCCAATTTGTCCCTTCTCTGGACTGACCTTCACTAACCTCTACATTCTGCTTTCTTCTCTGTAGAATCACTTCCTGAACTGAACACTGACCACAGATAAACCTGAGCTGGGATAGATATCCCAAAGTAGTGCTAACCCCATCTTGTGGTGGGAAGTATGAAGCACACTTGACCAGCCTATGAACAGGGATTAAACAGGTGTAGCAATGCACATGCAATACAGCAATGACAAAGAAGTAATACATTTGCAGTTCCCACGTGTCATGAGTGGGACGCTGCATACCCCCATGGTAAAACGTGTGTCGACCTCGACACATTTTTGACTCGATGTTGTGTCTTCCTGTAAGATATAAGAGAAAGGGAAAAGCATGCATGCATAGGAAATAACAACATAACCCGATTCTTGTACTTCTTGTATCTGCAAGTAAAATGGGTTAGGCAAACATATCTCAGGCAACAACGAAATGTGACAAAAGGTGACAAAAAGGGGTGTAGTTTTTCCTCTGAAGACTGGTGATGTATGGCAAAACCAGAATAGTCCACGATGAGATGCAAAAAGGAAAAACAAAACAAAAATAACATCTCAGGAGGCTCACAGGGTATGAGTCCGTTCCCTGGGCACAGGAAAATGTCAACAGAAGAATATCACGGAGGCTCAGGTACGTGAAAGTCTATCTCCGGGTGCAGGCTTGAACGTTGCAAAACAGTAGGTAAGTAGTCCTTTTAAAAAGTCCTTTAAAGGAAATAAACATATCATCACAAGTAAGCCTTCTTCTCACTCTGGAACTTCAGACGATGTAAGGATGCATTTAATGATGAGATGGCAAGGCTGGTAGTTGTCTTCTCGGCTGCTGGTGCAGGAAATCCTTAAAACGGACAGGTGGTTGTCCTCTTGTAGTCCTGTCGGATCTTCGTAGCGGCTGAGTTTCTACAGGTCTTGTTTCAAGGGAACTTGGTGTCTCTTGAGCTGTAGTAGACACTTCTTGAGATAGCTCTTCTGGTTGAAGTGTGGTTGTATTGGTCTTGGCAGGCACTAAGATATTGAGCCATGGTGTAAGGAACCATTGTAAAGGATCAGAGTCTAATAATGCTTTTCCAAAAGACTGTAGTGGACCCTCTGAATCAGATGATTTTGTAGGCTCTGGTTCTATGGATTGAGTTTCCTCTTGGACAGTTTCTTCTTGAAGAGTTTCTTCTTGAGTACTTTCCTTGAGACATAACTTAAGGCGATTGCGATGTACTACACGTGATTTGTTTTCTTTGGTGATCTCATAAGTATGAGTCTCTGGATTGAGAATAGCTGTAATGGTGTAAGGTTCTCTCTCCCATTTGCTATCTAACTTGCTGGTGCGATGGTCATTTTTTAACCACACATGGTCACCAATTTTGAGAGGTTCTGCTTTGGCAGATTGGTTATAATCTTTTTGTTGCTTTTCATGAGCATGTTCCATGCGATGTTGAACAATTTCTTGTGCATCAATTAGACGTCTTTGGTGTTCACTCACCCAATCAGTCTTTGGTAGAGGGTTGATTGCATCAGGCACTTGTACGCCCAAAGTATGGTCAGCAGGTAGTTTACCTTGTCGGCCAAACATGAGATAGTAAGGTGTATACCCAGTAGAACAGTGAATGGTGTTATTGTAGGTGTACATCAATTGAGGCAATAGAGTAGGCCAATCACTTCTTGTAGCAGGTGGTACTGCTCTTAACATCTCAATTAAAGTTTGGTTCATTTTCTCACAAAGTCCATTCCCTTGGGGGTGGTAGGCGGTGGTCCTGATTTTCTGACAATTGTGAAGTGTACACAGTTCTTTGAAGAGTTGCGACTCAAAGGCAGATCCCTGATCTGTAAGGATTTTTTCTGGGCATCCATATGGCAATAGGAAATGTTTCCAGAAGGCATCTGCAGTTGTCTTAGCAGTCAAGTCCTTGACAGGTACGGCTACAACAAATTTGGTATAATGATCAATGATGGTCATGGCGTATGTGTAACCTGAGCGACTTGGTTCCAGCTTCACATGGTCAATTGCAACTATTTCTAGCGGTGTTCGGCTTACAATAGGGTGTAAGGGTGCTTTTTGGTCATGTTTTTCATTTCTTCCAACAGCACAGGTGGAACATTCTCGACACCACTGTTCAATGTCTCCTCTCATCCCAATCCAATAGAATCTTCTACGGATGGTAGCTTCTGTCTTCTGCACACCAAAGTGTCCCGATTGGTCATGGTACATTTCAAGAATGATTCTTGCATCTCGGCGTGGTATTAAGATTTGGTATCGACGATCCCAGGTAATTGGGTCTAAAGTTCTTCTTAATAGTAGGCCCTTCTGTAGGAAGAGATGTTTTCTGTGTCTCCATAGTTTTGACAATTCTGGATCAGCATTTCTTCTGCGAATTCTTTCAGGTGTTCTTCCGCTGGTGAAGAAATCTTGCAGTTCTCCCAACACTCTGCTTTCATTTTGCAGCTTGATCCACTTTTCTTTGTCCACTTGGGATCTTGGATCCACTTGTTGTTGAAGGTTAAGGACTTTTCTTCCTTTGATGGTGATAATGTCTTGTTGGGCAAAATTTTTGTAAAAAGCTGGCATTTCTACCTCTTCCCAAACATCTTCCTGTGTAGTAGGGTCTTCTTGGGTAGGCAGACGAGATAATGCATCCGCATTTTCATTTGCTTTTCCTGTTCTGTATTTTATGGTGAAATCGTAGTTGGCTAGGCGTGAGGCCCATCTTTGTTCCAATGCTCCCAACTTGGCGGTATTAAGATGTGCTAGCGGGTTGTTATCTGTGAAGGCCACAAATGGTGTTGCGGCAAGGTAATCTTTAAATTTTTCTGTAACAGCCCACACGAGCGCGAGGAATTCCAATTTGAAGGAACTATAGTTTTGGTCGTTTCTTTCAGTACCTCTAAGAGATCTACTAGCGTAGGAAATTACTCTTTCTTTACCTTCTTGTACTTGCGACAGGACAGCTCCCAGACCTTTCTTACTAGCATCTGTGTAGAGATGAAATGGCTGCTGGTAATCTGGATAACCTAGGATTGGTGGTTCTGTTAACTTCTTCTTCAGGAGCTGGAAGGCAATTTCTCTTTCTGTGTTCCATTCAACTGGTATTGGAGACTTTTGGTACCTCTTAGGATGTCCTCTCAGAAGTTCTAATATTGGCCCCGCAATTTGGGCAAAATGAGGAATAAAGCGTCTGTAGTATCCGGCGAAACTGAGAAAACTCCTCACTTCTTTCACTGTAGTAGGAGTAGGCCAATTTTGGACTGCGGCTATCTTCTCTGGATCCGGTTTAACACCTTCAGAGCTTACAATATGCCCTAAGTATTTGACTTCTGACTTCAGTAGATAGCACTTAGATGGTTTGACTTTGAGTCCATGTTTAATGAGGATTTGAAAAACTTCGGCCAAATGTTTCAAGTGATCTTCATAAGATTTGGAGTAGATGATGACATCGTCTAAGTACAACAGGACGGTTTCAAAATTTTTGTGTCCTAAACCACGCTCCATTAATCTTTGAAAAGTTCCGGGCGCATTGCAAAGTCCAAAAGGCATGCAGTTGAACTCAAATAGGCCCATAGGGGTGGTAAATGCAGTCTTCTCACGATCTTCAGGTGCCATTGGTACTTGCCAGTATCCACTGGTTAAATCAAGGGTAGAGAAGTAGGCTGAAGATCCTAAAGCTGTCAAAGATTCCTCTATGCGTGGTAAAGGGTAAGCATCCTTGTGGGTGATTTGGTTAATTTTTCTGTAATCCACACAGAATCTGATGTTACCATCCTTTTTACGGACAAGGACTAGAGGTGCAGCCCATGGACTATGGCTGTCTCTAATGACATTGGAGTCCTTCATCTCTTGGATCATTTGCTTTACTGATTGGTACATAGTTGGTGGTATAGGCCGATATCTTTCCTTGATCGGTGGGTGTGAACCTGTAGGGATGGAGTGCTTGATGATATCCACTTCTCCATAGTCTGTGGAATGCTTACTGAAGGCATGGTGAAGCTCCTTCACAATTTTTAGTACTCCCTCAATTTGGTTTGCTGGTGTGGAAGCATCTCCCACATGAAGTTCTTTCCACCAGGATGTGTTTACATTTTGGTCCTGTGGGTTCTGTCTCTTGGTAATTTCTTCTGTGGTAGCTGTAGCCACACTGATGACATCTTGAAAAGTGACTTGGATTAGCTGTGTGATAGAACGGTGTTTTGTTAGTGTTACACTGCTATCACTCAAGTTTAGGAGTCGTATAGGCACTTTACCTTCAGAGACGGTTACTAGGCTCCTTGCAGCTCTAACTAGAGGATAGTCTTCCAAAACAACAGGCTCTACCAGGGCTTGGTAGTCTTGACCTTGAATTCCGACCACAGCTCGGCACCACAAGAGAGTTTCGGTGTTGGGTTTGAGGATCACAGGTTGCTTATCTCGGATGCGCGCACAGCAAATTTCTCCTTTTTCGTTGGTGAATCTCTGTTGTGCATTTAGTACACGGATGGTTTGTTGGATCACCTTCTTAGAATCAGGAGAGGCAGTAGGCACTAACTGGTGTAAGGCTTCTAGCATCTCAACATAACAGTTCCTGAGGACATTCATTCCTAGGACTATTGGAGGGTTAGGGTTATTGTCTCTGACTCGTACCACAATAAGGCCTTGTCGATGTAGTGTAGTTCCTCCTACTTGAATGGTAGGTTCCCAATAACCATGGACTGGTACGGGTTTGCCGTTACTGGCTATGAGACTCAGACAGGATTCTGGAGGCTGGGTAAGCTGATTTTGATCCCAGTATTTTTCAAAGGCTGCTTGTTGGATGGTGGTGACTTGGGATCCGGTGTCAACTAGGGCAACAAAAGGAACTCCATTTATTTGAAGTGCCACTTCAGGACGGGATCCTACGTATCTTGGCATCCAGTGGGGATCTTCTGGACCTATTGGTTTACCTCCCGAGGGGTGGTCCTTGGCCTCGGGGGTTTCCCGTTTAACTGCCAGCAGGTTGCTTCTGTATGGCCTGGTTTGTGACAGTACGTGCAGATAGGCCGCTTAGGGGTACTAGTGCGGTCAGGGGGGCGTCCGCCAGAATTTCTGGAAAAAGTCTCTCTATAATTAGAGGGGAAGAGTCTTCTGGACACAGGTTTCTCATCCTCTAGCATTAGTGGTTTCTCCCATTGTTCCAACTTTTGGTGGACTTTCTCCAGACTTTTAGTCAGGAAATGGACTTGCTCAGTCAAGGCGACAACTGCGTCAGGAACTGGAGCTTGGGTTGCCTGACTGACTATAGGTAAAGACTTTACAGGGGTAACCAGCTGTGATACAGGCACTTCAACAGATCTAACAGGTTCTGTTGGTGGGCTTTTTCCCAGTATGCTGATAGCTAATTCTTTAAAATCTAAGAAGGTAGCTCCTGGATGTTGGGCGGCTAACATTCTTAGTTGGCTCTTTAGATTGTCTGTATTGACGCCTTCAATAAATTGTTCTTTCAGGGTTTTGTCCTGATTCTCTGCCTCACGGGGGTCTACTTGGATAACAGCTCTAAGGGATTCCTGCAAACATAATGCAAAGTCTCTGAGTGACTCACCAGATTGCTGTTTCTTGCTGAAGAACCTCATCTTGACCTCTGACACGGTTCTGGGTTCAAAGGTGGTGTAGAGACGTTCAAAAATCTGCTCCATGGTCTTTCTCTCTGAGCTCGGCCAAGATTTCACTTCTCTGAGCGCAGCTCCTTCCAATTGCGCAAGAAGAATCTCCATCTGTTGCTCTGAGGATACAGGGTACAATCTGAATACAGCAAGAATTTTTTCTTTAAAGTCCCTTAAAGTATAAATTTCTCCAGAATATCGTGGGAACCAGGGGGCCCCAAAATAATAAGGCATGGTTAAAGGCATTAAACTTGGTGCTGCAGCGGTTGGTATTGTACTGGGACCGACTGTGGCTGATGCAGGGGGTCCGCTGAGGTCAGGCTGCACGTCATCTTCCTGCACAGACATGGTAACAGCAGGTGAATTATAGTTAGGCAAGTCAAATGCGTTTTTAGACACTTTTTGTGCGGCGTTGCTATGGGTGACCGCTGCCTTGCGGGTGTATGGCCCTTTAAGAATTTAATGTTGGCTGAATACAATGCTGCAGTAACATTGATTTTGGGTCTCTGGCAGAGTTCCTGCTATTAGTGCTGCTTATAGTTAGTAGAGGCAAATGACAGGTTGCAATTACTGCTCGGACGGCAAGCAATGCGATTATTTTCTCTTCTGCTCGCATGCAAAGTCTCGCGACTTCTGGGGCGTGCGCTTGTCACACTCTCCTCCCAGGATTGACACAGCAAAGGTAAGGCGGGCTGGCCGGACAATTTTGCATAAATGGGTGGCACCAAACTTTCCCGCTCTTCAGGGGGTGTCACAAACTAATTCACAGTGATGGCACAGACATTTTTGAACAAGAAGGCCTCCGGCAGCCATTTTAAGTGAATAGAAACAGTCAATTCAAATACAGCAAGCAGTTTTGTTGACACACAAATGTCTGATTTCCTCTCTTTGGATGCTGCGATTTTGATGCTGATAACTGGGATAACACTTCCATGCGACTTTGAAACAGTTTAAACAGTTCTGTGGCCCCACACAGCATGCAATAAGTAAACAGTCTCTCAATAAAGCAAAGGGGCTTATTCTGATGCAACAGTCTTTTAGATAAGGCGCAGGGGTTAATATCCTGTTCGTGACGCCAAATTTTTATGCGACGAGCCAGAACCGCAGGGGCGACACGTGAGGTGCACGGTGGGCCGATGAGAGACAGCAATAATACAGTTCATTGGTTTACTCACGGTTAGCAGAAAGCCTCCCTGGGCTGGTCGCACAGTGAAGAGGAAGACAGCACGAAATCCTCCGGGGCACGCTCTGTGATAGGGAAACGCCAGCCAAGATGGTGGTTGAGGTGCCCGTGATGACAGGGGTGTTTAGAGTGCTTGTGGTGGCTGGGTCCCTTGATGGTATTTGTCGTGACGCCAGTACCGTTAATGGTGGTACAACCAGTTGTAATAGCAATAGTGAAGAATGAGGTAGACAGTGGTAGGCTACAACTCACAACTTTTACTGTGACTGGTTTTGATTGCAGCATAAACATCCAGATAGAATACAGTCTCTGGGTAAATAGAGGAATTCTGCTGATCCACTGTTAATAGGTTTTGGTAGGTCTTGACTCAGGCTGTGGTTCAGTATAATGCTTACTTGTTCCTGGTCCCTTTAGAATCCAGTGAAATTTGGTAAGATTGCCAGTGGCTAAGGAAATCCTTCACCTTTATTCTCAAAGGTCTTGCTGCCGTTTTGGTGGCTTTTACCCTTTGATTTGAGCAGTTCCAATTTGTCCCTTCTCTGGACTGACCTTCACTAACCTCTACATTCTGCTTTCTTCTCTGTAGAATCACTTCCTGAACTGAACACTGACCACAGATAAACCTGAGCTGGGATAGATATCCCAAAGTAGTGCTAACCCCATCTTGTGGTGGGAAGTATGAAGCACACTTGACCAGCCTATGAACAGGGATTAAACAGGTGTAGCAATGCACATGCAATACAGCAATGACAAAGAAGTAATACATTTGCAGTTCCCACGTGTCATGAGTGGGACGCTGCACATGCAGCTCACCTGATTACAGCAAAGCAATTACGAAACGTACCTAATCTAGCACCTATTTAGGAGTGTGCTACATATTTGATGTACTTTTTTGGCATTTATATGCTATAAACGTATCAATAGTATGTTATGTCTATATATGAGTTACAGAGGATATTCCAGGTTCTTAGGGATCCAGATTTGATATATTTATTGATGTTTTATGGGATAATGGAGAACATTTTTTTTGCTTCATCTGGGTCTTGTATATTTTATATTATATTATCTACATAATGGGTATTACTGCCTGGTTTGTTTTCTAATTTGAGACACGTAATATACTTTACATGAACTTGTGGTGTTTTCTATATTATGTAATTCCTGGAGTTCATGTTTAGCCACTTTCCGACCACCCTTTAGTAGAACGATGGCTACTGCGCGGCGGGCTAGTTCTGGGAGGCCATAATATGACAGTCACCTGTGATTGCTCCCACTGCAGGGCACGGGCAGTGCACTTTATAATCCCAGTGTCCAGAGGATACTGTTGATCACAGATTAAGGTAAAGAGCCAATCAGCGGCTCTTTACCATGTGATCAGCTGAGTCCAATCACAGCTGATCATGGATGTAAACAGAATCCGGTTATCGGCACCCCTTTCCTCACACTGATAGCGTGAGAAAGGGATAAGGGAACCGATAACTGGCTTCTGCAAAAGGGACCTGTATGTTTTATAATCAGGGCACTGATTATCAGTGTCCTTGTTATAAGTGCATTCCTAACAGTTCCCATCAGTGCCTCCTCATCTGTCACCTATCAGTGTCCACCAGTGCAGCCTTTTAGTGCCACCTCATCAGTGCCCACCAGTGCAGCCTATTAGTGCCCATTAGTGCAGCCTTATCAGCACACATTAGTACACATCAGTGAAGGAGAAAAATTACCTGTTTGCAAAATTTTATAACAAACTATGAAAGTTTTTAAATTTTCAGTCTTCGTTCAGTTAGCAAAAAAACAAAAAAAAATGCAGTGGCGATTACCTACCACCAAACGAAAGCTCTATTTGTGTGACAATTTTGTTTGGGGTACAGTGTTGCATGACTGCGAAATTGTCATTCAAATTGCTACAGCCCTGAAAGCTTAAAATTGGACTGGGCAAGAAGGGGGTAAAAGTGACAAGCAGGCAAGTGGTAATTTAACCACTTAAAGACCATATAACGTATCGGTAGGTCTTCAAGTGTTTATAAGATAACCGCCATGATCTTGGTATCGTTTTCAGCTAGTTAATGACTTACATGTACAAGTGATTCAGGTGGCTTTAGAGCTACTTCTATACTGATGTGTTGGAGGTCCTACTTCTAATGTCTGATTTAGAAATGGTTTGTCAGAGATATGTCACCAAGGCATGCATGCAAGTGGAAGCACAAACACAGTTTTAATTCTTATTCATATTACAATGTTCATTTTTTTGAGTGCTTAGAGAAGAATTAAAAAAAAAAAAAAGAAAAAAAACAAAACCATTCAGAGAGGACAATCAGTAAAGTGCTGACACAACCACTTTGGAAATTGGAAGCAGATAACAGTATAGCCCTATTAGTATCCTTTGCACTGTACTTGAGGTTAATGTTTTCATTTTAAAAAGCTTTTCATGTTAAGTCCACTGTGTTTTATAAGCAATTATTTCACAATCTCTAAATTGAAGCGGTTTAAGTCATTTTCATAATGATAGATTAAAATTGCTAAACATTAGAATGTTACTCCATTTCTTTTAAGAATACACTGTCAAAAAAAAAACTGCAATGCAAATGGAAATTCTCAAGATGTAATTTTGTAGGCCTGACAGTGTACTTAAAGGAAATGCATATATTGCTTGCAATCAGCTAATAGGAAACATTTACTTGGTGTCTGTCTTCTTTATTACGTTTATTTGTGCCAGCAAATATGAGAGTGTGGGTAAAGAAATGTTTCCAGTCACCTTTTGCCTGGAATTTAGCTGGCTGCCTTATGTGTGAGTCTGTAGGAAATATTCCCCTTAGTGGTATGGAAATAAAACAATTGATAAGTGCACACTTATGAAAGTAATCAACTTAAATTAACCTCTGCCCATCTTTACTTTTTTTTCCCCTTTTCTGTTTACTTTTTTTCTTTTCCAATAATTTTTACTGTTAGAAATCTGATGAAAAAATGTAAAATAAGTACAACATCCATTGCAAAAATTTAAATGGAGCAAATGGCGCTTCCATTTAGAAAAGCAATCCTTGATAATGGTGGAAAAAGGAGGGGAAAAGAGGTGAATGGACTTCAATAATCATGCGGGGGTACCACGCTGACACAGGGGGAAGCTCTTCTGGATTGGTGGAAGCAACTCCAGCTGTTAAGGCAAGGAAAAGAAGAAGGCGCCTCCAAGTGCAGCTGATGATACTTTTATTTTATTTGCACATGAAGATAAAATATCTTCTATCTTTAAATGTTTTGGATTTTTTTTTAATTTATTTTATTTTTTGATATACATTTTGACAATTGTTCTTTATCAGTACTCATTTTTCATTTTGTGTTCTAATTTATGAAAGACTTTTCATTAGGACGTATATTTTTACATTTCTTTTACAATGTTTTTAGATAATGCGGTCAGCTGTTGTTTTTAGTCCTGGACTTGGAGTCTTTCCTGTCCCTGTGTCTCGTCCTCTATTGATCGTTCCGTTCCTTGCCATTTCCCATTTCCGGTCCCTAGCCTCTCTTAAATCTCTGGTATCTCTTCTCCCTGTCATTGGTCTGATGAAGGAGCACTACTGCTCATGCTTCCAAACGCGTTACCGCCCCCTGACGTCATTACGTTTCGTGCGGTTCCATCGCAGGCTCGGACTGAATCACTGCGCCTGGTTGGGCTCCTCCATTCCATCATCTCTCTGCTGCTGGACAGCTTAGGAGGATCGAACCACGGGGTCAGGAAGGGACCCCGAGCAATGATGCTTTTGTTCGTCCATCCTGTCAGTGTTTTTATCTTTGTGTGCAAAATAAAAGTATCATCAGCGTCACTTAGAGGCGCCTTCTTCTTCTTTGTATTGCAAAAACTTTGGACTTGATAAAAATACAGTGGACCAACACCAGCAGATGATATGGCTCCCCAAATCATCATGGACTAAAGAAGCTGGCTGTTCAGAGTGCTGTATCCCAGCATATTAATGGACAGTTGGGTGGAAGAAAAAGTGTTCTAGAAAAAGGTGCACTAGCAATAGGAATAACTGCAGCCTTGAGAGGATTGTGAAGCAAAGGCCATACAAGAAATTGGGGGAGATTCACAAGGAGTGGACTACGGCTGGTGTCAGTGCTTCAAGAGCCAACACACAGACATATCCAGGACATGGGCTACAACTGTTACATTCCCTGTGTCAAGTAACTCCTGTACCAGAGACCATGTCAGTAGCATCTTACCTGGGCTAAGGAGAAAAAGGACTGAACTGTTGCTCAGTGGTCCAAAGTCACATTTTCGGGTGAAAATACATTTTGCATTTCATTCGGAAATCAAGATCCCAGAGTCTGGAGGAAGCATGAAGAGGCACAGAATCCAAGTTGCATGAGGTCCAGTGTGAAGTTTCCACAGTCAGTGATGATTTGGGGAGCCATGTCATCTGCTGGTGTTGGTCCACTGTGTTTTATCAAGTCCAAAGTCAGCGCAGCCCTCTACCAGAACATTCTAGAGCATTTCATGCTTCCCTCTGCTGACCAGCTTTATGGAGATGGGGATTTCATTTTCCAGCAGGACTTGGTACCTGACCACACTGCCAAAGTACCAACACCTGTTTTAATGACCATGGGATCACTGTGCTTGATTGGCCAGCAAAGTTGTCGGAACCCTATAGCAAATCTGTGGGGTATTGTCAAGAGGAAGAGCTCAAAGGTGATTGTAGGGGACTTTCAGAATCTCGCAATGGAAGTCCTGAGCGCTGTGAAAATAAATGCAATCAAGCGTCTCATATATCCCGGTGTCCCCTCCGCCGGTCTCCTTAAAAGAGCCTGTTGCTGAGACTTCGCCAGGTTTACCTAATTGTGGGAATATACTAAATTATACGTGTGGATCCAAAATGTGCAGAATGATTACCTCCTGGACACAGCTTCGGAAGCACCAGGGGAAGAAGGCCCCGGGACAGAGGACGCCAAGTGCACAGGCACTAGAAACCAACATAAGAATATTTGTAATTTGCCTCACTCAACAAAGTATTAATGGAAGACTTGGAATTAAATTAAGTCAGTTTTCCCCATTCTAAAGCATCCAGTGCTTCACCCAAATCCTGTTCCCACCTTTCCATATAGGGCAATTTCACAAAATTCTCATGTAATATTGAGTATATTTTAGAGATATGGCCAGTATGCTTATCAAAAGTCTTACACAAATACTCTATGGGCGCTGAAGATGTCAAATCAGTTTCTTGTGAAAGCTTTCAGGAAGTGTGTACTTTGGGAGTATCAAAATAACTCCCTTATTGGAAGTTGATGCTCCTCCAACAGGACCTGTTTGGACAATATTATTTTATGGTCACAGAAGTCAGCAAGGCAGATAAACCATTTTAGTCCACCATGCAAATGTAGGAGGGGGAAAGGCCGGAATACCCAACAAGGGGGCCTAGGGGTGGGGGGAATTAAAAACCATTTTGGCTTGCTAGTCTATCCCATAGCCCAAGAGAAAAAGATCACATCGGGCACAATATACGGGGTCTGTCTCTGGCTTTCAGGCACATCAGATAACTAATCGGTGGAGATGGGATTCAAAATGCATCCACAAAGGGTTGACATTTTTGGAGTGGAAATTAATTGAGCCAACTGAGAAGCATACAGAAATTTTGGTCAAATCTGGAACTCCCAAGCCCCCCTTCAGCTTTGGGGTGAAAAGTATATGCCTGTTCACCCTGGGTCTCTTGTCCCCCCAGATAAATTGTAATAGCTTGCGTTGAAAGACATACCTCAGACACGTTAATTGATATTGGAAGGGTGCAAAACAAGTATAGGATTTTAGGCAAAATGTCAATTTTTGAGTACAGCCTACTGAACCTCAAGGGGAATTAGAAGTTCCTCTGGTAAGGTCATCCTGCAATTTCTGATTTAAAGGGGGGTAATTACTGTGGTATAGGGTATCAATAGATGAGGTTAAATAGATGTTTAAATAAAGGACCTCTGATGGTTGCCATTAAAGGGAAAGCTTTGTTGGAGGGAACCGACGGTGCAGTCACCCAGAGTTAAATTGAGGGATAAAGATTTTGTGTTGTTGACCTTCAGACCCGAGATCATTGTGAAATGGGTCAGTTCTGTGTATAAATTAGGTATGGAAGTGGTTGGAGATGTTAAAAAACATTAAAAGATCCTCAGCAAATAGTACAATAGTATGCAACCTATCACCACATGGTATGCCCTGAATATCTGGATTTTCCCTGATTTTAAAGGTGAGGTCTAAAATGTCTTTGTATGCTGTAGCATTAACTGTGCCACTACAAACACTTGAACACATTTGGAGGAATATCCATGTACTTTTAACCATATAGTGTATTTTTGTTCTTAAAATTAACTAAATATCTTAAAGGCATCAAAATAGTTCCAAGCAAAAATTCTAAAACTCTATACATTTTTGCAGTGGTTTTGTGTGACCTTACATATTTCAGGGCTTTTTTTCAGCAGGAACACAGGTGAATGCAGTTGGCACCTCTAGCACTGAATATTTGTCATGGCAAGAGATGCTGGTGTGTTCAGGAGGGTCTATTGTTGCTGGCTGCTTGAGGATCTATCGTTACAGGGGGGGGGGTGACAGGGGAATCCTTGTCAGAGCCAGCCTTAGGTGTTTAGGCGCCTTGTGTGAGCTAATCTTGTTGGACCCCCCCCCCCCCCATCCTCACCCCTCGCCCCCTGGTCACCTAAACATACACAAAGTGGAAAAAAATATCTGTAACAAATAAGAGAGATGCAGGGGCTGCGGGCATGGTACAGGAGATGCAGGGGCTGCGGGCATGGTACAGGAGATGCAGGGGCTGCTGGCATGGTGTAGGGGCTGCGGGCATGGTGCAGGAGATGCAGGATCTGTGAGCATGGTGCAGGAGATGCAGGGGCCGCGGGCATGGTGCAGGAGATGCAGGGGCTGCGGGCATGGTGTAGGAGATGCAGGACTGTGGACATGGTACAGGAGAGGCAGTGCTGTGGGCATGGTGCAGGAGATGCAGAGTCTGCGGGCATGATGCAGGGGCTGCGGGCAAGGTGTAGGAGATGCAGGGGCTGTGGGAATGGTGCAGGGGCAGCAGGCATGGTGTAGGAGATGCAGGACTGCAGGCATGATGTAGGGCTATGGGCATGGTACATGCAGGGCTGTGGGCATGGTACAGGAGATGCAGTGCTGCGAGCATAGTACAGGAGATGCAGGGGCTGCGGGCATGTTGCAGGATATGCAGTGGCTGTGGGCATGGTGCAGGGGCCACAGGCATGATGCAGGAGATGCAGGGGCTGCGGGCATGGTACAGGAGATGCAGGGGCTGCTGGCATGGTGTAGGGGCTGCGGTCATGGTGCAGGAGATGCAGGATCTGCGAGCATGGTGCAGGAGATGCAGGGGCTGCAGGCATGGTGCAGGAGATGCAGGGGCTGTGGGCATGGTGTAGGAGATGCAGGGCTGTGGACATGGTACAGGAAAGGCAGTGTTGTGGGCATGGAGCAGGAGATGCAGAGGCTGCGGGCATGATGCAGGGGCTGCAGGCAAGGTGTAGGAGATGCAGGGGCTGTGGGAATGGTGCAGGGGCAGCAGGCATGGTGTAGGAGATGCAGGGCTGCAGGCATGATGCAGGGCTGTGGGCATGGTACAGGAGATGCAGTGCTGTGAGCATAGTACAGGAGATGCAGGGGCTGCGGGCATGTTGCAGGAGATGCAGTGGCTGTGGGCATGGTGCAGGGAATGCAGGGGCCACGGGCATGATGCAGGAGATGCAGGGGCTGCGGGCATGGTACAGGAGATGTAGGGGCTGCTGGCATGATGTAGGGGCTGTGGGCATGGTGCAGGAGATGCAGGATCTGCAAGCATGGTGCAGGAGATGCAGGATCTGTGAGCATGGTGCAGGAGATGCAGGGGCTGTGGGCATGGTGTAGGAGATGCAGGGCTGTGGACATGGTACAGGAAAGGCAGTGTTGTGGGCATGGTGCAGGAGATGCAGAGGCTGCGGGCATCATGCAGGGGCTGCGGGCAAGGTGTAGGAGATGCAGGGGCTGTTGGAATGGTGCAGGGGCTGCAGGCATGGTGTAGGAGATGCAGGACTGCAGGCATGATGTAGGGCTGTGGGCATGGTACATGCAGGGCTGTAGGCATGGTACAGGAGAGGCAGTGCTTCGAGCATAGTACAGGAGATGCAGGGGCTGCGGGCATGGTGCAGGGGCTTCGGACATGGTGCAGGGGCTGCGGGCATGGTGTAGGAGATGCAGGACTGCAGGCATGATGCAGGGCTGTGGGCATGGTACATGCAGGGCTGTGGGCATGGTACAGGAGATGCAGTGCTGCGAGCATAGTACAGGAGATGCAGGGGCTGCGGGTATGTTGCAGGAGATGCAGTGGCTGTGGGCATGGTGCAGGGGATGCAGGGGCCACTGGCATGATGCAGGAGATGCAGAGGCTGTGGGCATGGTAAAGGAGATGCAGGGGCTGCTGGCATTGTGTAGGGGCTGCGGGCATGGTGCAGGAGATGCAGGATCTGCGAGCATGGTGCAGGAGATGCAGGGGCTGCAGGCATGGTGCAGGGGCTTCGGACATGGTGCAGGGGCTGCGGGCATGTTGCAGGAGATGCAGGGGCTGTGGGCATGGTGCAGGGGATGCAGGGGCCATGGGCATGGTGTAGGAGATGCAGGGGCCGCGGGCATGGTGCAGGAGATACAGGGGCCATGGGCAAGGTGTAGGAGATGCAGGGCTGTGGGCATGGTACTTGCAGGGCTGTGGATATGGTACAGGAGAGGCATTGCTGTGGGCATAGTACAAAAGATGCAGTGCTGTGGGCATGGTACAGCACAGCGCCCCTGTTGCCCATGGTGCCCTGTGTGGCCGCACAGCTCGCACACCCCAAAGGCCGGCCCTGATCCTTGTCAAGTGCCCCTATGAATGGCTATAAAATCAGAGCCATACCCCTTGACTGACAGCCTAGCTACTGGTGCGCTATATAGCATATACATTTTGAGAAAGTTCGGGCCAAACCCATAACTTTCCAAGGCATAGAAAAGGTAATCCCACAATAGGGATGTAAAGGCCTTATGCAGGTCAAGGGATAACAAGACGTGCAGTTCATTTTGTTCCAGTTTTTGATTTCAGACAATCTTTTCACTTTAGTAATGAATTTAAACAAATCCGAAGTAACAAAATGAAAATTTGAAAAATTTTAATTTGAAATCTAATTCAAAAACATGAATAGAGTGAAATGGTATAGGAAATAAAGGAATGTAATAGAAAAGAATAGAATCAAGTAAAACAGAAGCAAATATAAAAGGAATGGAACAGAATAGAAAATGGTATAGAAAACAATAGAGTAAAACGGAACAGAATAGAAAATAATACCCAATACAATAAAATAGAAAAGAATAGAGTAAAATAGAATAGAACATAATTAAATAGAAAAAAGCAATGGAATAGAAAAGAATAGAACAGAAAAATAAAATTGAAGAGAAAATAATAGAAAAGAAAAAAAATAGAAAATAACCGGCTTCCGAAATTCGAATTTCGAATAGAATGAATTTGAATAGAAAATAAAAAAAAAATAGAAATGAATAGAATAGAAAAAAATAGTTTAAAATAGAATATAGATGTAAAGTCCATACAGTCCAAACAATAAATGAAGATGTAATCCAGGACCAGACTCCCTTAAGGGTAGATGCTTACCAGATTGAGGTAAGATAAAGGCAGATGCTCTAGGTAAATCTTGTCACCTTGATAGTAGATCCAGGCCCACGTGAACGATTAGCTCAATGGTCATTGGATCATGGAAGTAAAGCAAAAAACGCAATAGCGTAAAACCCAACAAACTAAATTTATTAAACACCACAGTGTTCCTTAAAGGATGGGTTGAGTGTAAAATAAACCTCCACCAATATGATTGATCACTGATGAAAGTGAGTTAATGAAGAGTAAATCATGCAAAAGAGTGAATAATTATGTGATAAATACCCCTTACCAAAGTGTGATAAGGGTTGACACCAAAAATAAATATGCCGTATTCTAGCTGAAGTCGCCTCTTACCAAACAACAATAAATATGTGGCCAAAGTGAAGAAGGCAATGTTGGAAAAATTAGGTGCTGAACCACCACCAGCTAGATTCGCCTCTTACCATGTGAGAATAAGGTAAAGCAAATATGTGCAAATCACAATCCAGTGTAGCACCCGGAGCCAATATCAAGACACACCAGTAGGGGTCGCCTCTTACCAAATCGGAATAACAGTCAAGTCTGTATAGTAATCAATCATCCGGGGCCCGACCCTAGACTTGAGCTGCTGTTTCTCAGATGTATCCAAAGGTATTGCAAATGTGCGCCGTCCGCACCTTTGAAAACGTCATCTGTGACGAAACGTCGTCAGGTCACGGCGTACTGACGTCATCGGATTGCGACCGGAGAGTGCGGGCGAGCGAAGCCGCCCGGCCAGCGGCTGCTAACATTGCTCCTTGCTTCCTGGTCTCTTGTAAGTTTTTTTGCCTTTATTGAAATAAATTTTTAAATGGTTTTACGCTATGGGAGCCTTTTTTTCTTCATGTTGGTGAACATTTGCAATACCTTTGGATTGCCTTTGGAGTGTCTTTACACCGAGGAGAATGACAGGCAGCTTGTTTACACAAGCCGCCTGACTTTCTCCCTCTCCCCCGACGATCGCCGAGTGACCGGCGGACATCGGGTCTGCCAGTCACACGCGCGGGGGGGTCCGTGACCGCGCGGGAGCGGGAGCGCGCCTCCGCGGGCGCGCGCTCGCTCCCCAGAGCCTCACAGGCTAGCGACGTAGACCTACGTCACTCTGCCTGTGAGGGGCTGACTGCCGCAGTAAATATACTGTGAGCAGTCGGCAAGCGGTTAAAAAAGATAATGGAAGACGCTCATAGTGCATTAATGCAATAAACCAGCTTTATATGTACATTGCAAGGATTTTAACAAACTTTGTTGCACATTCCTACCTTTTGTTATTCTGAAGACTATTTGCTCCTCTGTGCCGAGTGGGTCTAATGGGAGTAGTTTCATAATTCTCATTCAGCTGTGGCAGCTGCAGAGCTCTAATGAGGAATGCCGCTGGGTCTGCATCCCTATAGACATGTTCCTATTGGGAGTATCTCATCAAAAATGACATTTTTGTTGCAGGGGATGCCAGAAATCTGACTTGTATCTTAGTGCAGACTTCTGGGAAAATCAGTGAGCCAAGCATCAGTGACACAAGCAGGAAATTATGTTTCTGGGGTGTGTTCAGTGCACATTCTGTGTACAGTGCACCTACAGTAGCCATATTGCACTGCATTTTCAGAAAATTACAGAGCTGCAGATTGAAAAGTTCAAAAGATAATTTTTAATATTCAATTACAATATGATTTGTCTCACAATTGTATATGCTATATTGTTTATTTGCTATTTTTTTCCCAATGAAAGTGGGGTTACCCTTTAAACAAGGGGGCTTTGAGGCACCATACAGCCGGCCATGCTTTTTTCTGTGTTTACTTTTTTTTTCTTACATTTTTCTCATCTACCATAAATATTTATCAAATGCATTTACAACGCCAAAAAAAAAAACCCCAATCATAAACCCTTACCACCTGATACCCCCCTTCAAAAATGACAGTGCCTCAAACTCTTCCTTCTCTCATATTACTCATTTTTTCCCCCAATCAACTCCACAATATTTTTTTTTAGTTTTCTTTTAGCTCAAATCACCTCTCCTAGGTCTTTAAATGTTTCCATCAAGTCCTTACTAGAATGATATAATTATTCCATAGTACAAATATATTCCACCCTCCTTAGCCAATTTCCCATAGATGGAACTTCTTGCAAACCCCAGAACTTTGGCTGCGTTTAGTAAGTGGGGAGTGAACTGTTCTATTAAAGTCACTGGGGGATATGATCAACATGTATAAATACATAAGGGGACCATATAGTGAACTTGGTGTTGAGTTATTCACTTTAGGGTCAAGACAGAGGACAAGGTGACACTCTTTACGTCTAGAGGAAAACAGATTTTGTCTCCAAATATGGAAAGGTTTCTTCACCGTAATGGCTGTAAAAATGTGGAATAGACTCCCTCCAGAGGTGGTTCTGGCTAGCACACTAGATTGCTTTAAAAAAGGCCTGGATTCTTTCCTGGGTGTACATAATATACAGTAAATAGGTAGGTACTAATATTTATAGGTAAAGTTGATCCAGGGAATATCTAAATGCCATCGGGGGATCAGGAAGGAATTTTTTCTGCTGTAGCAAATTGGATCATGCTTTGCTGGGTTTTGTTTTCACCTTCCTCTGGGTCAACTGCGGGTATAGGATTGTGTATATGGGATTGTATGGTTGGGTTTTCTTTACCGTTTTTTGTTTTTTTATTGTTTGAGCCAGATGGACTTGTCTTTTTTCAACCTGACTAACTATGTAACTGTACCATGAAACAAGTATATCCATGGTTCCTTGGGTATCGCAGTACCAGTGATTTCTTGAACCAGCTGAATTATCCACCTCCAGAACTCTTGTATTTTAACACATCCCCACCAAATGTGAAATATAGTCCCACTTTTGTTGAACACTCTCCAACATAATGGTAACTTATGTGCCCTAACCGGTGTAAAATATTCCATCTTGCTAAAATTAATCTCCACCTAAAATTGATCTCTACACTGTGTGTGTCCATTGAATAAACCTGTGCCAGCTTCAGTACCTTTTTTTCTTTGTTGCTCATTCAAGGTCAACCCAATTTCTTCCTCCCATTTTCCAATGTATGGCTGCATTTTAGGCTCTGCCTCAGCAGTTCTAATCCTATATATCTGTGAAATATGTGTCAGGCCAGCCTGTAAACTTTCCCCTTAGTGGTATGGAAATACAAGAGATAAGTGCACATTTATGAAAGTAATTACCTTGGGTGAATCTTTGCCCATCTTTAATTCTGAGACAATTTAGCTAAGTTTTTTTTTTTTTTTTACGGTTACTGACCTGTTTCTAATGAAACCTAATTAGTTGCAAAATGTTCATTCAGCTCTTCCTTGTTAGTACCACTTAGTTTGCCAGCTTTTTGTTACCCTTTTCTAACTTTCTTGATACATATTGCTGCCATCAATTTCAAAATGTATTTTCTTAAAATGATACATTTTGTCAGTTTAAATATTTAATATGTCTTCTATGATGAATAAAATGACTTTGCGAATCATTGCATTCTGTTTTTATGTACATTTTTACAGTGTCACAACATTTTTTGGAATTGGGGTTGTAAATGTATAGGCTATATACACCAATGAGTCCTTACAGAGATGTCCCAACACTGGCCATTTCCCTTCAGTATAAGAACTGTTTCTATACCTATGTCATAGGTTTCACAACACAATGGCTATTATTCTTTCAATAATGTTTGAATTTCAAGCAATACAAAACAGAGCGTGCACTGTAGAGATAAACAGAAGCATCAAACTTTACACCGACGTAATGAGCCTGTATCACAGCCGGTGGTCGTTAAGTCACATTTCGACCAGTATTAATATATCCCTGTCAATCCGAAGTGATCTGATATAGACCCCAGAGGGATGTGGACATAGCCAGTACACTATAACTTAAAACTGCTAAAGAAACTGCTGCTACATATAACAGGCAAAAAATCGGGCTTCATAAGGTGATGTTCCTCGATTAAATCAACAATAATGTGTAAAGAAGAAATGGAAAACTTGAACAAATGTAAGAGCAGACACACCACCATACCCCATGAGGGTGAGCTGGGGTGGAAAGTTCCAAAGACCCACCAGAATCACCTCTCACCTGAAAAACAAATAGTAAAGTATAGGAAAAGAAGAAAAAGTAAGAGGGTGAAAAAATGCCACCAGTCCACAAGGGCTTCTATTTAGTTTAATATTATGTTTGCATGCTATTGCTGTATTAAACAGAGCATAAAGAGAATTTAAATAAAAAATACGAATGTGTTGTCTGGTTTTAGAGCGCAATAGAGTGGAGAAAATTGTAGGCTGTGTGCAGAAAGATGTCAGATCCTAGTGATCTGCAGGTTATTGGAATTCCTCAAATATAATATTGGTTTAAGTGCAATTACCTGGTGTTGAGGCAAATGCTCATACATAATTAGATAACCAAATCATATGTGATTCTACAAGGAAGAATTTCACATTAACACGTCTAAATACTGCATTTTTGTTTTGTTTGCATTCTTCTTTTGAAGATGCATTGAGCACCAACACATTAGGGCCACAGTTTGAACGGATTGAAGCATAAAGTACACTATTGATGGGAACATTATGTAGGCAACCACTGCTAAACTCTCCTAATGAGAATGCCTTGGCTTTAAAGCTTCATGAGTCAATGAACTGCAGCAACTAGAGATAAGGAATTCTAACTTTTTTTTTGGCACTGATTTCCAGTCTGTGAATATTGAAACCAGGCATCTAGCATTTTTTAGAAAGGGGTCGGCAGTTCAAGCCCTATACATTTTAATGATAAGCATATTTTTAGAAATAGTCAAGGTAACATGGCTTTATGAATGTTTTCCTTCTATCACAGCAGAAGGAAAGGATTAGCTCTGGTCAAGAATTGTGCCTGTATTGGGGAGATTTCATCTTCTGTTCTGTGTAATAGCAAGGGCATGGCTGTGGGCAGATTTACCTCTTTTTTTGGAGTGATTAATGTATATATCGCTTTGTAAAATCCTGTCTCAAGCCAGTGACAACATCACCTCCAAAGAATATATGAATAATGCATTTCAGGGATGTGAAGTTC
The DNA here is from genome assembly GCF_965119305.1 of Pelophylax lessonae. Classification (NCBI taxonomy): domain Eukaryota; kingdom Metazoa; phylum Chordata; class Amphibia; order Anura; family Ranidae; genus Pelophylax; species Pelophylax lessonae. The sequence continues at coordinate 243,858,380 of NC_138771.1, read as the reverse complement.
ACAGCATATCCCTCTGAAATACCACAAAATGTTTTAGGTAACTGAAACCTTTAAACCATAAAATAACAAGGGTGAACCAGCCTTCTGTATTGCCTTAGGTACCATTCATGAAAAAGAATAGAGTTATACTCACAAGACATATAATCATGGTTGTAAAATAATTTGAACATCAGTTTCTAAATAAATTGGGAACCTGAATGTTCAGTATGAAAACCTGAATGACCCGTCACATCAGAAACAAGGGCTAACGTGTTTCGAGGGATATGCCTTCTTCCTCAGAGCTCAAAATCTGAAGAAAAGCCTGAAGTTTGCTTAAGCACTGTACTAAAGTGTGGAGCAGTCAACTCCTTATGTTCCATGACTGCTTTATGTATCATATTGCTGAAGTGCTGATGTTCTGTTTCTAACTGTTATTTGGCAACCAAAACCTTTAGCATAATTTTTTAAATGATAAAAATGTATGTACATGGAAAAACTTAGTGAAATTCCATGCTATAACTATCTACTCTTAAATCTGCTCCCACCCATTCTTCTAACTCCTATTCTAATTACCCTGTAGACCAAAAATGTTTATACTTGCCTGTTCTCAGGGTGGGCCAGTCACATGACTTTCCCAGTGACCGGCTTCAGGGGACAAAAAAGAGTGCCAACAATGGCTTTAATGCCTGTTTAGTGATGTCACCCATATTATTATTATTATTATTATTATTATTGGGAATCTATTGTTGGCTGTCCATCCTCTCCTCTGTAGCTGCCACTGGGAGCCAATCAAGTGACTGTACTGGAGCACCCTAAGGATAGGTAAGTAGAAATATCTTCTTTCCACAGGGTAGTTAGCATAGGAGGTAGAAAGTGGTAGGAGCAGATTTAAAATTAGATTATAGCCTGGAATTCCACTTTTACTATGGCACAGAGATGGTCAAAATGCCAAGGCTAGAAATATATTACCCACTTGTAGCTAATGACAGAAAGATGTATGAACTAGCATGGCATGTTTGCGCTTCAAATGCTTTTTCATTTTTATTTTTTTTTTGCTTGTGTTTATTAGACATTGATGAATGCGCTGAAGGATTTGTTCAGTGTGACAGCCGTGCTAACTGCATTAACCTACCAGGCTGGTACCACTGTGAATGCAGAGATGGCTACCATGACAATGGGATGTTCTCCTTGGGTGGAGAGTCATGTGAAGGTCAGTATTCGTAATATAAGTGCTTCAAGAGTTTATCGGGATAATGTTAAAGGCACAAATACACAAACCGCATATTTTTCCATCTGTGTGGAATGCTTTAGTATATACGCATTGTAATAAAATGAAACAGAAATGTATTTGTTTTCAATCCGACTGTTCTGTAACTCCAGATATACTGTATAGTTTTAGCTGTACGTTAGTCCATGGTGTTCTTTTCATATAGGAGAGAGAGATGGGATTAGAGAAAAATGCATTATTTCAGCCCTGGGAATGTTTCTGCACTCTGCAAACTGACATAAATAAAGGCTGAGTAGCACTGTGGAGTGTTTCTATCTGAAGTACAAATTATATTCTTTCTGGTGATGAATAGGCTTCCAAGAATATAAAATGAATTACAACTGGCATCCAGCTAAATGCAATACTATCTACTAAAGTCAGGAACTATCTTTCAGGATTCTGAAATAAATTCACATAAAAAGAAAGTGAAAACCGCTTGCCATCTAGAAAATCGTTTCCCGTATAATGTAGATTATAATGCAGAAGCAAAACAACTGTATCAAGTGTAATACATATGCAGTTACATTAATTAAAAGCCACAGCTGTCGTGTTGTTTTTTTTTTTTTTTAAATACTTGTTAAAAAAGGAAAGCTACAGCCAGAGTAATTGCTGCGATTAACAGCAGCTTTACCTTTCTCTTTACCGTTTCATTCTTTTGTACATAAGTCTCATCTGGCTTATTCAGTAGAGCAGTGCAAAAGGTAACTGTAATATGCATACTGCTGTGACCTATAGTAATCAATCCCAAATTAGCTCTTAGCTGAGAAGACTGGAAGTAGACTGAAAAGTTGCTAGAGGTTACTGCACTTGGCATATTACAATTTCTCTTTGCACTGCTTTACCCAATTAAAACAACCTGTCTCTGGTACATAAATTCAATATGGAACTATCTTTGTCAGCATACGATGTGATTATATCCAGAAACCCTAGGTACTGTTTTACAGCCTACAGTATGTGAGTTGCCAGGCAACCAAAATCACTGCCTTATTCTATTACCTACAGTATCTACGGCACTTTAATGGTAGAAAGCAAATCGTATCTAAGGTTCAATTCACTACATTAAAAGCAGACCCAATTTTTTTTATTTTCTTTTTAGTTTCTACAAGCCTGTTTAATAAAGAATTCCTTTTCTAAGTGATTCTTCTAGTGCAGTAACACCAAAACCACTACAATTCACTCCTATGACATCAGGTCAGAACAAGATGCAGCCATGTCAACTCATCCTAAAATTCAGGGAACACTTTTTTTTTTTAACTCCTCTCACCCTGTTGCACATTCTAATATACAAATATACCTTGATGCCTCCTCTTCACCAGTAACCTGAACGAGCCCTCTACCCTATATAGTTGCCAAGTAACTTGGCATTTGCAACACAATCATATGTTCAAATATGTGTAAAATGCAGTTAATGTGTAATTTGCTGTTGGTTACTAACAATAAATAAATTAAATTCACAATATTTTGCATATGGATATTATAGATCTTACATAGCGCTACATTATTATTATTATTTTTTTTTTTAAATATATGCTGCATAGGAGTCTTATTTTATTCTCCATATGTAAAGTCACACATTCCCTCTTCATGTCTTCTGTATACTGGGTTTAATTCTCGCATTTGTTTTTGTTTTTTTTCTGTATGCATGAACACTGTGCGGTACCCCTTCTCTTGTTAGGTGACTTTCTCAATATCTGTCCTTATTTTGTATGTATGAATGCTGCACAGTAGCACTTCACTTGTCTGTTTGGATGCTGCACAGTAGCACTGCTCTTGTTTGTGTGCTGAGTGTAGTTCTCAGTATATGTTATTACGTCTGTGTGGACACCATATGGTACTACTTTGTTGCTTCCCAGAACTATTTTTTGGCGTCCACCTTTTTTGCAAAGTGCAGTGAAAAACATATTCTTCCTTTGCAGCATTTTTTTTTTCGCTGTGTCATTTGTAAGTCCCTATTTTTCTGAACATGTTAGGCCACATGCCTTAAACAATACAGCAACATTCAGTTTTGCGGTTTCATTAACCACTTACCTTAGAGCAGGGATGGCGAACCTTGGCACCCCAGATGTTTTGGAACTAAATTTCCCATCATACTCATGCACTCTGCAGTGTAATGGAGCATCATGGGAAATGTAGTTCCAAAACATGTGGGGTGCCAAGGTTTGCTGTCACCGTCCTAGAGACTGTTCTCTGTCAAGATAACCTTTCTGAAGATGCCATCTGATTGGTTTCTTTGGGTTAATCACTTAAGAATATCAGTTGAGCATTCAAATGAATCAGGCCGGGTGTGGTATATATAGTGACGGACATCGTGTGTGATTCAGATAGGAATCACACTGCACAGACAACACGTGATTTGAATAAGAATGCAGTGCAATTCCTATCCGAATCACACGCGGTGTCCGTCACCCCATATACAGTATGTGAACCCAGCCTGATTCATTTGTATGGCTCAAATCACACCAAATTCGCAGGTGCAGGACCCATTTTTAAACCTGCACGGGAATCGGATCGCATGGGTGTTTGCGCCTATGCAATCCGATTCATTTAATCGCACTGCATTTTGCAAACCATTTTGTGGTGTCAACTTATCATTGACACCCCTGCGGTTCCAATGTGGTGTGGGAAATGCACAAGATTCACTGCGTTTCCCACACTGCATATGTGTAAACCGAGCCTAAGGCTGATGGTGTTTTCTTATCATGTCCGTCAGGTGTAGATCTTCTGTTTAAGTTTATTTTATATATTGGCAAATCTATTAAGAGTAGACGTAGGGACCTTCCAAAGTGGCTAGAAACCATTTAGGAACTGCAGCAGGACAATCTTGCAGCTGGAATCCTCAAGTATTAGAAGGAGTCAGGGGTGGATGCAGTCCATCAGACTGCGCCTAAATATGAAATTTTATGTGAACTGAAGCTTTAACCTGTAGATATTGAAATAGGGTGACGTTACATGAAAAGTCACTTTACAGAGAATACCTAATATTAACCACTTCCCACCCACTGGACATCATATAACTTTCTGGACTTTGAGAGGGGATATCTGAATGATGCCTGCAACTGCAGGCATCATTCAGATATCTTTTTTTTTTTCTGCCAGCGACTCCCTGCACCATAAAAACATTCATAGTGGCATAATGATTGTTTATACAGGTAGCGGCCACCCCCCACACCCTCTACCGGCTCGCCTGTGCGATCAGCGAGCCAGGGAATGAATCAGCTGGTGGTGGAAGTTTACCATTGAGAATACTGCCGACCAGATGGTCCCCGGTACTCTCCATGGCCTTAGGAGGCCGGGCGCAGCGTTATGATGTCACATCCAGCCTCGGCAAATGTAAACACTGCGATTTATTTAAATAGGAAAGACTGAGATCGCTTTTTTTTTTAACCTCTCTTTATAGGCCAGAGGAGGGATTTGGGGTCATTATTGACCCCATCCTTCTCTGTAAAGAGAACCTGTCATGCCCTATTCTATTACAAGTAATGTTTACACCCCCTGTAACAAAAATAAGTGATTAAAAAAAATAAACCATGAAAAAAATTAAAGCACCCCTAGTCCTGCGTGCTTGCACGCAGAAGCGAACTCATATGTACGTTGTGCCCACTTATGTAAACGGTGTTTAAACCACATGTGAGGCATCTCCACGAACATTAGAGTGAGAGCAACAATTCTAGCCCAAGACCTCCTCTGTTACTCTAAACAGGTAACCTGTAAACATTTTTAAATCATTGCCTATGGAGATTTTTAGGTACCGAAGTTTGGCACCATTCTAAGTGTGTGCGCAATTATAAAAAAAGAAGCACGTTGGGTATCAGCACATACATTATACAAAAAAAGTGGGCTAATTTTAGTGTTTTGATTTTTTTCAATTCGTGTAAAAAAGCGTTTGAAAAATTGCTGCGCAAATACCATGTGACATAAAAAGTTGCAACAACCTCCATTTTATTCCCTAGGGTCTCTGCTAAAAAAACACACACATATATATATATATATATATATATATATATATATATATATATCCGTTCAAAAGTTTTGGGTCACCCAGACAATTTCATGTTTTCCATGAAAACTCACACTTTTATTCATCAGATGATTTGAAAAATGAATAGAAAATACAGTCAGGCATCTTGCCTACCAAGCCCGCCGTCGCCACATCCCTGCGTGCTTTGTCTCCCTTGATATTCGGAAAGCCTTTGACACTTTATCATGGAACTACCTGCAATCGGTGCTACGCATCTGGGGTTTCGGCCCCCATTTCCTATCCTGGATCTCATCATTATATTCTACCCCCTCTGCCTTTATTCGCTATGCAGGCTTCCAGTCCTCTACCTTCACCATAGGCTGTGGCACTAGACAGGGCTGCCCCCTATCCCCTCTCCTTTTTGCACTTGCAATCGAGCCCCTTGCCCATAAGATCCGTTCCAACCAGAATATAACAGGAATTGAACTGGGTGGTCACCATCATAAATTATGCTTATTCGCAGACGACATCCTTCTATTCCTCACCTCCCCACTCACCTCTGCTCCCAATCTCCTAGCCATTTTGCAACAATTTGCCCATATCTCTGGCCTGGTGGTCAACACCCACAAATCCAAAGCACTCAATATTTCCCTGCCTGCGCCCCTCCTCACACAACTACAATCGGTGCTCCCCTTCTCCTGGGCCACTCACCACATTCCCTATCTAGGAGTAAAGCTCACGGCTGACCCTCTTGACCTCTATGCAGCTAACTATCCTCCTATGCTACAACACCTAACTAGGCTTATGCAAACTTGGTCCTCACTTCCCTTAGCTTGGATGGGTCGCATCACAGTTGTTAAAATGGCCTTGCTGCCCAAAATATTGTACCTGTTTCGGGTTCTGCCCTTACATGTCCCCTCCTACTACCTGTGTCAGCTCCAAAGCCGGACCTTCTCCTACGTTTGGGGTAAAATTAGACCCAGGGTATCCAGACAGATTCTTCACCTCCACAAACTGCAGGGCGGGCTGGGCCTCCCCCAGTTCGCCAAATATTACCAGGCAGCCCAACTAGCCCAGCTGACCACTTGGCACGCTACTCGGGAAATTCCCCTATGGGTGGCCCTCGAAGCGGTCGAATGTGATCCTTTATCGGTGGCCAACCTACTGTGGTTAAAATCCTCTGATCGCAGATCGATTACCAACCCCATTCTACGCCATTCCCTGCACCTTTGGGACACCCTAAAGTTCAAGTATAAGCTTCTGTCGCCCCATAACCCGCTTCTCTCCTACCTCCACAACCCATCCTTCCCCCCAGCTTGGGAATCCCCATCCTCTTTTCAACGTTGGTCGGCAGCTGGCCTCCTCCGGGCCCACTCCTTGATCGTTTTCGATACATTTAAATCCTTTCCGACTCTCCAAGACTCACACCAACTCCCCAATTCTGAGATCTTCCGCTACCTACAAATTAAACACTTCCTATCCCGCTGCATACGTACAGACACATCTTTACCCACCTTGACCTCATTTGAACACACCTGTCTCCATGACCCACACACCCGAGGTCTAATATCCCTCCTTTACTCTAAACTTTCTGAACCCCTAACCCGAGCTCTCCCAGCATATACGTCCAAATGGGAACGGGACTTGGGCATTACACTTGAGCCTGCAGACTGGTCCAAGATCTGGCAGACGACAAAGACAGCCTCCCAAAATATAGTGGCTTCCGAAACCAACTATAAGGTGCTTATGCGCTGGTACCTTGTGCCAGCTCGTATTGCTAAATTCCATCCCTCATACTCTCAGGACTGTTTCCGAGGCTGTCAGGATGAGGGCACTCATATGCATATCTGGTGGTCCTGCCCCGTGGTCCAACGATTTTGGAAGGCTGTCTTTCGCATTCTCTCCACCCTCATGGACACGCACATCGACCCTGACCCCTGTCTCGCCCTCTTGAACGTGAAATCAGATGACATTTCCACACGGCAGCACAAATTGTTCCTACAAGTCACGACAGCGGCTAAACAAACAATAGCTAAAGCTTGGAAAACCCCCCATCTACCTATTCCCGAAGTGAAACACAGAATCACTAATGCCATGATTCATGCGAAAATTGAGGCGGTCCTGCTGGACAGGGTCGAAAAGTTTGACAAATTATGGCAACCATGGGTAGACCACTTTCTCCCTCCGAACTTTGATAGCACTCTCTTATTGCCCTAAACGGCATATTTGCAATGCTTGTATCCACCAGTAGTTACCCTGCTCCCCCCCGGCGACCCCCCTCCTCCCCCCCCACTTTCTCCCCTTCCACCCCTCCCCTTTCCCCCCATTCCTTTCTTCCCCCCCCCCTGTTTTGTCCCCCCGTCTCCCCCCTTCCCCCCTATTCTCACCTCTCTTATGACCATATCCCGCTATATGTACAATACTCTGTCCCATACTCTTCCCCACTGTGGTTACTTCTCTCCACATTCCCTACACAAGTCATTTCGCCATTCTACTACAGTCTGCATCTTGTTTGACCTAATGCCAAGGACTCCTGACCTAACCAGGCTTCCTTTCTCCCTCTGAGCCATGTATTGCGACCCCCGAAAACGATACTTTCATGCATGCTATATGACCCACTGAAGGCGCAGTCGCGCGCGGGCACAGCAAGTTCCCTTTTAGGGGTGCCCGGGTGTTGGCTGTGCTGGAAGGATCTCCCTTCTGGGGTTGTCGCCCACTTGGCTCCGGAATATGTCTGTTACCCTGGTTTGCTTTGTTACTATCTCCGGTTTACTGTTGCGACCTGCTGTGCAAATGTAACCTCTCTTGCTCTGATTGTACATGTTGCGTTGTATTTACTTCTGTTTTTTCAATAAACTATTTGAACAAGAAGAAAATACAGTCAGGACATTGACGAGGTTGGAAGTAATGCTTTTTACTTGAAATAATAATTTTGTACTTCAAACTTTGCTTTCATCAAATAATTCTCTATTTGCAGCAATTACAGCCTTGCAGACCTTTGGCATTCTAGTTGTCAATTTGTTGTGGTAATCTGAAGAAATTTCACCTTACGCTTCCTGAAGCACCTCCCACAAGTTGGATTAGCTTGATGGGCACTTCTTACATACCATACGGTCAAGCTGCTCCCACAACAGCTCAATAGGGTTGAAATCTGGTGACTGCGCTGGCCACTCCATTAGACAGAATACCAGCTGACTGCTTCTTCCCTAAATAATTCTTGCATAGTTTGGAGGTGTGCTTTGGGTCATTGTCCTGTTATAGGAGGAAAGTGGCTCCAATCAAGCGCTGTCCACAGGGTATGGCATGGAGTTGCAAAATGGAGTGATGGCCTTCCTTATTCAAAATCCCTTTTACCTTGTACAAATCTCCCACTTTATCAGCACCAAAGAAGCCCCAGACCATCACATTACCTCCACCATGCTTGACAGATGGCGTCAGGCACTCCTCCAGCATCTGATCACTTGTTCTGTATCTCACAAATGTTCTTCTGTGTGATCCAAATACCTCAAACTTAGATTCATTTATCCATAACACTTTTTTTTCAATCTTCCTCTGTCCAATGTCTGTGTTCTTTTGCCCATCTTAATATTTTCCTTTTATTGGCCAGTCTCCGATATGGCTTTTTCTTTGCCTCTCCGCCGGATTCGCCTCTTCATTCACCATTTAATGAAGCTGCCAGTTGAGGACCTGTGAGTCGTCTATTTCTCAAACTAGAGACTCTAATGTACTTGTCCTCTTGCTTAGTTGTGCACCAGGGCCTCCCACTTCTCTTTTTATTCTGGTTAGAACCCGTTTGTGCTGTTTGCTGAAGGGAGTAGTACACACCATTGTAGGGAATCTCAGTGTCTTGGAAATGTCTTGCATGGAATAGCCTTCATTTCTCAGAAGAAGACTAAACTGTATCTTTTTCTGGCCATTTTGAGAGTATAATCAAATTCACAAATGCTGATACTCCATATACTCAACTAGCTCAAAGGAAGACCAGTTTTATAGCTTCTCCAATCAGCACAACAATTTTCAGCTGTGCGAACATAATTGCACAATGGCTTTGTAATCATCAATTAGCCTTTTAACACGATTAGCTAACACAGTGTACCATTAGAACACAGGAGTGATGGTTGCTGGAAATGGGCCTCTGTACATCTATGTAGATATTCCATAAAAAAATCTGCCGTTTCCATCTAGAATAACCATTTACCACATTAACAATGTCTAGACTGTATTTCTCAATAATTTAATGTTTTCTTCATTGAAAAAAACAGTGCTTTTCTTTCAAAAATAAGGACATTTCGAAGTGACCCCAAACGTTTTAACGGTTGTATGTTTGTGTGTGTATATATTAATGCATATGTGTGTGTGTGTGTACATATATATATATATATATATATATATATATATATATATATATATATATATATATATATATGTATAATGTTTGGGGGTACTGAGGAATTTTCTAGCAGAAAATGATGATTTTTACATGTAGGAGAGTAGTGCCAGTTTTAGCTTTCTATCTAACATTTGAATGGAGAATTAACATGATATGGAAGTGCTTAATTAAAAAAAGAATAACCAAACCAGTAAGTGCTGTGCTAATCCTTTCACATAAATTTTGATATATAATACCCAGTCACTGCAAATCAAAATCTCACAACAATAGTGTTCAATATTGCATGATATTCACATAAACCTGTGTGAAATAGTGTGCCATACAATGAATTGATATGAACAATAAAATGAGAATTCCGATATAAAAGTTGCAATTCAATGCTCATGTTCAAGTGAAATCCAAAATATTCTTCCCTCCCTGTGTTTACGCCGCCTCAGTGTCATGCTTTCATAAGAAATGTATGTAAAGAAAAGAACAGGGACACTCCGAATTGTGTAAGTCTGATTAAAACAGTTTATTATAGAAGCGATGTTTAGGAAAAAATTCCAGAATTCAGTTGCCAAGTGTAAACGCGTCTGGAGATGTCCGCATACCTAGTTCCACCCTATGTGTTTATTAATGTGACAGGTGAAAATTCACTTTGCAAATATGCTCTACTCCTTTAGTACATTTGGAGAGCTATTTATGAAACCTGTAGGAGGGTTTTTAAAATGGTATGGTGATGTTATAACTATTAATATACATTTCAGGAAAAGTAATATCAGTTATCACATTGCATTTAAGGTTGTCTGAAAAATTAGATTTTTCCAAGTTCCTTATTTTGTATTCAGTACTCTGTTTTACACAAAATCTGTTTGCCAGGAAAATGTTATGTAAATTTATTATTTGTACTGCTACTATTTATTTAATTGGATTATAGTACTCGGCAATGGGAGAATTGCAAAGTCACATGACCACTGATTTATTTATCAGCTGTTGTAAATTTTGTGCTGACTTCTGTAATCGAATGTCAAACTCACAGAATTTACTGTGAATGCAAAGATTCAATTAAATAGATTTACTGGTTTTCCCTTATGCACATGTGAAGATGTTTTTTATTGATTGGTTTAAACTTACTGAGTGTTAACATTCAGTGCAAGCATGCAAGGCTTGTTTATTTTGTGTGTAACTCATGTGCAACCATAGGCTTTAGAGAAAACCCAAACTAAAATAAATAAATAGGTTCCCATGCCTGACCTTCTAAAAATGGCATTTACCTGTCTGCCACCCTCCCTCCCCTGTCTCCAGTGCTTTAAGTCAAGTGTACATTCCTAATCTGTATACTTGTTCATGTCAGTGACTCAGAATGTATCAAGACTAAGGCCCCTTTCACACAGAGGAGTCCGTCGGCGGATTCCGTTTTTCTCAGCGGGGGATCGATCTGCCGATCCCCCGCTGAGCAAGCAGATGGCAGCTTTGTGTCCGCGCTGTGTGCGGAGACAGATGTCAGACCCCTGCTGTTCTCTATGGGGGGATCGAATGGGAACGGACCGTCTCTCCATTCTCATCCGATCCAATCTACTGGACGGATGGAAAATAGGGTTTCCATCCCTCCAGATTTATCGGATCGGATGTCAGCGGACATGTCTCCGCTGACATCTGATGCCCCATAGAGATGCATGGGGCATCCGTTCAGATCCGCCTGAAAAACGAACAGGCGGATCTAAACGGTCCACATGTGTGAAAGGGGCCTAAGAATTCAGCATGGCAGCCAAGCAAGTAGTATGTTATGTGCATTATTTTCATATGTTCATTTAGCAAAACAAAAATATGGTGTGTAAAGAGAAAGGGACTTTCTCTGTATTTGTTTTGGTATGTGAATTATTTACTGAAAGTGCCAAGAGTAGTATTGGGACACCACATCCGAGATGTACTTTATAAAAATAAGGTGTGCGAGGCAAAAGACTTTCTTGGTACCCCCAAAAAGACTTTACAACACAGGCAAAGGTAAAAAGTCATAAAAAAGGATTTTTATTACAAAATAATATGTTAAAAAAAACTTCAAAATATGCAAGCATTATGCCTGAAAGGAACTTGGGGCAAGACGCCTGCATATTTTTTATGTTTTTAACATATTTTGTAACAAAAACTCTTTTGTATGCTTTAAACTTGTTAACGACTGCCTTCTAAATGTGTAACATGAAGGTAAGGGGAGGAAAAGTGAGCGATACAGAAAATAAGACTCGGAAAATTAGGAAGAAAGAGTGTGCGTGTGTGTGTGGGGGGGGGGGGGGTCCTATTTAGCAAGTCTTCCAAATAACCCATCAGAGGAAGAATAATGAAGTAGCCGTTGCCATATGTCCCTACTGATTTTTTTTTTTTTTAAGAATGATGTGTTAGACTTCGATAGTTTTAGTAGTAACCTTACGTATATAAAATGAGCCAAGGTAAGCTTTGTAGTAATAGCAGGGATGAAAAGTCAAATAATTCTCTTTGTATTCTATTTAGTGTTCGCATCATTTACACTGTAGTTGGTTGGAGGTACCTATCTTTAGAATGCTTGCTAGTGAATGCGACGCTCAGTAAAACACATCATAAATGCACCACTCCAAGTGAAAAATGCAGATGTATAAATGGGATGTAAGGTACTTTGTTGCTTCTCGGTAACATGGACAGGGGCTAAAGCCAATATTACTGGCATAAGGTGTGTGTGTGTGTGTGTGTGTGTGTGTGATTTATTATCCAGTACATTGGCAACCTGACCAAACTAAATTTGTTAGGAAGAAGAAACCCAACAAAGCTGTTCTCTAGAGTCATTTTACAATGTTTAAGCCAATTGGTAAGTAGTTATTGTGGGGAAATAACAAAGGCGATTGGATGTTTCTTCAATGTACTGTACTCATGCAAGATATTAGTGCATTCGAAAATTCTGCTGCAAGAACATTCGTGATTTACTTTAACTTGAACTTTCGGAAATACATTTAATTAAAAAAGTTTATAAAACCATAAAGAAGTGCAACTACAACTTGTGCACGGACTATACATTTTTTCAGTTTTCGCTTTCTATCTAACATTTGAATGGAGAATTTTGACCTAATATTTGTTTCTCATATTTTCTACAGATATTGATGAATGTTTAACAGGAAGACACAGCTGTAATAATGATACTGTTTGCTTTAATTTGGATGGAGGGTATGATTGCCGCTGTCCACATGGAAAAAATTGTTCTGGCGATTGTATACATGAAGGCAAAATTAAGCACAATGGGCAAATCTGGGTATTGGATAATGATCGGTGTTCAGTGTGTTCATGCCAGGTTCGTTTTTTTTTTTTTTTTTTTTTTAAAAGAACACCAGATTCTATAACCTAGCGATGGCAGATTGTATTTTTTATACCTATAAATCGGTAAATAATGCTGTGAACTCTTTCCGCAGGTTGGATTGGTAATGTGTCGCCGCATGGTTTGTGACTGCGAAAATCCGACTGTTGATTTGTTTTGCTGTCCTGAATGTGATCCACGGCTCAGCAGCCAGTGCCTGCATCAAAATGGAGATATTACATATAAAAGTGGAGAAACCTGGGTACAAAACTGTCAGCAGTGCAGATGTTTGGTGCGTACCCATATATAAATACCAATGATGTTACACTAATCTGGCTACATGAAAAAGTGTTTTGCTTAATAATAATCTTTTCTATTGTAAATTCTAAAACCCCCAACTTCTATTACTTCTGTTGGTAAACAGAGCAGGATTAGTAGCCAGTAAAACAAGACGCACATATTTATTGGCTGGTTATTCTATCAATCTCTTACCGTCTTTAACAATTTACATTCAGAAGAAAAAAACTTGTAAGGAATGATGGTGTTTAAACTATTTTAAATTAAATGATTTTCCTTTGCCAGCTTTCGTACTATAAAACAGCTGTCTTCAGCAATTCACCATTACATTGCACATAGCTCTAAACCAGAGAAATTAGGGGAAAAAAAAAAAAACGCCTACAGTAATGCGTTTGCACTGTTGTTTTTTAGCACTATATATATACAGCATTTTATAATCTGGCAAAATGGTAATGAACTATATAACTGACCCCTTTTTCCCTCCAACACACCCTAAAAAATAAGCAGTGAAATATTCCCAATGCACATGTTCCTGGAAATGGCTATAAAGTAAATGGGTGCTGCAGCAACTACTGACTGGGAAGTAGTATTGGCACAGATTAACCACTTTAAGACTGCAAGGATTTGCCCCCTTAATGACCAGGCCCTATTTTGTGATTCTGCACTGAATTACTTTAACGGACAATTGCGCGGTTGTGCGACAAACCAAACTAAATTTACATCCTTTTTTTCCCCACAAATAGAGGTTTCTTTTGGTGGTATTTGATCACCTGTGTGATTTTTTTTATTTTTTTGGGCTATAAACAAAAAGAGCGACAATTTTGAAAAAAAAAAACAATATTTTTCACATTCTGCTATATGACATTCTCAAAAAAAAATTAAAAAATCAAAATTTTTTAACATTTTAGGCCAAATTGCTTTCTGCTACATATTTTTGGTAAAAAAAATTGTAATAAGCGTATTTTGATTGGTTTGCGCAAAAGTTATCGCGTCTATGAACTACGGGAAAGATTTATGTCATTCTTATTGTTTTTTTTTTTTAACTAGTAATGTCGTCGATCTGCTTTTTTTGTGCGGGACTGTGACATTGTGACGGACAGATCGGACCCCTAACTGACATTTTTGACACTTTTGGGGGTACCAGTGATATTACTACAGTAATCAGTGCTAAAAATATGCACTGTTACTGTAATAATGGCATTGGCAGGGAAGGGGTTAACCCTGTGGGTGATCAAGGGGTTAAGTGTGAGCCTAGGGGAGTGATCACAGAGACATGCAATCCTATATAGCAGGATCAAATTAGCTCTGTGATGATCCCAGGTGTTTACAACAGCCGACCGTCCTCTCTCAGCGGGGAACGGTCTTGGGTGTCAGGTGGCAATCGGAGCCGCCTGACACCCGCATCGGCTTCCCCGCTGACGATTGGGGCCGGAGTGCGCCCCTAGCTGCCCCCCAGGCAAGCGACGTAGACCTACGTAATTTTGCTTGTACGAGCCAGCCTGCCGCAGTAAATATATTGTAAGCGGTCCAGAAGGGGTTAAGCAATATGTCACCAAAACACCAAGAATCTTTGATGTAGTATTCAAAAGTTTATTGGAGTTTAGCACATCACAACATAAAATAGCTATTTTTCGGGCCATGCAGGACTCCTCCTTCAGGTAAGTGACACCTGGCTGAAGAAATGTGGCTATTTTATGCTGTGATTACTTAGTGATTGTAAAGTCTTTTTTTTTTTCCTATTAAAATAACATGCATGTCTATGTTGTAGTTTTACATAGGGCAGTCCGGATCCTCCTTTTCTCAGGTCTCTTGCTGGAGCTCCTGGCCCCTCCCTCCTGTTGAGTGCCTCCACAGTAAGAAGCTTGTTATGGGGGCACCCGAGGGGAGCTGCAGCTCTGTGTATCCATTCAGACATGGAGCTGCGGTTCGGCCCCGCCCCCCCTCCCCTGATTGGCTAAGTGAGTTGGATTGACAACAGTGGGAGCCAATGGTACCCCTGCTGTAGCTCAGCCAATCAGGAAGGAGAGTCTCGGATGGCCGAGGCACTCATGGACATCGCTGGATTGAGATGGAGCTAAGGGGGGGCTGCTGCACACAGGTTTTTTTTTTATCTTAATGCACAAAATGCATTAAGATAAAAACCTACTGCCTTTACAATCACTTTAATAAAATGTTTGGATGCTATCTTGGAGATCCTTGGTTTGTTGATGACCTATATCTTAAATTAAATTTGAGGCAGGTACAGCTTCTTTACAGGGTCTACTAGAGTAATGGAAGCTTGCTATAGACATTGTAACGTTAAAAAACCATACCCCGTGAAGAAACCATACCCTCGTCACTTCCGGTCTGAAACAGCTGAGCGGCGCAGTAGTGCGCATGCTCAGAGCCCCGGATACGTGATTGAAGAAGAAAGAATTTGAGAAGTGCGCATGCTCGGTGGGCATGGAATTATCACGGCACTGTCTCTAATGTTATACTTGCGGCGGGTACATTAAAACACTTCGGGTGCAACATAAATCATGTCCTCTCCTATCGCTGTAACTTCCCTCATCTCATTTTAAATATAAAAGCGGCGGCGGGTGTATGAGACGTAAATGTGACGGCGATCGCGGCTCCGTGATCTGCTTTTATATTTATTACCGGAGATGAGGGATGTTACAGCGATAGGAGAGGACATGATTTATGTTGCACCCGAAGTGTTTTAATGTACCCGCCGCAAGTTTAACTACCGTGAGAAATCCATACCCTCCGTAGCGGAACCGGAAGTGACGAGGGTATGGTTTTCTCACGGGTATGGTTTTTTCACGGAACACCGGCGCTACCGCTGGCCAGACTAGGCAGCCGCCTAGGGCGCACTGCTGCCTAGGGCGCAACCACGGCCGCTGGCTTACCTACTCTCCACTGGGAGGAGAGGGCGCCTGGAGCTGCTCAGTGTGTCTTTTCCTCTACGATCGGCCCTGTCTGTGGCGGCGCGGCAGCAATGAGCAGCACTCTCGGGGTGTAGGAGGCTGGGCATTCATCGCTACTACACAGCGCGGTGATCATCGAGGGGCCAGCCAAGGGCAGATAGATCTGAGCCAGGGACTTTGTAGAAGAGCTCCACAGCAGCCGCCTCCTCCCTGACCTCGCCCCCTGACGAGGCAAGAAGCAGCGGGAGCAGCGTACCCATGCTTCCAGAGCATGGACGGCTCCAACTTCCTCTTCTTCCAGACCCGGAGGACAGGCTGATTGGGGGCACAGAGCTGTAACAGAGGACAGGTGGGAGGCGCGCGCAGGCTGCTGCGGGATTCAGTGGAACTGCCTGGATGCCGACGAATCAAAGAGGATCAAACAGCCAGACTGACATCATGACACGGAAGGTGAAGGTACCGTACCGTCCATCATCATCCACAGACCTGGCCAGCACATCTTCAGACAGACTGGAACAATGTAACACAGGAGGGACTGCAGATAGGGACAGGGCTAGGGGTCTCTCTCATCACCCACCTCACTCCCTTTTCTCTCTCTCAGCCCTCCTCTCCCCCCTCCTCCATCTCTCCCCCTCCTTCTCCCCCCCTTCCTTCTCTCCCCCCTCCTCCTTCTCTCCCCCCCTCCTCCTTCTCTCCCCCCTCCTCCTTCTCTCCCCCCTCCTCATTCTCTCCCCCCTCCTCCTTCTCTCCCCCCCTCCTGCTTCTCTCCCCCTTCTCTCCCCCCTCCTCCTCCACCTCTCCCCCTCCTCCTCCATCTCTCCCCCCTCCTCCATCTCTCCCCCTCCTCCTTCTCCCCCCCTCATCTCCCCCTCCTCATCTCCCCCTTCTCATCTCCCCCTCCTCCTTCTCTCCCCCCCCCCTCCTCCTTCTCCCCCCCCCCTCCTCCTTCTCCCCCCCTCATCCTTCTCTCCCCCCCCTCCTCCTTCTCTCCCCCCCTCCTCCTTCTCTCTCCCCCCCTCCTCCTTCTCCCCCCCTCCTTCTCTCCCCCCCTCCTCCTTCTCTCCCCCCTCCTCCTTTCCTCTCCCCCTCCTCCTCCTTCTCTCTCCCCCCCTCCTCCTTCTCTCTCCCCCCTCCTCCTTCTCTCTCCCCCCTCCTCTCCCCTCCTCCTTCTCTCCCCCCCTCCTCCTTCTCTCCCCCCCTCCTCCTTCTCTCCCCCCCTCCTCCTTCTCCCCCCCCCCCTCCTTCTCTCCCCCCCTCCTCCTTCTCTCCCCCCCTCCTCCTTCTCTCCCCCCTCCTCCTACTCCCCCTCCTCCTTCTCTCCCTCCTCCTCCCCCTCCTGCTCTCCCCCCCTCCTCCTCCTCTCCCCCCTCCTCCTCCTTCTCTCCTCCTATTCTCCCCCCTCCTCCTCTCCCCCTTCATCTCCCCCCTCCTCCTTCTCTCCCCCCTCCTTCTCTCCTCTCCCCCTTCCTCCCCCCCCTCCTCCCCTCCCCCATCCTTCTCTCCCCTCCTCCCCTCCCCCCTCCTTCTCTCCCCTCCTCCTCTCCCCCTCCTCCTCTCCCCTCCTCCTCCTCTCCCCCCTCCTCCTCTCCACCTTCCTCTTCCCCCTCCTTCTCTCCACTCCTTCTCTCCCCCTCCTCCTCCTCTCTCCCCTACTCCTCTCCCCCCTCCCCCTCTCCCCCCTCCTCCTCCTCCCCCCTCCTAATCCTTCTCTCCCCCTTCTCCTCCTCCTTCTCTGCCCTCCTCCTCCTTCTCTCCTCCTTTGCTCCCCCCTTCCTCTCCCCCCCCTTCCTCTCCCCCTCCTCCTTCTCTCCCCCTCCTTCTCTCCCCTCCTCCTTCTCTCCCCTCTCCTCCTCTCCCCCCTCCTCCTCTCCCCCTCTCCCCCCTCCTCCTCTCCCCCCTCTCCTCTTCTCCCCCCCTTCCTCTCCCCTCTCCCCCCTCCTCCTTCCCCCCTTCCTCTCCCCCTCCTCCTTCTCTCCCCCTCCTTCTTTCCCCTCCTTCTCCTCCTCTCCCCCCTCCTCCTCCTTCTCTCCCCCTCCTCCTCCTCCTTCTCTCCCCCCCTCCTCTTCCTTCTCTCCCCCCTTCCTCTCCCCCCTCCTCCTTCTCTCCCCCCTTCCTCTCCCCCTCCTCCTTCTCTCCCCCCTCCTCCTCTCCCCCTTCCTCTCCCCCCTCCTCCTCTCCCCCTCCTCCTCTCCCCCTCCTCCTCTCCCCCTCCTCCTCTCCCTCCTCCTCCTCCGCCCCTGCAGCCCAAGGCTGAAGCAATAGGTGGAATGGTTCTGAAAAAATCCCTCCTCCTCTTCCCCCCTCTCTTTCCCCTCCTACTCCTCTCCCCCCTCCTCTCCCTCCTCTCCTCCTCTCCCCCCTCCTCCTCTCCCCCCTCTCCTCTTCTCCCCCCCTTCCTCTCCCCTCTCCCCCCTCCTCCTTCCCCCCTTCCTCTCCCCCTCCTCCTTCTCTCCCCCTCCTTCTTTCCCCTCCTTCTCCTCCTCTCCCCCCTCCTCCTCCTTCTCTCCCCCCTCCTCCTCCTCCTTCTCTCCCCCCCTCCTCTTCCTTCTCTCCCCCCTTCCTCTCCCCCCTCCTCCTTCTCTCCCCCCTTCCTCTCCCCCTCCTCCTTCTCTCCCCCTCCTCCTCTCCCCCTTCCTCTCCCCCCTCCTCCTCTCCCCCTCCTCCTCTCCCCCTCCTCCTCTCCCCCTCCTCCTCTCCCTCCTCCTCCTCCGCCCCTGCAGCCCAAGGCTGAAGCAATAGGTGGAATGGTTCTGAAAAAATCCCTCCTCCTCTTCCCCCCTCTCTTCCCCCCTCCTACTCCTCTCCCCCCTCCTCTCCCTCCTCTTCCTCCTCTCCCCCTCCTCTTCCTCCTCTCCCCCCTCCTCTTCCTCCTCTCCTCCTCTCCCCCCCTCCCCCTCCTCTCCCCCCTCCCCCCTCCTCTCCCCCCTCCCCCCCCTCTCCCCCCCTCCTCTCCCCCTCCTCTTCCTTCTCTCCCCCCTCCTCCTTCTCTCCCCCCTCCTCCTTTTCCTCTCCCCCTCCTCCTCCTTCTCTCTCCCCCCTCCTCCCCCTCTCCTCCTTCTCTCTCCCCCTTCTCTCTCCCCCCTCCTCTCCCCTCCTCCTTCTCTCTCCCCCTTCTCTCTCCCCCCTCCTCTCCCCTCCTCCTTCTCTCTCCCCCCTCATCTCCCCCTCCTCCTTCTCTCCCTCCTCCTCCCCCTCCTCTCCCCCCCTCCTCCTCCTCTTCCCCCTCCTCTCCCCCTCCTCCTTCTCTTCCTCCTTCTCTCCCTCCTCCTCCTCCCCCCCCTCTTCTCCCCCTCCTCTCTCCCCCCTTCTCCTCCTCCTCCCCCCTCCTCCTCCTTCTCTCCTCCTATTCTCCCCCCCCCTCCTCTCCCCCTTCATCTCCCCCTCCTCCTCCCCCCTCCTAATCCTTCTCTCCCCCTCCTCCTCCTTCACTCCTCCTTCTCCCCCCCTCCTCCTCTCCCCCATCCTTCTCTCCCCTCCTCCTCCTTCTCTCCTCCTTCTCCCCCCCCTCCTCCTTCTCTCCCCTCCTCCTCTCTCCCCTCCTCCTCTTTCCCCTCCTCCTCCCTCCTCCTTCTCTCCCCTCCTCCTCCTTCTCTCCCCTCCTCCTCCTTCTCTCCTCCTCCTCCTCCTCCCCCCTCCTAATCATTCTCTCCCCCCTCCTCCCTCCCCCCTCCTCCTCCTCCTTCTCTCCCCTCCTCCTCCTTCTCTCCTCCTTCTCCCCCCCTCCTCTCCCCCCTCCTCCTTCTCTCCCCCCTCCTTCTCTCCCCTCCTCCTCTCTCCCCTCCTCCTCTCTCCCCTCCTCCTCTCTCCCCTCCTCCTCTCCCCCCTCCTAATCATTCTCTTCCCCCCTCCTCCTCCTCCTCCTTCTCTCCTCCTTCTCTCCCCCCTCCTCCTTCTCTCCCCTCCTCCTTCTCTCCCCTCCTCCTTCTCTCCCCTCCTCCTCTCCCCCTCTCCTCCTCTCCCCCCCTTCTCTCCCCCTTCCTCTCCCCTCTCCCCCCTCCTCCTTCCCCCCTTCCTCTCCCCCTCCTCCTTCTCTCCCCCCTCCTTCTTTCCCCTCCTCCTCCTTCTCTCCCCTCCTCCTCCTTCTCTCCCCTCCTCCTCCTTCTCTCCCCCCCTCCTCCTTCTCTCCCCCCCTCCTCTTCCTTCTCTCCCCCCTTCCTCTCTCCCCTCCTCCTCCTTCTCTCCCCCTCCTCCTTCTCTCCCCCCTCCTCCTCTCCCCCTTCCTCTCCCCCCTCCTCCTTCTCCCCCTCCTCCTCCTTCTCTCCCCCCTCTTCCTCCTCCTCTCCCCCTTCCTCCTCTCCCTCCTCCTCCTCCCCCCCTGCAGCCCAAGGCTGAAGCAATAGGTGGAATGGTTCTGCAAAAATCCCTCCTCCTCTTCCCCCCTCTCTTCCCCCCTCCTCCTCCTCTCCCCCCTCCTCTCCCCCCTCCTCTCCCCCCTCTT
The DNA here is from genome assembly GCF_965119305.1 of Pelophylax lessonae. Lineage (NCBI taxonomy): Eukaryota > Metazoa > Chordata > Amphibia > Anura > Ranidae > Pelophylax > Pelophylax lessonae. The sequence goes on along the minus strand of NC_138771.1, from coordinate 243,837,844 downwards.
CCTCCACTCCCCCTCCTCTTCCTCCTCTCCCCCCCTCCTCTTCCTCCTCCCCCCCCTCCTCTTCCTCCTCTCCCTCCTCTCCCCCCCTCCTCTTCCTCCTCCCCCCCTCCTCTTCCTCCTCCCCCCCTCCTCTTCCTCCTCTCCCCCCCTCCTCTTCCTCCTCTCCCCCCTCCTCTTCCTCCTCTCCTCCTCTCCCCCTCCCCCCCCTCCTCTCCCCCCTCCTCTTCCTCCTCTTCCTCCTCTCCCCCCTCCTCTTCCTCCTCTCCCCCCTCCTCTTCCTCCTCTCCCCCCTCCTCTTCCTCCTCCCCCCCTCCTCTTCCTCCTCTCCCCCCCTCCTCTTCCTCCTCTCCCCCCCTCCTCTTCCTCCCCTCCTCTTCCTCCTCTCCCCCCCTCCTCTTCCTCCTCTCCCCCCCTCCTCTTCCTCCTCTCCCCCCTCCTCTTCCTCCTCTCCCTCCTCCTCCTCCCCCCCTGCAACCCAAGGCTGAAGCAATAGGTGGAATGCTTCTGCAAAAATCCCTCCTCCTCTTCCCCCCTCTCTTCCCCCCTCCTCCTCCTCTTCCCCCCTCCTCTCCCCCCTCCTCTCCCTCCTCTTCCTCCTCTCCCCTTCCTCCACTCCCCCCCTCCTCTTCCTCCCCCCCCCCCTTCTCTTCCTCCTCTCCCCCCCCCCCCCCTCCTCTTCCTCCTCTCCCCCCCCCTCCTCTTCCTCCTCTCCCCCCCCTCCTCTTCCTCCTCTCCCCCCTCCTCTTCCTCCTCTCCCTCCTCCTCTTCCTCCTCTCCTCCTCTCCCCCCCTCCTCTTCCTCCTCTCCCCCCCCCTCATCTTCCTCCTCTCCTCCTCTCCCCCCCCTCATCTTCCTCCTCTCCTCCTCTCCCCCCCCCTCCTCTCCCCCCCCCTCCTCTTCCTCCTCTCCCCCCTCCTCTTCCTCCTCTCCCTCCTCCTCTTCCTCCTCTCCTCCTCTCCCCCCCTCCTCTTCCTCCTCTCCCCCCCTCCTCTTCCTCCTCTCCCCCCCTCTTCTTCCTCCTCTCCCCCCCTCCTCTTCCTCCCCCTCCTCTTCCTCCTCTCCCCCTCCTCTTCATCCCTCCTCTTCCTCCCTCCTCTTCCTCCTCTTCCCCCTCCTCTTCCTCCTCTTCCTCCTCTCCCCCCCCCTCCTCTTCCTCCTCTCCCCCCTCCTCTCCCTCCTCTCCCCCCCTCCTCTCCCTCCTCTCCCCCCCCTCCTCTCCCTCCTCTTCCCCCCTCCTCTCCCTCCTCTTCCTCCTCTCCCCCCTTCCTCCTCTTCTTCCTCTTCTCCCCCTTCCTCCTCTTCTTCCTCTTCTCCCCCTTCCTCCTCCTCTTCCTCCTCTCCCCCCTTCCTCTTCTTCCCTCCTCTTCTCCCCCCCCTCCTCCTCTCCCCCCCCTCCTCCTCCTCTGCCCCCCCTCTGCCGCCCAAAGCTGAAGAAATAAGTGGAATGGCGCTGCAAAAATCTCCATCCCCGCCACCTCTACCATATCCATGGGCATGGTGAAGGGGGTGGAGTCAGGGGCGGGGCCAATGGGGCGGCAAAATAAGGTTTCGCCTAGGGTGTCAAAAATTCTTGCACCGGCCCTGCTCCTGTGACCTGTTTTTAGCAGACAGCGGGCTGAAGCCTGCTGTCGGCTGACCTCACAGAGCCACTCCAGGCTCAGGAAAAACCACGACCGTATGGTTGGGATACACCCACATGCCTAGATCGGCACTCAGCTCTGAGAACCGAGCTATCAGCGGTGTTTGATTGCTCATTTCTCAGTCTTAAACCTGGGGGGGGGGGGGGGAGAGGGGACAAGTGCAGCATTGGACTGATGCTGCATCCACCTAGGTAAGCATGATTCACAAAAAAAAAAAAAAAAATTCCAATACTTCTCTTTTAAATACAGTAGATTAAGAAAACATACTAAAGCCCAGAACTCATTTTAATTACCCATAAACAATATTAAACAAAGTAGGGATGCACCGAAATTTCGGCCGCCGATATTTTCGGCCGAAAATGCTACTATTTCATTTCGGCCGATAGGGGGTTAAAAAAGCCGAAAATGTATGGCCGCTGATCTGTGAAAGAAGTGAGTCATTGACTTCCCTGTCCGCCGCGATCCGATGCGGTGCCTCCTTCATTGTGATTTACAGCTTGTCGTCCCGGGGGAGAGGAACCCAGAATGCACAGTGACGGTGTAGGAGGATCTCATTCTCCTCCGCGCCGATTGCTGCATCGCTCCACCGCTCCACCCACCTCCTCCCTTCAGTGCCTTCACGTGTGTTTGTTGTGGAGGAAAGTAATGTTATGTGCTGTGCTGTAAAAAAAAAAAAAACAGTTTCTCCCCTGCATGTCAGTAGTAGAATGGATTCACAGCCTAGTGCAGTGCTCACCCCCTTCTGATTGCAGTGCGGGAGTTAATAAAGTTAACCCCTTAGATCAAAAAACTAAGAGAATCTGCGCTTAGGATAACAAATAAAGAAATTAAGAAATATATATGTATAAAGTGTAGCCCACTTCAAGATATAACCCTGGGAGGGGTTATATAATAGATATATAAAGAGAAGAGGAAGTGATTGGCGCTGCCGGTGAATATGTAGGATTCAATGTGAATATTCTGTATCAGCGTAGTGTGTAAACTGAGAAGGGAAAAAAAATACAGATGTGTGTGTGTATATATATATATATATATATATATATATATATATATATAGGGAAATAAATTATCAATATAGAAATATATAAATAACCTCAATAATCTACATAATAAAAGTGTCAAACACGCCTATAATAAATAACCCATAAATTAATATCAGCAATAAATAAGCAATATATTCAATATCCTATAAAAGCTCTCACTAATGTGGATAAAAAAAAGAATGTGTGGCTTATACAGTACATAAATATGAACTTAGCAAATATAGAATAAATATAAATGAGCAATAACAAGTGCAGTAAAACGTATATCCTCGTGCATGAGTATATACGTTTTACTGCACTTGTTATTGCTCATTTATATTTATTTAAATGATTTGCTAAGTTCATATTTATGTACTGTATAAGCCACACATTCTTTTTTTTATCCACATTAGTGAGAGCTTTTATAGGATATTGAATATATTGCTTATTTATTGCTGATGTTAATTTATGGGTTATTTATTATAGGTGTGTTTGACACTTTTATTATGTAGATTATTTAGGTTAAAAAAGTCAGTCATTTTCGGTTTCAGTTTCGGTTTTCGGTCAAGGGCATCCTGAATTTTCGGTTTCGGTTTCGGCCCAAAATTTTCATTTCGGTGCATCTCTAAAACAAAGTAATACTCTAGTGTCAGGAAAGAAAATAACAGATTGGTTGCTGGGAGGGGAATTGGTACTTTTATTCAGTCAGCCACATGTACATGAGGCCTCACACAGGTTAAAAATAAACAATCGAATCAGCAGAGTGTTTTGCATGGCTGGTGTGATCATAGGTCTGCAAACAAATGCAGTTAGTGTATCTACAGTAAATTCATTTTTCTTTCAGATCGAGTAGGGGAAAGTTAAAAACCAAATTATGACATCTTTGTCTCATTAGGGTGCTTTACCTTCATATCCTGTTCTGAATATGCAGCAGGAAGTGTGAAAATATTCCAATGTGAGTAAAATCCTCTTCCAACAGTTGCTAAGAGAATAAAGCCCCGTACACACGATCAGATTATCGAACGATCTGTCGTCCATTTTTTGTGGCATGCTAGTCTGATGTGGAAAGTGAAGAGGTTATTTTCATACAAATTTTCCCGTACGACAGAATTCTACTTCAGAAGTGATGTCATGTGTTGGATTGTTTTGTAAGTGTTCTTTCATCTCTGAGCATGCCTAGTCTTGCTCTCAAGATTTTTTTCCGTCGAAAACGGTACTAATGAGACGAAAATCAGACGGTGTGTTGACGGACGATAAAAATGTTATAGCCTGCACATCAGGATTTTTTCGGCTGAAAAGTCGGGGTCGGCTGTCAAAAGCACTATACTAACAATCTGAAAATCGGCAGATCGGTCGTCGACGAAATTTCCCTTCAGATTTTCTTATCGTGTGTACGGGCCTTAGGTGTTCAGTCTCCCCTTTGAAAGATTTCACCTGTCCTGGTGGCAACTCACAATTTTGGCTTTACCCTCACTTTCATTCCAAGTTACATTGCTGATCAGGATAATTAGTGTAAATCTTCAAAACGAGAGTACAGGCAGCAATTACCCTTTACTGCTCTATCCAAATCTAAAAAAAGGTTTGACTATAGTTCTACTTTAAGCATGCCGAAAAATCATTTCTGATGAAGTATAGCAGTTGGGAACTGGGGCTGTTGAGAGTTTTTGTAAACTAATATGGCAAACTCAAATTAAAAAACAAAAAATGGTATATAGTTTTAACATGATGTTAAATTAATTTTTTGACCTTCCTCATTTCAAGGGAAGATCAATCTCAAATGCTGTTAAATTATCAAATCAAAATAGATTTAATCTTTACAGTCTTAATTACTTTTTTTGACAAGTGTATTTTTTTTAATTCAGCAAGGAGAAGTTGATTGCTGGCCTCTGCCTTGCCCAGAAGTTGAATGCGAATTTAGTGTGGTTCCTGAAAGTGAATGCTGTCCACGATGCATTAACGACCCGTGTCAAGCTGACATAATACGCAATGACATCACAAAGACATGTGTAGATGAAACCAATGTGGTTCGTTTTACAGGATCTTCTTGGATTAAGCACGGCACAGAATGCACACTTTGTCAGTGCAAGGTAAAATCTGTAATTATTTTTGTATATAATATTTTGTTTGCGCCAACTTATCAGAAAACCAAAGCTGTAAATAGTTCCTGTATACCAAAAGGGTTGGTCAACATAAACTTTAGAAACCGATTTTTAATATCATTAATAAATCTGAGTGGCAAGATCTCTGCATCTCAGTACATCTGGGGGAGTTCCACTCTTGCTGTAGAATTTTAATGTATTTTACATAATGAAGAACAGACAATTTTAACTTACAGAAATAGGACTTAATGCGCCGTCAATAAAAATCCCAGTTTAAGATACTTTATCACATCATGAATCATTGATTTAAATACATAATTGTAGGACGCTTAGGTGGTGGTTACCACCAACCCAACTTAAACACAGTGCTATACCACTCAATACTGCTATGTATGTCAACATTACAATATAAAATTGGAAATCTCTAATAGCAGTGCTTTCTCAACGTAGGTAATCTATACTACTTCTCACGATTAAGCTTCATCAGGAAGAAATATTAATAACCTAGATCTGTCTAGAAAAAACATCAAAGATTAACATTTTAATACATAGATGTATACTGTATATTCATGCATATTACTCTGTCACATTTATGTGTTGAACTTCACTCATAGAATCCCATGGGACACTACTGGTCACAAACCAGGGACAGCTCCCACCAGAACCCAATAGGGGCCATTGGTGGTCAGTAGGGAGAGGACACAGGGTAACACTTCAGCTCTATAATACATATATGCATCTATAAATACATTTAACCCAGCTACAGAAAGCATAATCCTTCCCAAGCTAAATAATCTGTGGCCACTTATTTCTAAAAACACGAAAATATATGTAAAAGGGGGGGGGGGGGTTCAGCTGGAGAGATTGGCACCTGTAGCACCCTACAGGTAGGTGCTAGGCAAATGTATAGTGGGCCTTGTCTGCCTAACAGCAGGGCCATGTTTCCTTTTAGTCAGGGTGTCATGGCTTCCAGGTGTGCCTGCTGAGAGGTGAGTCTCCCCACTGAGCCCTGTGAGAGGCTTCTCATAGGGCAGTGGAGGAAACCCAATCAGGGGACACCTTCAGGCTTGTATCTACCCCAGAAGGCAGATTATGCCGCAAGGGATTCTGGGAGTGGGTATAAGTTTGGGGGAAGTGCGTGACACGGGGTCTTTGTCGGGAGCAGAGTCCCAGGAGGGAGAATACGGCTATCTCCCCTCCTGTCTGAGGAAGCGGATGTCTCGGGTGTCGCCTGAGAATCCAGAGAGTGCAGAGTTGAGCTGAGGGGGATCCGGTATGCCGAGAACCAGCGGAGAGCGAGATGGGTCCAATCCCAGGAAAGCCTACACAGGTCGTGAGTACTGAGGATTGTCCCTGGGGGTCTGCCCAAAGTGTTGAAGGGAGACCACTCCGGAGAAGGTTCTAGGATCCAGATCTCAGCTAGCTGGAAAGGGGGGACCTAGGTTGAGGACCCTGAAGTAACAGAGGGGGTACCTAGTCAGGGGACCCTGAAGTGTTAAAGGGGGCACCTGCAGTTTGGGCCCTGGAGAGACAGTGTGCAGTGTTCTACTTGAGAGTTGCAGCTATACAGGAATTTACAACAGTCTACCTCAAGCCAGAGAAAGGCTGGAGGAAGAAGTTAGGGACTTTGCAGCACAGCAGTGTCTGTAGCTCATTGTTCTACAGTCCTGGATCTTCTGGACTTAAGGTCAAGGATTTAGCACTTCTTTCAAGTTACAGTGTGTTCTGAGCGTCAGTGAGCGTTGGCTGGCATCGGCTGGCTTCAAGACAGCGTTAACAGACATTTTTCTGAGAGTCCCAAGTTGTACTTAGTTGAGCCTAAAGGAGTATCCCACTCATTCCCTTATCCCATCCCCGTAATTACAATAAAAAAACAAAACAAAGATGCCGGAGTTGTTCATGTCTCAGTTTTCACACCCAAGGTCGCAGCTCACTTGGGCTGGAGAGGTAACCGGTGAAAATAGCAGACCCACATCAGGCCCAATGCCTGGAAAACCTGCTACACACCTATTCACCAGACACAGGTCTAAAGAAAGGAAATATGTGGAAAAAATAATCAGTTAAGGGTTATAAAGGAAAATAACTCAACAGAGAGGAAAAAGAAAATAGCTAATAAACATGGACTGTTGCCATATGTCTTACATATTGGGACTGTAGTTACTAATTGATATGAATCATTATGAATTGGGACCAATCTGCTCCGAAAGTAGGAGCAGATACTTGTCAAAACCAGGTACCCACTACCCCCAAGAGTGGTATGAAGTAATGGTCCTAGTAAAATACAGTGCATTCATAAAGTATTTAGACCCCCTTCTCTTTTTTCAATTTTGTTACATTGTAACCTGAAACTACAGTTGTTTCTATTAAATTTGTTTTCTCATTAATCTAAACTTAGTACCCCATAATGACAAAGTGAAAACAGAATTTTAGAAATGTCTGTGAATTTATTTAAAAGAAAAAACTGAAATATCACATGTACTTAAATATTCAGACCCTTTACTCAGTACTTTGTTGAAGTACCTTTGGCAGCAATTACAGCCTCAAGTTTTTTTGGATATGGCACGACAAGCTTTGCACACCTGGGGTGGGGGTTTCTCTGCCATTCTTTGCAAATCCTCTCAAACTCGGTCAGGTTGCATGGGGGCAGTCATACACCCATTTTCAGGTCTCTCCAGAGATGTTAAATAGGGTCAATTCAGGGCTCTGGCTGGGCCACTCTAGGACATTCACAGAGTTGTCCATAAGCCACTCCTGTGTGGGTCTTGGCTGTGTGCTTAGGAGCTTGCATTGTTGGAAGGGGAACCTTTGGCTCAGTGTCAGGGTGCCAGGAAACCAGACCACACGAAGATACAAGTTAAATAAATCAGTTTATTAGGGCAACAACAATAAATGCACAGCAAGAGTGAGGAGCAAAATCAGGAACAGCCGGGGTCAAGTCCAGAAGCGGGTAGTCATCCAAGCCGGGGTCAAGTCCAGTAGCGGGTAGTGTGCCGATGTCAGATCGCCTGCTGATGCGGCATCCAGAGCCAGGAAAGCCATCAGCCAAGCCAGGTCATGTACGGAGGAACACAGAGAACAGAAGACTGCTAGCAGTGATGCACTTTGGAGCACAAACACAAGGGCATGAGGTGTGCAACATAACTGGGAGATGCCCAGGCAGCAGGCAAGTGATGATGCAAACAGTTTATAAGAGACAGCAGTCTGTGCATGTCCAAGATGGCTGCCAACAGGAAGGGATATCTCTGTACTTTGCTCTGTTCAGCTTTCCCTCAACCCTGACCATTCTTCCAGTCCCTGCTGCTGAAAAACACCCCCCCCCCACAGTATGATGCTCCACCACCATACTTTCTGCACGTGTCCAAGATGGCTGCCAACAGGAAGGCAAGGTAAGACCTTGACAGTACCCTCCCCTCAACTGCCCCTCCTCCGTGGAGCAAAAACTGTTTCTGAGGAAAGCGAGTGTGGAAAGCGCAGAGAAGGGCGGGAGCATGAACATCAGTGGAGAGAACCCAGGAGTGCTCCTCAGGACCATAACCCTTCCAGTGCACCAGGTATTGAACTTGACCTCGAAACTGATGAGAATCCAAGATGCTGCTAACCTCATATTCCTCATGATGGCCCACAGGGATGGGACGAGGAAGTATAGCGATTGCAAACCCGTGGATTGAAAAGTGACCCGTGAAAAACATTGGGGATACGCATGCCAGGAGGAAGATCAAGGGCATAGGCCACTGGGTTCACCTTATGGAGGATGCAAAAAGCCCCAACAAAACGGGGCCTTTCTGCATCCTTTCCTGTTTGGATGGTATTGGCAGGTGATGAGTGGTGCCTGATTTCCCCCAGACATAACATTTAGAATTAAGGCCAAACAGTTTGATCTAGGTTTCCTCATACCAGAGAATCTTGTTTCCCAGACTCTGGGAGTCCTTCAGGTGCTTTTTTGCAACCTCCAAGCAAAATGCAAAGTGGACTGGAAAAGAACTGTGAATTCTGGACTCAGCAGAAGTCAAACTTTTTTGATGCCCTTTATTTGTTGCAATAGGCCCGTAATAATAATTTTTATTTTTATTTTTTCAATGGACAATTTACCGATCAGATGTCTCTAGGGGTTTTAAATAACATAGATCCCTGCTGTTTCCTAATAGCAGTTTTCTAACTACAAGTGAGGTTTCAGTTGACCTATACATATTATTCAGGGTGACCTGAGCAATGTTGCCACTATGATATAAAATGTATTTTAAGCTGTAATGGAAGATGTTTTGGGCAAGAGAGATAATATGAAAACCCTGTAGCAAGATGCCAAGTGTAGGTGTTACTCCATTTAAAATAGAATTGCTTTTGCCATAGAAGGTTGCAGGAAAGGTGTTTATGTTGTTTTTATCTAACAGGTTTGCTACACAAGAGAGAGCGCTGGCTTCTCCAGGGCTGGCTGCACACAAATTGTCATTTTGAATATGTCTTTTAAGGGATGTTCTAGAACTCAGAGCTGTCAGCCAGTTATGTCATGTTGTAGCTTTAGGAAATGTGCATCTCAAGTCTCTTTTGGAACATCACATAAAATTTTACATTAAACAAACAGTTTTCCAAGAAACCATATAGAAAGTCACCCTTGGAATAAATGTGTGTCTTAAAATGTGTATGCCATAAAAAAGCGTTATAAATATTCATAGCACTGTACGTGACTCCGGGCACAGTTTTCCTGTTCATTCAAGCTTGCAGTCTAATTTTATTTTATCTATTAATTTTGTTTAGGTGACTGAGATTTGATAAGATAAAATAACTTGTGTTGCTGACATTGCTCCTCTGTCTGTCAATGTTACTCCATTAGTGTATTTAAAGGGCCAGTAAATTTAGAGCAACTTTACCACCACAGCCCCCCTCCCCCCAGAATCCTACATTGGACAGTTCCTCTGCAATGTGTATTGGGTAAAATTAGCAGTTTACCAACCAAGTTTACCTTTTGCCTGACTTTACACTTTAGAAATGTTCACAGATTTGTGTTGTCAAAGTAAAATTAGATTAAAAATTACATTTTAATGCAGCCAGTATTTTTCCTTGTTTTTCAACCTGAAAACACATTTGCATGGCTCATGCTTTTTGCTATGCCTAGTCCTATACTCCCTATACTCCCTTTAGCTACAGGTGTGTACTGTAGTAGTTAGGCCCATCTCAGAACACAAAGCTGGTGCTGGTCCTGGGCTTTCCCACATACATACTTCCCCAGAAATGTGTGACAGGAGTGAAAATGTAGGGTTGGTGATGTGTAGCAGCATACAAGCTCTTACATAGGCCAGGAAGTGGCATATAAGCCTCTGCTGAAGGGAGGAAAATTGCACATGGGTAAGGAGTAAAAGCAATAAAAGTGCCTGCAAAGGTAAGACCATTGTACAAAGGTATAGGGTAACAGCACAGCAGACCTTGCTGAAGGCAGATAAATGTTACATTAGTAGTAAGTAACGGCATACAGGTGCTTGCTAAAGGCAGGAAAATTGTACATCGGTAGAGGGTGACCTCAAATTAGCCCCTGCACATTAGGGTGCTTGCAATACATACCTGTGAAACGCATCACTGGGTCTGTAAAATGAAAAAATAAAAAATACAATTATTTTTGGGTTTATTTGTCTCTTAACCACTGACCTAGGATATTTACCCACTCGTCGACCGCAGGACGTATATATACGTTGTGGTTTGCAAGTAGTATACCGGGGTTATGGATGCAGCTATCCACCATAAACCCGGTATCCTTTTTTTTTTTTTTTTTTTTAGCCGGTGGCTGGCTTGCTCATGAAAGTGGTCCGAGCAGCTCATTAGCCACTAAATCGCTTTCCGAAGGGGGGGGGGTGCGTGTTTCTCATGCTTACCGTTCTTACCGGTGCTTCTGAGGAATGATCGGACGATATGGTCACAGAGGCAGATCGGACGATATGGTCACAGAGGCAGACTAGATCGCCTTCGATTGCCTCTATGGCCTTGGAGGATCAGAGTGACATCATGACATCCCTTCCGGTCTAGGGCAGAAGTAAACCATTTTTTTTTAAGCAAAAGGTAAAAAAAAAAGGATTTTGCGCTTAAAGATAAAGGAGAGAGTTGGGGGTCTTTTTGACTCCAGATCTCTCCATAAAGAGGACCTGTCATCCTTATTTCTATTACAAGGGATGTTTACATTACATTGCATACAATATCCCTTGTAATAGGAATACAAGTGAAAAAAAAATAAAAAATTAAAGGGACATTGTAAAACCATGAACATTAGAGCGAAAGCAATAATTCTAGCAGTAGACTTCCAATGTGACTCCAAACAGATAACCTCTAAAAGCATCTCCTATGGAGATACTAACTACCGTAGTTTGTTGCCATTTGTTGCATGAGTGTGCACAATTTTAAAGCGTGACATGTTATGTATCTATTTACTCTAGGTACAGTAGCATCATCTTTCACATTTTACAAAAAAGTGAGGGTATATATTGTGTTTGTTTAATTCATTCAATTCATTGAAGTGTGTTTTTTCCCAAAAAAGCTGCTTTTGAAAAACTGCTGCCCAAATACCATATGACCTAAAAAAGTTGTAACGAACACCATTTTATTCCCTGGAGTCTCTGCTAAAAAAAAAAAAAAAAAAAAATTGTTTGGGGGTTATAGGTAATTTTCAAGCAAAACATACAAATTAAAATTTGTAAACAAAAAGTGCCAGAAAAGGCTTGGTCTTCAGGTGGTTACTATTGACAATATTTCTTTTGTTGGCTATTTACATTGCATAAAGTATGTTTTTTAGCCATTTATGCACACACATAAACTATATATTTTTTTTCTGTTTGAATATGAATGCCATTTGCATGCAAACTATCAAAAATTACCTCTGACATTGGAAATCAACAATACCCTCTTTTTTTTTTTATTATTATTATTGTAGATTTACTGTCATTTTAACCACTTTGATCACCTGTGCGATTTTTATTTTTTGCGCTATAAACAAAAAAAAGAGCGTCAATTTTGAAAAAATAACAATATTTTTCACATTTTTTTATATGAAATTCTCAAAAAAAATGTAAAAATCAAAATGTTTTAACATTTTAGGCTCATTTGTTTTCTGCTACATAGTTTTGGTTAAAAAAAATTGCAATAAGCATATTTTGATTGGTTTGCGCAAAAGTTATTGCGTTTACGAACAGCGGGAGAGATTTGTCATTTTTATTTATTTTTTTAACTAGTAATGGCGGCGATCTGCGATTATTATTTTTTTTGCAGGACTGCGACATTGCGGCGGACAGATCGGACCCCTAACTGAAATTTTTTACACTTGGGGATACCAGTGACATTACTACAGTAATCAGTGCTATAAATATGCACTGTTACTGTAAAAATTACACTGGCAGGGAAGGGGTTAACTTTACTGGTTGTCAAGGGGTTAAGTGTGAGACTATATAGCAGGATCACATAGCCTCTGTGCTTACTTCAGGGAGAATGACAGACGGCTTTGTTTACATCAGCCGTCTGTTTTTCTCCCTCTGCTGCGGGAGATAGTGAGTGACCGGCGGCCATCGGAGCCGCTGGTCACACTTGCTGGCTCCCCAGGGAACGAGTGGGGGTGGGAGCGCACCACCGGCGGTGCGTGCTCGCTCCCCCACAGGCGCCTGAGCGAGCGACGTAGTACTACGCCAATTTGCCCAGCAGTGGTAGAGTGCCGCAGTAAATGTACGGTGGGCGGGGCGCAAGTGGTTAGGGGGGGTTAATATTTTGATAATTAATAGAGCGAAGTTGCGGGCCAGTTATAATGTTTGTCAAGACAAGCCTTATGGGAACAAGAAATCACTACTGCCCTAATTAGCGAGGCATGTGTCAGGCTTATTAACAGAACTGTAGTGTTGTAGAATGCTACAGTCCATTGACAGAAAAGAGCATGTTTTCACTGACAATCCTTAAAATGTTAATATTGAACTTGAAAACAACAACATAATCATAATTTCCTAGTTTTCCAAAGAATTGTGGGGAAAAAAATTACAACTTCAAAAAACTCACCATGCCTCTTACTGAATACTTTGGACTGTCTACTTTACAAAAAGGGGTCATTTGGGAGGTATTTGTACTGTCCTGGCATTTTAGAGCCTCAAATGAGATAACTAGTCAGTACGTAAGAATTAATCAATTTTTAAATAATACCATCACTTGTAGACTCTAACTTTCACACACACTAAATATCTTGCACTAATTTGGGTTATTTTTACCAAATAAAAGTAGCAGTATAATTTGCGGCCTAAATTTATGAGGAAAAACTACTTATTTGCAATATTGTATAATAGAAACAAAGAAAAAACAACTTTTTCTTCAAAATGTTTAGTCTTTTTTTTTTTTTTTCACTTATCGGAAAAAATATAACACTCAATGCTTAATAATATCACCAAAAGAAAGCTCTATCTCTCTCAAAATGTGCTAAAAACTTCATTTGGGTACAGTGTTGAATGATTGTCATTCAGGCTGGGCTCACACAAGTGTGAATTGGATAAGGGTTTTCTTCCGCATCCAATTCGCATGGCAGGAGAGTGTGCCCTGCTCTCAATGGAGCTAGTTCACACATCTCCATGGCTGCTGCGGAGCGGATTGCACTGAGGTCCTGTGCATCTTTGGTTCTGTTTAAGGTCCAAATTCAGGCAAAGATTTGGGCCTGATTCATCCCTGAAAGAGAGAACAGGAACGACTTGGACCTGTGCCCCATCCGTAAGTGTGAACCCAGCCTCAAAGTGTGAAAGCGCTGAAAGCTGAAAATTGGACTTGACCAGAAGGGGGTAAAAGTGTCTGGTATTGAAGTGGTTAAGAATAGTGTTAGGTGTAAATTCTACTTTAAATATATTGATAGTAAAAAGTCTAGGTGTGAGCATTCAGGTCCCCTGAAAAATAGTTCATGATGAATAGGAGGACTTTGAGACAAAGTGTAATTTTTGGCTTAATATAGACCATCCCACTCTGCACTCCCCAGATGTATACTTACAGTGATATGATGGCCGTTACCCCCTTTGTTTACATTCAGTGGTGAAAGGCACCCTTTCCTAGGTACATTGCAGCCCCATAGACTTCTATTGGGGCGGTCTTCCAGACAGTAGAGGTAGATGACCCCAACAGAAGTGTATGGAGCTGTACTGCTCATAATACACATAAACAGAGGTTTACGCCCATGAACCCCCCCAGCGATTGAGTTCCATTGTTTTTAAGCCATTATTTATCACCTCTAATGACCCTTTTAACTAGTTCAGCTCCTTGGACATACTACGTACGTCCAAAGAGTGAACCTATAATCACAAGCCATCAGCTTGTGTGGGTTTTGTTCAGCCGGCTTCCGGCTTCAAAGTAAAAGTGATACAGCAGCTCTATATCTGCCGATAACTTTCACAGAGCTGGCAGTGTGGTGCATCCCCCTCTTCTGATGGCAGTCCCCCTGCTCTCGTGGTTCCCAGGCTCTCCTGCTATTACCGGAGCCCGGGAACACAGCCCCTGGCTAGGGTAAAGAGATTGCAGTGAGACCAAGGCAAATCTATGCCTCGATCTTGCATGCATACAATGAAACCAGAAGTGATGCCCCTTCCGAGTTCAGAAGCACACTTTCCTGGCCAGTACAGCCAGGGGACACCTCTAACCAAGCCGATCTGTGCTTGGTTAGATGGTGTGAATGACAGGGGAGACATGTCTAATGTCTCCATAAAGAGTACTTGTCACCTGTCCAATGCTATCTCATAGGGGTTTATTAACCCTTGTGATAGCAATCAAGTAAAAACAAAGTAAAGGTGTAATAAAATGTGTGTGTGTATGCATATGTATATGTATGTATATATATATATATATATATATACATATATATATATATAATTATAATTTTTTTTTAAATTGCTGAAACCCCCATTGCCCTGCACACCTGAGCAATAGCAAACACAAACCCAGGGAGGGCATGCATATTTAAATATCATGTGACACAAAAATTTGCAACGATCACCTTTTAATTCTGCTTTCAGATAATATATAAAGTTTACAATTAAGATTTTTACATGTATGCTCTGGAGCCGAACTGGTTAATCACTGGCTTGGTACTGATGTATTGAGACAAGGCAAATGTTTTAATATAAAAAGAGATCAATTATAAATGTTTATCTTCTATATTTTTAAAAAACATTTCAGGGATTTGGGATGACAAAAGATGTAAAACATGTCTACTTTCCTTGTATGAGGAAATAAGCAGGGAGACAAAGGGGTGGCTGTGAATGTGGTATTTTGGGACTCCTATAGCATTTGACACCATGGCATAATGAACTAGAAGGAAGGTTTGGGAGGGGGGACACTTCAATTTTATTGCACTATATCTTGATCTGCTGTATTTGCTTTTCCAACATTTCATGAGCATTTTAAATCTGATGTAAAACATAGCCTACATCTTGCTGTAAGACACCGCCTCCTTTTTAACAATGTGATAGATACCATAATGAACTTTCATGCCATATGCCTCTTAGCTCAAAGAGAAAGACACACTTAGTGTTACTAAACACACAACAGTAAAATCAGTCTGTATATGCAGTAAAGCATGCTTGTTATACTCACTGTGGAACCTAAGAGGTTAATCTTGCGCATGGTGTAAAAAGGCTGTTTTATCCTATCTTCTCTGATCATTCCCTTCTTCCACAGTCCACAATCCATCTCCTGATAGTACAGAGCCTTGGGAGCACTCTGCACATGCTCAGTTTGTGTATTGCGAGAGTTTTTTTTTTTTTTTGGAAGGGTGCATGTGATGGGCACAGGGCCAGTCAGCACTGTCCAGGCAGAGGGTCAGGGGTCATGCAGCCTCATAGGACAGTCAGAGGAGAATGAAAACTCCTACAAGCTTTAACCAGTGCTCGGCCGGACACTTATAGAAGTCTGATTAGACCTTTGTTGCTCTATCCCGGGCATCACTAAATGCCGGCCCGCGCTGCTGCTCCATCAAGACCGCCGCCATCAGCTGCTGGATTCCTTCCCTGTCTCTGCTGCTGTCATTAGCAGAGCAGGGCGGATGGCCGAAGGCGGGACTGAGACTGGGGGCGGGACCGGCATTGAATGGAGGGAGGCAGCTGCCTGAATTAGCATTTCAGGCTGGAGGTTATTGGCTGCTGGGAGGCGGAAGTTGATTGGCTGCTGGAAGGCGGGAGGTGATTGGCTGCTGGGAGGCGGAAGTTGATTGGCTGCTGGAAGGCGGGAGGTGATTGGCTGCTGGGAGGCGGGAGGTGATTGGCTGGGAGGCACACAGTCGGCTGCCTCTATGCATGCGGCGCTGCTGTTCCTCTGTCTTCCTCGAGATTGTCCCGCCTCCTGCTCTCCGCTCTGTGTAAGGTAGGAGAATGAAGGGAGGACAGGACAGTGAAGTTGTGAAAGATGATTGGAGAGCAGGGGTCATGTGCAGGGGGGTTAGTGTGGTGTGTGGGGATTCATGTAAAGGGGAGCAATGCTGTGGGGGTGATATGTTAAAGAGGGTAGTGGTGTGGGTTGATGTAAAGGGGGGCAGTGCTATGGGGGTGTGTGTTAACAGGGCAGTGCTGTGTATGTGTGTGAGGGTGATGCAAAGGGGCAGTTCTGTGGGGGTGATATAAGGGGGCGGTGGTTTGTGTGTGTGTGTGTGTGGGGGGGGTGATGTAAAGAGAGACAGTGCTGTGAGGGGGATGTGAAAGGGGCAGTGCTGTTGGGGGGATATGTAAGAGGGACAGTGCTGATGGGGGGATATATGAAGGGGGCAGTGCTGTGGGGGGGATATGTGAGGGGGCAGTGCTGTGTGGGGAGGTGAAGGGGGCAGTGCTGTGGGGGGGGGGTAATAGGGGGGCAGTGCTGTGGGGGGAGGTAAAGGAGGCAGTGCTGTGGGGGGGGATATGAATGGGGCAGTGCTGCAGGAGTGATATGTGAAGGGGGCAGTGGTGTGGGGGGATGTGAGAGGGACAGTGCTGTTGGGGGGATATGTGAAGGGGCAGCACTGTGGGGGGATATTAGGGGGGCAGTGCTGTGGGGGGAGGTAAAGGAGGCAGTGCTGTGGGGGGGATATGAATGGGGCAGTGCTGCAGGAGTGATATGTGAAGGGAGGCAGTGCTGTGGGTTGGGAGTTATGAAAGGGGCAGCGCTTTGGGGGGGGGGGGTTATGTGAAGGGGACAGTGGTGTGTGTGGGGGGTGGTGATGTGAAGGGGACAGTGGTGTGTGTGGGGGGTGGTGATGTGAAGGGGACAGTGGTGTGTGTGGAGGGTGGTGATGTGAAGGGGGACAGTGCTGTTTGTGTGTGTGGGGGGTGGTGATGTGAAGGGGGACAGTGCTGTGTGTGTGTGTGTGTGTGTGTGTGTGTGTGTGTGTGGGGGGGGGGGGTGGTGATGTGAAGGGGGACAGTGCTGTGTGTGTGTGTGGGGGGGGTGGTAATGTGAAGGGGGACAGTGCTGTGTGTGTGTGTGTGTGGGGGGGTGGTGGTGATGTGAAGGGGGACAGTGCTGTGTGTGTGTGTGTGTGTGTGTGGGGGGGGGGTGGTGATGTGAAGGGGGACAGTGCTGTGTGTGTGAGGGGGGTGGTGATGTGAAGGGGGACAGTGCTGTGTGTGTGTGTGTGTGTGTGTGAGGGGGGTGGTGATGTGAAGGGGGACAGTGCTGTGTGTGTGTGTGTGGGGGGGGGGGGTGGTGATGTGAAGGGGGACAGTGCTGTGTGTGTGAGGGGGGTGGTGATGTGAAGGGGGACAGTGCTGTGTGTGTGTGTGTGTGAGGGGGGTGGTGATGTGAAGGGGGACAGTGCTGTGTGTGTGTGGGGGGGGGGGTGATGTGAAGGGGGACAGTGCTGTGTGTGTGAGGGGGGTGGTGATGTGAAGGGGGACAGTGCTGTGTGTGTGTGTGTGTGTGGGGGGGTGGTGATGTGAAGGGGGACAGTGCTGTGTGTGTGAGGGGGGTGGTGATGTGAAGGGGGACAGTGCTGTGTGTGTGTGGGGGGTGGCGATGTGAAGGGGGACAGTGCTGTGTGTGTGTGGGGGGTGGTGATGTGAAGGGGACAGTGGTGATGTGAAAGGGGACAGTGCTGTGAGTGGTGATGTGAAGGGGGATAAGCAGCTGCACAGAAAACGTGCAGGGGTACAATTGACTCTTAAATGCAATGAAATACAAGGTGCGGTTTCCCACACATGGAAATTGCATGGTACATACGCGCCATGCAGTTTCCATGCGACAGCGTTTTTAAAAAGGTGCCAGGGCATTTTACCAGCAGAAAACGCAGACACAACAGCCCATTCAAATGAATGGGCTGTCGTGCCTGCACACCTGGGCTGTGATGTAAAGAATCCGAGTCATCATGCAAAAATGCAATCTGGACCTCTGCTGGAAGAAAATTTTACTAATCGGACCTCCATGAATTTTAATTCAATACCCCTGCTCTATCCTGTTAATAGATCCTTTCTCTTTAAATGTTTCATCCCTTTGGGTTGATTGTATTCTTTTTAACTCATCTGACAGAAGATACATGCCGGTCATCAAACCCTTTTCATAGCAAATTAAACAAAAATCCCAACAGGGGATTCACTGAATGAACTCTAATTTCACAGGGAGCACATTTTTAGCCCAAAACTGTTTTTATGTATTTGTTTTTTGTTTGGCAAATTTGCTTTGAACAATTATTTATTCTTTACACCTTAAGTATACTTTGTCTCACAAGTTGGTGTCAAATTGATATAATTCCACCGCTAGGATGGGCCATCTCACTGGCCAGTAGGAATGTGTTGGAGGTGGCATGCAAACTTCAACACTGCCCGGAGTGTCAGAATGGCCTGGCATCCAAACTAGCACAGGGGCTTAGGCATACAGAAGTCTTACTGGGTGTCTATACCTTTTTTTCTAGATTTCAGTTTTTTAGAACAGGTTTGCAATAAGCAATATTAGTTTAACAAGCATTAAGGGTACTTACACTCTAAAAGTTGAGATTAGAAAGAGACAGAGAGAGACACTGAGGGAGAGAGACCAATTCACTTCCAGGTTTTATTGTCAAAGTTTAATTAAGCTAAAGTTAGAAACTGCACCAGCTTCTGGATGCACCAGTTTTAGTAAATCTACCCCAATATATTGTAATAAGTGCTAGTTTAGTTTTCACTGGAAGTCCTGTTGCATATACTATGTATTGGTGTATTAAAAAAAAAAAAAAAAAAAAAAAGAAAACTGAAGAGGAAGACCAAATGTTGTTTTCCAATGATCCACATTACAGTTGTAATATGTAATCTCTCTTGTAACGCTAACGGCATCACAGCATATCAGTCCATGTTATGAACTTGTCCTTTGCGCTGACACAAAAGGTTGATGACACAAGGCGGTTCGGTGTCAGAATGAAGCATGAATATTGCACGCATGTCATATGCAATATTTAATACATTCTATTATAGTACACTACAGAGCATCTCATCTCCTAACTGCTCCTTTTAATATGCAACAAATAATTCACTGATGGGAGCAGGAAAAAAAAAAGCAGAGGAAAGTAACCTAAGAAATTGATTCAAGCGAAGGCATCAGCAGAGATGACATTTTATTCCTTCATGTTTTAAACATTATCTGTGATAGCATTTTAATGAATACACCATCCTGGATATTAAAACATCAATATCATTTAATAAATGACTCGCCTCCATATATATTATTTTTATTATGTGGATATTGAACACTTTAGGGAGATTATGTTCAATGCCGTTTGGAGATCTTACTTTGTATGCTATGTGGATGGATTTATAAACCGTTTCTGTCCCTAAGGCCATATTTGCTGTGTCTTCCAAAAATATAATGCTGCATGCCTAATCCATGATAGGTGGCATTCTATATATCTTTAAAGTTACTATAAATGCAAGCTCGAGGAAGAGGAGTTACTGTGATGCTGCTGTCTCAGCAAGTCAATTATTTTATTTTTTTTTACTGTTGATAAAGGACACAAAAGACTATGGCAGTCAGGTGGAGAATATGACCACAACAAGGTGAAAACAATTTCAGATCAGGTGCATTCCAAATGATTTCCACTGTCCTAATTCATTTGGATAATTGAAATAACCTCAGTAAAATATTTTTAGTGTTTCTTATTATAGTTGTGAAATATAATTGTGTATTGAAGTCTGCTTGGCCAATAAATGATCACTAATAAATTAATAGCAACCTGAGTAATTCAAATGGAGCATATAACGAAAATATAACTAAAAATTGTGGGAAACACATTTAAAAGAATTATTAAATCCACAGATTTGCCAACTTAAAAGAGAAGTATGGCACTCCGAAAAAACAAACATTTTATACTCCGGTGGATGCAGCATCAATTCTGTAGTGAGAACTGAGCAATCAAACCCCACTGATCACTCACTCTCCCCCTCGGCTCTGAGCAGAGAGCTGTGACCAGGGAGGCTGGCTCAGGCTCTAAGCAGATCACTGAGATGCTGAGCCAGGTGCCAATCCAGGGTTCTGGGTGGATCCAGAACATATGGTTGGGATCTTTCTAGAGCCTGTTTCAGCTCCATGATGTCAGTTGACAGCAGGCTTCAGCCTGATCACAGGAGAGCAGATTGAACTGTATTCCTATAATCCACAGGAGAGTTTAGCCAAAAAAAGCTTTGGCTATACTTCTCAAACTTTACCTGCAAGTTTTGAATTTCCCTGCAAATGTTGAGCTTAGCCTTGCCTCTCCATCATGTTGATCTCTCTAAAAGGAAATCTCTCAAATGGAGCCCCAGATAGCTGTAAAACCTAAAAAGGAGTTCTACTTTCCCCAGTCTATACAAAACTTTTTAAAAAAAGTTTGAGGCTAGATAATCCTTAACCAGTTGTGGACCCCCTAAAAAATAAAAAATCATAATTGTACACAGGGCATGTGTAGCCTGCCCCACTGCCACTTCCATCTGTCAGCAATACCAAGCTGTGAAATAGTAGCCGACAGCTAATGTCAAATAACTGACTTGCTGACAGTGTTGTTAAACATTGTTCAGACTGGACAAAAAAAGCTAGTCTTAAAATGTAAATGCATTTGTTTATATATAACTCCTTTTATACTCTTTGTTTACCCCTATCATTCCTGATTAACTTCTTCTGTCACTACTTCACTAAGCTATTATTTTTTGCTGCTATAGATTAATTATTATGTTTTTTTATTTTAACTGTTTTTAAGCCTTTTGTTCCTATTCATTTTGTCTCCCAATTGCAACACTACAAAAATCAAGAAGCACAAAATTGGGGGGGGGGGGGGGGCTTTTATTTTTTTTAAAGGCACTAATCAAAGTATGGTTTGTATAAAAAATGTTATCTTTTTTTGCAAGACCATATCGCCTAAAAAAATGTGTTTGGCCTTAAAAAATAAAATATATATTACTCCGTTATATTAAGTAATGATAGCTATTGCTGAATATTCGGTCCCTTAGCAAAAAAATAAATAAATTTGCTCTGGTCTATAGGGATGTACAAGTGTGAGAGCTAATGTGGTTAAGTAAATGTATTATACATTTGTATCTAATTAATGCTATCCTTGTGCACACTGAAAGCGCTTTCGATAGATAGAGCTATAGGTAATCAAATAACAAGATAAGTAATACATTTACAAAAGAAGTGATATAACTGCACTGCCCAAAAGTGAAAATTTCTATTGACCTTTTTGTGACCTACTGAAGCATAGCAAGGACAACTCAGTAAAGGAGAAAACTTGGGTGAAGAAATCCTTACATTGTAGTTACCAAGTGCTAAGACATTCCAACATCATCTACCCAAAATAATATCAATTTGTTTTAGCCCCCGTTCACACTAAGGCGACCTGTGAGGCGACCTGGTCGCCTCACAGGTCGCCGTAGGTCGCCTCCCATAGGGAAGCTGCGGACCCGTTCTAATAGGAGCGACACAAGTCGCTCCGACTTAGAAAAAGGGTCCGGAGCTTCTTTGGGGCGACCAGGAGGCGACTGCCATAGACTTCAATGCTATGAAGTCCGTGGCGGCCGCTCCGAGGTCGCGGCGCGCTGCTCGCACCGCGACCTCGGAGGTCGCTGTGCGAGGTAGCAACGCCTGCATGTGAACGGGGGCTAAGATAACGGTATGAAATATGGTTTTAGATCTATTTTAACTGTGTATTTTAGCCATTTGCCTGAAATCATTTGGATTGTTGCACTCTTTTATATCACATCTTTCTTTTTCTCCTACAGAATGGCCACATATGTTGCTCAGTGGACCCACAGTGCCTCCAGGAGCTGTGATGACAGCCATCGACTCCTATAGAAGGTTCAAGGATAAAGAATGTTTCTTTCTCACATAAAAAGACCTTACACCAAAAATTGTAATCCTAAAATGTTGAAACATGCAAACAATCTCTCTGCTGTTTAAAAAAAAAAGAAAGGAAAACGTAACACCTTAGCTATGGGAGATTCTACTAAAAGGAATTTTTTTTACTAAACTTGAGGCCAAATATATGTCAGCTGCCACTGACATTTTTGTGCAGAATGCCTACATGGAATTCACTACATAATCATATTTTTCAAAGGGGATTGGTGACGTGCTATTCTGCTTCACAGATGGAACTATTCATGTTTAAGGATAAAACTAAGTACTTTAACATCAGCTTTATGCCAGCTGTTGCTTGAAAATAATGGAATAACGTAAAAACAATGGCATATACACCCACAGTAAAATTGCTTGCCTTGATCACTGCTAGGTTCACCAAGTCCTGGAACATGAACTAAAGATTCTTGGTGGGGTTTGAAGTGTTTGTAAAGATAAGTTCATATTGTACCACTTGACATCACCTGCACATATTTTTCTCACTGATCTGAAATATTTTAATATATATTGTAGGGAGTGATTTTGCAAATAAATTGAAGATGTGTTATGGACACCTCTTATTCTTTGGTACGCTTTCTGTATCAGCATGGAAAAAATGTGTTTTGGAGGGAGCAGCTATCATTGCGGTTTTATTTCTTGCACTTTTTGACTTCTTTTCTTGACTGGATACATTTAGTATAATTGTGCTCTCGTGTGGATTTAAATAAATGTTTCTCTTACATACAATTTTGGATTTTTTTTTTCTCTAGTAAAATGCTTCTTCGAATATTTGTACATTTCTGTCTTCCATGTGCAGTAAGATGTCTCTTGAAATCCATTTTATGACCTCTTCTTTCATGGCACCGTGAAGGAAATCCCTCCAATAGCTCTTTCAGCTGCCTGAAATAATAACTGTGCTATACTGGTTCCACATTCAGCTTAAAAGACACAATTTTTGGTAAAGAAAATTGCCTCTATTTCTAACTACATCCAATACTAGCCATGGAGAATAGCACCTCAAATACATAAGATTAATCACCTATTAGTTTGACCAATGTGTAAGGCATTACCATCAACACCAAGCAGTAAAAGCCAATGCAACACAGAAAAATACACCAGGTTTAAGCCAAAAAACTTTCCAGTATTGCCTTGGATCCTAGGGAAAGAATCCAGTGCATTCATAGATCTCACCAACATTTACTCCTTATTGCACAGTACTGAACCTAAACTATTGGTTCACAACTCTATTTATATTACACATTGTGAATGAATCAGCATATAGAATATATACATTCACTCACAGATATCACAAGACTGCATTTTGTGGCGGAGTTTAGGCAACTCAAAGCTGTTCACAAGTGATGAAAAGAGGAACTAATAGATTTGATCCCAAATCATGATTTCCAGATACTGTACTGGTTCATTTTTCAGTATTTACTGGTCAGTATTTGCGCCTACCCTCACCTATGGTGATGACTAAAAAAGCTTGCAGATGAAGTTGACGGAAATTATATATTTTTTTCCAGGATTGTTGGTTTTACCATGTATGACCGTGTGAGGAATATACAGTCTGTAAAGTCTTTGAGTAAAGAAAGGTCCCTGCTTCTTTGAATTGAAGGAAGCCAGTTTAGGCGGTTTGTGCACCTTTTAGGGATGTTTTAAGACATGTACCCTCAATTGTACAGTTTTGGATGTGAACTTAAATAAGGCCAGCAGTGATACAGCCATTGTATAGTAGACCATATTCTGTAGTCTGAAAACATTGAACACCCTCATCTAATGTCCCACATGATTTGCTATTAGGTTATTTTTTTAACCTTGCACCTTAACCGCTTAACAACCGCCCGCAGCAGTTATACTGCGGCAGGCAGCCGCTCCTGCGCGGACCACCGTAGGTATACGTCGGTTGCGCGCCTGTAGCTAGGGGCCTAGCGTGTGCTGCCGGCACTCTCCCGCCCCCGATGCTCGCTGTCAGGTTGCTCCAATTGCCGCCTGACACCCACAATCATTCCCCGCTGAGAGAGGATGGGAAGCTGTAAACACAGCTGACCGTTCTTCTCTCTGGAAGGATCACAGAGCCCCTGTGATCCTGCTATATAGGATCACAGGTCTCTGTGATCATTTCACAAGCCACGCCCCCCCCCCCCACCATTAGAAACATGCCCATAGGGACACTTTTAACCCCTTGATCACTTACTGTGTTAACCCCTTCCCTGCCAGTGTCATTATTACAGTAACAGTGCATATGTCTAGCACTGAGTACTGTAGTAATGTCACTGGTCTACCCAAAAGTGTCAAAAATGTCAGTCAGGGGTCCAATCTGTCCGCCGCAATGTCGCAAGTCCTGCAAAAAATCTCAGATCGCCGCCATTACTAGTAATAAAAAAAACAATAAAAATGACAAATCTTTCCCGCAGTTAGTAGATGCGATAACTTTTGCGCAAACCAATCAAAATACGCGTATTGCGATTTTTTTCTTTTTACCAAAAATATGTAGCAGAAAACAAATTAGCCTAAAATGTTAAAATTTTGATTTCAATTTTTTTTTTTTGGGAATGTTCTATAGCAGAATGAAAAAACAATTTTTTGCCAGAATTGTCGCTCTTTTTGTGTACATAGCGCAAAAAAAAAAAAATTGCACAGGTGATCAAATACCACCAAAAGAAAGCTCTATTTATAGGAAAAAAAGGACATCAATTTTATTTAGGTACAGTGTCGCACGACTGCGCAATTGTCCGTTAAAGTAACGCAGTGCCGAATTGCAAAATATGGCCTGGTCATTAAGGGGGCAAATCCTTCCAGTCCAGAAGTGGTTAAATTTCTTCAAGTGCTACAAATAGAGAGAAAGGGATAGGAATCAAGACAAGGCTTTATAGGGGTAAAAAAAAAAAAAAAGCCAAGAGTCAAAGCCCCACCCAAGCCAAAATGTTTGAGATAGCGAGAGATAGCTTTTATCTAGTTTGTATTGTGATCTGTGTCTCTATTGGGGAGATTTATCCTCTCTTACTGTCAGTTACTGTTAGCTCCAATCGGTATACAAGCAAAAATAAAAACACATTTTATTAGGGAAGGTATAGAACTTCTTACAATATTTTTTTCTGTCTATACCTGATAATTCCTGTCTCACACATTTTTCTAATGGGGTTCAATTGGAAAATGTGTGATTCCTATGTGAAGTCTGTTTAAAACTTGAAAGCGTGAAAACATAAGCTTAAGGTTTACAACTGGGAAAAACTATATATTTTTATCTATAAAATCTATAAAAAAATATATGCACTTTTTATCTACAGTAACACTGGTTGATTTTTTGACTTTTGTCAAAGTAGGAAAAACACTATTTTTGATTTTTGTTAAATTTTTGTCTATAGATTGCATAGAAAATAAAATAGCTTTTGTAAGACCATATACAGGTAGACAAAAGAGAGACTTGTTTGTATTGATTAAAAAAAAAATTTATTATTTTGTCATCTATTCAGTATCTGCTGAATCAATAGACCAATAACTGAAATTAAAAGCTGCTCTAGTTCATTTTGTAAATAAAATGTTTTTGGCTAGGATGAAAAAATAGAAGTACCATTTAATATTCTGTGTATTAATTTATGATGCAAAAATAGCACAGTAGAGCCTCCTTATAGCAGACGTTTTCTACATGTCTCATTCCATCACATATCTCAAAAATATAATTATTCCTCATTGCAGGATAGTGTGCGGAGCCATGCAAATAATTTTTGTGCTAATTGCATATCCAAAGCCACTGGTGTATAGGATAAATATAGCTTAGTGTCATCTATTTATTACAAACTGCTTATAGCGGTTTCAGGCTTTTTGTCCCTCATTGGAGCAGTGTATAAAATGACTTCTATGGAGTAGAACTTGGAACCGAATGAAGATTATAATCCATTAAGTTATGCTGAAAATGTAAAAAAGGAGCCTTCTTGGTAATACTTTCTTAATGCAAATCTATAAATGGTGTCCAATACTCAAATGACAAATTTACAATTTAAATAATTGTTCACTAATAGACTTCATGCTCATGCACTTGGGCGGCTTGGCCTGTCAGCATGAAATCTCAGCATTTCTGGGCACCTGGGAGACAGACATACATGCATCATACAGCCCAGTTGCCAGCAGCCTATCAAAATCCTATCGGGCTGATGTATGTACTGGCTGGACACTGTATCGAGAGGTACTTGCATTTCGGGCCATATGCTTTCAGGATGGATTACCCCAACTTCTGCATTTAGCATACACTTACGAACACACACACACACACACATTATATATATATATCTCCCACGAGTATAGCCCCCAGCTGGTTAGCCTGTCATAGATTTTGACAGTCTGCTGCCAGTGGGCTTGGATGCTCAAAGAAGACTGGATTTAAAGTTGACAGGCCAAAGCACCCATGTGCATGTAGCCATACTGTGTAAGTTAATAAAAGTTTGTAATAATGAATGTCTAATTTTTTTTTTTACTATTTATTTTAATCACCACATGCGTGACATCAGTTCTTTAGTTCCTTTATAAATTGTTGCTGTTCTTTTAGGTCCCTAATGGTGGATGCTAGCAAACGCATAGTTCTTGTAATTTTTTTCTGTGACTCATTGCACTAACAAACCCAACTTTAGATTTGCTTTTCTAATTGAAGGCTTGCCAAATTATTTAGCTATATTGAAATTAAATGATCCCCCCTCCCCCCCCCACCCCCAGGGACATTCATCCTTAAGAGGAATTTTCAATTTTTTGGGTTTAATTTGCAACTGGAATATACAAGCACCTCACATGGAAAAGTAGGGCCTAGATAATCTGTCTATAAATTTGGTTATGGGTTAACAATATTTTCCTTTACATTTCACTGCAAAATAAAGACTCAGACATTGCAAATTTCCTCCATTTTATTTTCAGGCTGCACTGCAAATCTGCTGGAAAGTTGGCTATAGTCTAATATTTTATGTGAAGGAAAAGCCATGTGAGGGATCAGGGAATTCTGTAAACAATGAGGATTTTTCAGGTTTTTACTTCAGGTTTTTACTTAAATGATACAACTTCATAGCTCAAAAGGAGAACACCTAAAATGAACATAATTTGAACATCTGTTCTAATAAGCTGAGAATTATATTTTTTAGTCCAATCCATAATTTAATAAAACGCGTGTGCAAAAAACTGTATACTGCGTACAATATACTATATAGTATATGTGCTATACATTCCTTTTAAACAATACAAATGCAGATAGAATAGTTATTCTTAAAAAAACAAACAAAAAAAAAACATGCAATATGCACATGTTTAAGTGTATAAAACACACTTAAAAGCACCATTTTCTTTTTGTATCAATTTGTATAATTTTACTTGCTATAGCTCTATCATATAGCCTGATAGATATAAAAATAAAAAATGGATAAAGACATTATTTAGGGAAAAGAAGACATGTATACAAAATCCTATATTATGCATATATTTTCTATTTAGTTTATTAAAAGAAATAATGCAATCTAAAAAACATATACACAGACTGCAATAAAGAAGTGTGATGCTTTGGATAAAAATAAGACAATAAGCACGTCTAAACAGAGTATCTAGGATAAATGTTATCTGCAAAAAAATTAATATTACCACCCAGAGTTTTGTGAAACAATAATACATTATCTGCCTGCTACAATGAACCTATTACCCTGCTGTCTACAAGATGCATGAAATTAGATGAGTGTTATGTCATGGTTCATTTCTTTTTCTAATGCCCCAATTCTCACACTCAGTATATATGAACTCCTATGATAAACACACATCTAAACACAATTAGGTTTCCCAGCTTTCTTCCCATTCTAATCATACTTAACATTTTCCTTTTCTCTTTGCAGGTAAAAGGGATCCAGTCCATAAACTTAACAAAATTAATACAGCAAAGGGGGGTTAGATAGTTTCTAACTAAAAGGGAAATAAAAATAATTTAAAGAAGTGCATAAATTAAACACAAGCCCCCCCCCCCCCCTTTTTACTATACAGGAACATTTCAGGGAGGCTGGAATCTAATTACTGAAAAAGATAGCATATATAGTCTAGCTGAAAAAAAAAAAAAGTGGGTCTAGTTCAACCAATAAAAGGGAAGACATATTCCAATACCGTCTACACAATCCTATACCCACAGTTGATCCAGGGGAAGGCAAATAATAAAATCCAACACCGGATGATCCACTTTGCTCCAGCAGGGGGAAAAAATCCTTCCTGATCCCCCAAGAGGCAATCAGATATTCCCTGGATCAACTTTACCTATACTTGTTAGTATGCAGTTATATTATGTACATTTAGGAAATAATCTTGGTCTTTTTCAAGCAATCTGAAGAGATGTAAAGAGTGCCCCCTTGTCCTCTGTGATAACCTTAAAGTGAATAATTCCCCACAAAGTTCACTTTATGAACCACTTAAGTATTTATACAGGTTGATCATATCTCCCATAATCTCCTCTTCTCAAGAGAGAATACATTTAGTTTAGCTAATCGTTCCTCATAGCTGAGCTCCTTCGTGCCTCTTATCAGTTTTGTTGTTCTTCTCTGTGCTTTCTCCAGTTCCCTAATATCCTTTTTCTGATTTGGTGCCCAAAACTGTGCTGCATATGCCAGATGAGGTCTTACTAATTATTTGTACAGGGGTTAAATAATATTTCTCTCTCTGGAATCCATGCCTCTCTTAATACAAGAAAGGATTTTGCTTGCTTTGGAAACTGCATGCCATTATTAACCACTTACCGACTGCCTAACGTAGATCTACGTCGGCAGTCAGCCCCTCACAGGCAAAGCGACGTAGGTCTACGTCGCTAGCCTGTGAGGCTCTGGGGAGTGAGCGTGCGCCGCTGGAGGTGCGCTCCCGCTCCCTCACGGACCCCCCCCGCGCATGTGCCCGGCGGACCCGGGCACTCGCGATCGTCCATTAGAGTGGGAGAAAGGCAGGCGGCTAATGTAAACACAGTCGCCTGTCATTCTCCCCTGTGTAAGAATGAAAACGGTTCTACTATGTAGGACCGTTGATCTCTGTTCTTACACAAGTAGCAACATCCAATCACAGATAGAAACACGCCCCTAGGGACACACTTAACCCCTCTCTCTCAAATAAAGTTAACCCCTTCCCTGCCAGTGTCATTTTTACAGTAACAGTGCATATGTATAGCACTGATTACTGTAGTAATGTCACTGGTAACCCCAAAAGTGTCAAAAATATCAGTCAAGGGTCCGATCTGTCCGCTGCAATGTCGCAGTCCCACAAATAAAATCGCAGATCGCCGCCATTACTTGTTAGAAAAAAAAACAACGAAAATGACAAAAATCTTTCCCTTAGTTAGTAAACGCAATAACTTTTGCGCAAACCAATCAAAATACACTTTTTGCATTTTTTTTTTTTTACCAAACATATGTAGCCTAAAATGTAAAAAAATTTAGATTTTTACATTTTTTGGGGAAATTTCATATAAAAAAATGTGAAAAATATATTGTTATTTTTGCAAAATTTACGCTCTTTTTTTGTTTATAGCGCATGATCAAAAAATCGCACAGGTGATCAAATGCCACCAAAAGAAAGCTCTGATTGTGGGAAAAAAAGGACGTGAAATTCGTTTAGGTACAGCATCGCACGACCGCGCAATTGTCCGTTAAAATCACGCAGTGCCGAATCGCAAAATAGGCCCTGGTCAGGAAGGGGGTAAAATCTTCCGGGGCTTAAGTGGTTAAGCTTATGATCTGCCGAAACACCCAGACCCTTTTCCACTACTGATTCTCCCAGTTTTAACCCCCCCAGTATCAACATTAAAGTGGTTACCCTTAAAAGAAAAAAAAAATGGATCCTGTTCCCTTAAAGCATGTTATAGAGCACAGTGCTTGTGCTTTGCAATTTGGCCCTTTGTATCACTTGAAATACCTGGACAATCCTGTCAGGTTCTACCCCCCCATGGTCAGTTTAATTGCCTTTGCTATCCGGTCTCTCTCCTCTGTCCTCTCTCCCCCCTCCTCCCTCCCTGCCTGTCAGCTGTCAGTGCTGATTGGTTCCCTCCTGCTGCAAAAATGTTCTTCCTATAATCTCCAGAGTTCTATTACAGTATGTGCCCCAGTGTATGTTTATATAAAAAAAAAAATGCCACTTCATAATTTCAGAGTGGCGCTCATGTGACCTCCCGCAACTCTCCCGGCTGATTTTAGCTGGGTATTCTCAGCTTCTCCCGCCCACTGTAGCTGTCGGATTGGGGAAGATAGCGGCAGCCGGTCACGTAAGTGCTAAGGGGTGCTCTAAAAATAGGTATAAAGCATAATTTTTTTATTTTTATAAATGACATGCACTCATTTGTCTAATGTTTTACTTACCTCCTTCTAAAAAGAAATCACATTTGTCTGCCAATTCGTCTTTCATGAATCCATGTCCATAGAATGCCTCTATGTGGTCTTTTTTTAAACTCTCCAGTATCTTCCGGACTATACAGTAGACGTTAAACTTCTTGTTAAAGTTACTGGTAAAGACTATGATTTCTTTTTAAATATAGGCACCACATTGGTCTTTTAAGTCTTTTCACAAATAGGAGAATCATACCTTGATGCATATTTGAAATACTGCCAGGATCTTGTTTTATAAATTTAAATTATTCCTATTAAAAAGCAACTAAACAAAAACCACAAAATTCAGAAAAAAACATTGATGCAGTTTACACAAGCTAACAAACATATCAAACTGTGGCTGAAAATTACCTGAATAAGCAGACATTGCGATATATGAGAGCATTTTTTGGGCTATTGCTTAAATGTTTTTAAGCATGTTATTCAACCTGGCATGGTGTAAAATTAAGCATCAAAATCAATATAGGCAATATGTTTACCACCTAGTAACTGGATGTGCTTGGGGTTCTAAAGAGAACCTGTCAGAAGGGCTGCTATGTGTTGCAACCAAATATCAGAGCTACTATTGGCCAACCCATATGTGTTGTGCTGGTTCTCTTTGTATTTCTATAAATGGATTTCTGGAACATACATTTAAAACACAAATGTCCAAGTGGACATTTGCTAACCCTATACATGGTATGTATCCCAATTATTTGTCATTGATTAAATTATCTTTTAATGGAAGTCTGTATGAAGATAAAATAGAATCCGCCTTTGCTTACTGGTCTGTGCACTTATTTCTAAACTATTGACTCAAAAAGCTTTGAAGCCAGTGGTTCCAAAAATGGAGAGAAGTAAGCATTTGCAAACCAGAGTACAGCAATGGCAGATCTTTGCTGTAGAGGTTTCCCTTTTCCTATGTCTGTTTCAGTTCTATTTACCACAATGACTATTGCTTTTCAATTTACAGATCAACTACGTAAATTATGTGTGTCCAATTGGATGGCGTTAATGTCAAATTCCAGCAGTGCTCTACTTTGTGAAAGAAGCCAACCTAGACAATTTTCTTCTGCTGCTGCATAAATTCACTTTTGGTTCATTTATAAAGGAAATGGAAGTATTTTTGACAGAAGGCAAGAGACATAAAAAAAAAAAAAATTAAAGTAGCAGCACATATAAAAATACTGAAATATAGGTATCGTTTTTTTGGCAAATTACTGTGGAAGGTTGAAATCATCATGCAGAGTGGTTGTCCTGCTTCATAGTAATCACGGTGACCCACTCACTTTTTACCAGACAACCTGTCTGGTCAAGTATGCATAATTCCTGCATGTCTATTCATATATTCGCTGCTTTCTTGCAGAGGGAGGACCCTGTCTTGCTACACTGATTCCCTTTATCTGAACAACACCCTCCTTAACTTCACACTGCTCAGATACAATTTGGCCTTCACATGAGTGCTGAGGCCCACATACTGTAAATAGGCCTTTTTTTACTTCAGTGGCTCTAGACTCCAGGTGCTGTGGGCACTATTCTCAGGACCTTCATGCTACCCATCACAATTATGACAGGTACTCCCCTGCCATATCCTAGGCCTATCCGGGTGTGTCGCCCGTACACACGTAGCGATTGTCGGCCGTAAATATTCGGCCGACGAACGATCGGACGATTGTAGGCTTGTTAGTATGATGCTTCCGACAGCCGACAGCGCATTTTCGGCCGAACAGAATCTGTCGTGCAGGCATTAAAATTTTTGTTCGCTGTCACCTGAACGGCCGATTGTTCGCCAGTCAGTACAGATTTCGGCCGACAGACAGCAGATTAGCAAGACTGGGCATGCTCAGAAAAGAAAAAAGACAAGGAAAGTTAACCATCACATGACATCACTTCTGCAGTCGGCTGTTGTTGGCCGATAAAATTCGTGTGCAGTCTTTTGCAGTTTTCAACAGACACGACAGCCCTGGACAAAAGACGGCCGATCGTTCGGCCGACGATCGGTACGTGTGTACGGGGCTTTACTCCTTCCCTGTTTGATGGACAGCTTATTCAGCAAAAAATACATTTAAAAATATTAATAAACGCATGTGAATTATAAAAAAATTTAATTTAGAATTGTATTACATGCAAAATGAGTTGATTGTTTTTCTCATTTCAACGCAGGCTTACACAGAGACCTGAGGAGTGGTGAGGAAAATGGTAGCAGTATTGCAGTTTTTCTTACGGCTCTGCTCTGCAGGTGAAGTGTGAACGGATCCCATAGAAAACCATTATTTTGTATGTGACCTTGCTGAGAGCTGCATTTTTCTTTTGCAGAAAAATGCAGCTCTCTGCTATAATGTGAACAGTCCCTTAATAATGTACAACAGTGTTCCCACAGCTATACCAAAATGACCACCAAACACTTATATATCACTCCACCAAGAGTGTCCACACTGATCATGTCTTCTGATAGGAAGACAACAAACAAGGTGGACCTGATGGAGAGCTTCCACCTATCTGTGAACTAAGGTAGCGGTCACTAGCCGCTTAAGAAAAAGAGATGGGATTAAAAAAAAAAAAGTAGGAGATAAGCTAAAGGCCCATAGAAAACCTCCTCTCCTCTTTATATAAAACACAACACCTGATACTCCCAGGCAATCTCCCATCCAAGTACTAACCAAGCTTAACTCAAGCTTTCAAGATCAGATAGCTGTGATATAGCTTTGGAAACACTGTTGTACATAATTAAGGGTCTGTTCACACTATAGCAGAGAGCTGCATTTTTCTGCAAAAGAAAAATGCAGCTCCCAGCAAGGTCACATAGAAAATAATGATTTTCTATGTGACCCATTCACACTTCCCCAGCGGAGCAGAGCGGTGAGGAAAACTGCAACTCCACAGGTCTCTGTGTAAGCCTGCGTTAAATAAAGCCTCGTACACACGATCAAATTATCAGACAAATTTTGTTTCGTTTTTTGTTGCATGCTAGTCTCATATGGAAAGTGAAGAGGGTACTTTCATACGAAAATTCTCGTACGACAGAATTCAACTTCAGAAGTGATGTCATGTGTTGTTTTGTATGATTTCTGTAGTTTCCGAGCATGCATTTTTTTCAGACGAAAACTGTACTAATTAAACTAAAATCGGACGTTGTGTTCACGTACGATAAAAATTTTATAGCCTGCACATCCAGTTTTTTCTTGTATGAAAATTCGTAATCGGCTGTCGAAAGCACTATACTAGCGATCTGAAAATCGGCAGATCGTTCGTCGGACAAAATTTTACTTCTGATTTTCTTATCGTGTGTACGGGCCTTAAGAAAAACAAGTAATCAACTCTTTCCGGAGTCAAATTTTCTAGCACATTCAAAGGCACATTGCAAGTGAAATAAATAAATTATGGAAAGAAGAATTGCTGCAAGTAATCACTTAAAATAATTGAAATGCTGTTATCACAGCGCAGATTCACCACAACACAGTTAAAATAACTGACATTTTTGTTTTTACCTGCGATATTATAGGTTGGTGAAAGGATATGTTCAAATGGTTAACCCCACCCATACTAAATTAAAGATTTTGAAATCTTGGGAAAGGGGCACGGGATAGTTCAAAGGAGTAATAATACATTAAATAAAAGAGACAGACACCACGTTTAGTAAATGGTCATAATATGGCCACTGTGTTTATTTATGGGGTAACCCAGTTTAAAAATATCAGAGTAACAATGTTAAACTTAAAATGTCGGCATAACTTTAATTCACATTGCATTCAAATGACTAAATACAGTAAATCAAATAATGCTGTCCATCCAGACTACACTGGATGACTAACCCCACAAGATGAAGCCAAGTGAAGAACACTTGGCTGAGACCCCCCCCCCCCCCCCCCAAAACACTGTGGCTTGATCAATATTGTTCTGTAAACCCAAATTAAATATATCCAAACCTATATTGGATAAATTAACTAAATCAGGTCTATAAAGACCTAGAATAAACCCCTCTAAAGCAAAATGATGGTTTAAAAAAAAAAAAACACATTTAAACGAGCTAAACAATTGTGAATTGTTCTATTCAAATGTCTACGAATTTTATCTAGGTAAAACAAATTACCTTGGTGAGACCAAAGTAGTCTCAGGATCATTTCAGAAAAAAACAACAATAGAGAGAAAAAATAAAACTTTGAACGAGAAAACATCTCTTTTCATTTCACAAAGGAGATCCCAGGTTTTTATTTTACCCAGATTGTTAGCCCCAGCATGAATGATAATCAAACCTGGACTGGGCCAAAAACCTGATAAGGGAATGAGCTTGTCTCTCACACTCCTACACCTTAAACCTCTAATACCAATGCCAAAATATTTGAAAGGTGTTTTGAGTCAAACCTAAAGTCTCAAAGTAGTCCTGGAAGCTGTCCTCTGCTGGGCCCAATAAACATAAGAGTGGCCCACTATCCAGACCGTAAATTTTAAAGAACCTGAAAATAAAAATGTAATTAATGAAATGAGGACGAAAATACATTTTATATATGTCGCTATCGCACCGGCCCAATCTCATAACCTCTTCCGCAGAAAAACCAAGGGAGCTAACAACTGTGGCCACCCTTATTCTAAATGAATGGGAGAAAAAATAGAAGCCAGAAAGCCCTATTTGTTTGAGGCAAGCTGAAAAGACTGCAGAAAAATGATATCTGGTAAGGGGGGATAAATCTGAATGTATAAATAAAGACCCATGAAAGGATGGCCAAATAGAAATAATTCAAAACATTCAAAACAAGGCAGATATCGCATATGGGAGATATATGCAAGGTAATAGGGTGACTTTTCCCAGATTGATATGTTTTTGACGTATCAGAATTTTAACACAACTATCACAAATTGAAACATTGTCCTGAAGTAGAAAACAGCTTAAAGATTTATTGGGAGCAGAAAACTCACCAATCCTTTAAGAGCCAAAGAAGGCCACAGAAAAGGCAGCTCTAAACAAGAAAACGTCAAAAGATGAAAAACTGATCGCTTCCAACGAAGATATTAATTTAGATAATACCTCAACTTAAATAGGTCTCCTGCCATCCTTGACCGGATGAAAACATTTAAAACCTTTCAGATTTTGATGAACTTGGAAGAATGAGGATATTGTTAGCAGGCTGTAAAATCTGAGAAAAAATTACACCCAGGAAAGAGTCTTATGAATAGAGGATGCACTCAGATCAGACTTCATTAAATAAGAAACAAATAACAAAGCTGTATAAGAATTCACAAAAGTACCATCAATATTATGGTTAGTGCAAAAGATACACCATCTTGACCAGGCCTGAAGATAGTCTTCCTAAGTTTTGAATGAGATTACATTTTTCAAATTAGCAGAGATCAGTCTCAGATCAAGCCCCAGAGGAAATCTGGGCATTGGAATCCCTTTGGGTCTGCATCTGGTACCAATTCCCGGAATCTGGACAACTGCAAAACGAGACAACGTGTCCGCAATATTATTAGTCACACCAGGTATGTGTTTAGCTTTTAACCATATATTACATTTCATGCAGTGTAAGACTAAAAAACAAAGTAGCCTGACAACACATTTTGATCTAGAGGACAAACAGTTTATGGCATATTTCAAACAACATGTACAAAGTGAGTGCTCAAAATATTAATAGCAGCTAGCACCAAATAGGGGAATATATAACCTCCAAAAAACTCTGAAAAAAATGGGTGCAGTGCTAGTAATAAGTACATCCAAAAATATAGTGTGAATGAAAACAAAATATGCTTACAATAATGAATGAATCAACAGTTCACATAGAAAAATATATAAATTAAAATGATTCACAATCCAAAAAAGGGAAATAGGTTGATCCGTGATGTGTATGAAGAGTCTGGACACTCACCAGACTTGAAAAGAAAAACGCAGTAACTACTAAGATACCTCAAATGAAAGGGCAATATCTGCAATGTGTTCTCCCCCCACCATTCAATTGCACTCACCAGATGACATGTGATAATAAGCCTTTTACAGAATCCAACAGAGAAGTGAAAACCTGGTCTGTGAAACCAATCTTACGATCGCTGTTACTGGATGTGCTGCATAAACAAGCTCACCGACTGGAGCCAGAGAGTACTCATATAGTGTATTTATTTATGAAAATGTTTGTAAAAGTACATGTACATCAAAACAAAAATAAGCCTTAAACTTGCATAAAAGGATCGCCGTTCCCAGTATAAGGATATGGCGGCCAAGACACCAGCGCGTAGGCGCCTTCCGACGCCTTTCATTTTCAAACACGTTTTCAAAGGGATCCGCCTATCCATCTCTTGGATAGGCGGACCCCTTTGGAAATGTGTTTGCGCACAAAACGCATGTGGAGAGGCCTACACGCTGGCGTCTTGGCCACCGTATCCATATCTGAGAAGGGGGAAAAAGGGCCCTCAATTCTACTTTCGGTTAGCTCTTTTTCGATTTTTTCTTTAACAACATCAGAATGATAATAAACTGAACACAAGTTCCTGACAAGAGTGCAGCCTTTCCCAGAGAATCCAGGAACCAAGAAACTTTAAATTAAACCATTATGGAGCAACTCCGCCATCCTGTTGTCTGGATAGATTTCTAGCCAAGGCAACATTTTTGACAATTTCACCATTTCACCAGTGTCTGAGCTTTTGGCCAGACTATCCTTTGATTGAGACTGGACTGCATTGGCAGTGGTCTTATGGAAGCATCAACAAGCTGGATGTGACCCTGAGCAATTGGAGCACTCATGACTGTACCTGTAATTTGACAAAAATTTGCACTGTCCCTCTTTAAAGGCGAAACAGACACCTTTACAAAAGGAACTTTGTAAAGTATTGGCTGGCTCATGTTGTGTTTGTGATTTCTGTGGCAACATTAAGTTGAGCCCATGTCCTTAATTCCCCAACGTAAAGAAGGGTATACAGAAAATTTCTGTCATATTTGATTGACATACTTGAAATTTTCATCATACTTGAACCATGAAATGCCTCCAATATGTCTAAGAGCTTCAGACACTATGTCCAAATGCTGAAATAACCCGGAGCACTTCTCCAGAAACTTCTCACCCATTCCTGAAGCATAAATATAATAGTTTAAAACTAATTTCGAGATGTTCTGGGAATAGCTCTTCTCCTGTCCTCCTCTGATCTATCTTCTGATTTTTTTATCTAGTTTTGAAAGAAATTCTTTAGAGGATGGTAACATAGATAAAATATCAACATAGTCACCCCTCCATATTTTTTCCTTTCCTTTACTGAAGATGATAAATTTTACAAGGAAGAGTTTCTTTCATGTATGACTCATCTATAATGGATTTAGATTGAATCGGGGGAAGATTGGGTAAAGTGGTTGCAACGAAAAGGAGGGGTCCTTAACCACTTAAGCCCCGGAAGATTTTACCCCCTTCCTGACCAGGGCCTATTTTGCAATTCGGCACTGCGTGATTTTAATGGACACTTGCGCAGTCGTGCGACGCTGTACCCAAATGAAATTGACGTCCTTTTTTTCCCCACAAACAGAGCTTTCTTTTGGTGGTATTCGATCACTTGTGCGATTTTTTGATCATGCGCTATAAACAAAAAAAAGAGCGACAATTTTGCAAAAATAACAATATTTTTCACATTTTTTTATATGAAATTCCCCAAAAAAATGTAAAAATCAGAATTTTTTAACATTTTAGGCCAATTTGTTTTCTGCTACATATGTTTGGTAAAAAAAATTGCAAAAAGCGTATTTTGATTGGTTTGCGCAAAAGTTATTGCGTTTACTAACTAAGGGAAAGATTTTTGTCATTTCTATTGTTTTTTTTTAGCGAGTAATGGTGGCGATCTGCAATTTTTTTTGCGGGACTGCGACATTGCGGCGGACAGATCAGACCCTTGACTGACATTTTTGACACTTTTGGGGGTATCAGTGACATTACTACAGTAATCAGTGCTATACATATGCACTGTTACTGTAAAAAATGACACTGGCAGGGAAGGGGTTAACTTTATTGGAGAAGGAGGGGTTAAGTGTGTCCCTAGGGGTGTGCTTCTAACTGTGATTGGATGTGGCTTTTCATGTAGCAGCAGAGATCTACGGTCCTACATAGCAGGACCGTATTATCTCTGCTGTTACACAGAGGAGAAAGACAGGCGGCTTTGTTTACATTAGCCGCCTGCCTTTCTCCCGGTGTAACCGACGATCGCGAGTGACCGGCGGACATCAGGTCCGCCGCTCACACGCGCGGGGGGGTCCGTGAGCGAGTGGGAGCACGCCTCCAGTGGCGCGCGCTCGCTCCCTAGAGCCTCACAGGCTAGCGACGTAGTACTACGTCACTTTGCCTGTGAGGGGCTGACCGCCGCAGTAAATAGTTGTGCGGCGGTCGGCAAGTGGTTAATAAAAGCAACAGAGTGAAGATTATCAATATTCAATGACCTTGAATCATTTAAAGCATAACTCCACTTTTGTTGAGAAAAAAACATTCCCCTCTGAGTGATCTATGTACATTACAAGGATTTTAACAAACTTTGTTGCAGATTCCTGCCTTTTGTTATTCTGAAAAAATCATTGTTTGTTTCTCTGTGCCTCGGTGCTGAGTGGGTCTAATGGGAGTAGTTTCATAATTTTCTGTCAGATGTGGCAGCTACAGGGCACTAATGAGGAAAGCTGCTGGGCCTTTAGACGTGTTCCTATTGGGGGTATCTCACCAAAAATGAAATTTTTGTTGCAAGGGATGCCAGAAATCTAACTTTTATCCTAGGCAGACTTCTGGGAAAATTGGTGAGCCAAGCACACAAGCAGGCAATTATGTTTCTGGGGTGTGGTCAGTACACATTCTGTGTACAGAACAGCTCCAGGTAGCCATATTGCATTGCATTTTCCGAAAATAACAGTTTCAGATTGAAAAGGAAAATTTATTTTTAATAACATTCAATTACAATATGACTTGTGTCGCAATTGTATATGCTATATTGTTTTTTCTTAAATTGGTATTTAAACGTGCTTCTGAAAGGCACCAGAAGACTGTGCACCTTGTAGTGTACCAACAGAAGATGTGCTGAGGGGTGCGCCAAAATTTTGTGCTTACTGTACTGCCCCAACCGACTGAGTGCTCAGTGAAGACCACAGTAAAAACCAATAGCAACCTGCAAAAGATAAGAGGGAGAGAAGGGAACGCCACAAGCCCTTTGGCCTGTCCCATGAGAGGGCCTGCTTATTGCAGGGGACTTGTACAGGAACGCCCCAAAACAAGTTGCCACACCTCTTCTGACATCATCACAACATTCTGGCGCCCTGCTTCCACCCTGACATTCTCCATGTGGTCCACAGCAGTCCTTCTGGCAAGAAGCTACCTGCATAAGGAAGTGCCTTGGCTAGGAAAAAGCTGGCATCTAGTGGATTTTCATTACATGCTGCTTTTGCATCACACATTGTAAGTGCATATAATCTTTGTTTTTATGAGAGCTAATAAACTACTACACTTAGTCATTGGCGCTGTGTCTCTTTCCTTGTTTTTTACATACATCCATATGACAACTAACCAATCTATCCCAGACATTCCTACAGGCCCTTTTAGGTTCATCTTGAAGATCTGATTGCTGTGATTAGATTTTATTTTGTGCTAGCGATATTTCCTAATATGATTTGCAGTTTTGTGCTTGTATAATATATGCCTGTGCATGAAATGCTCTTTTACAAAAAAGAAATTCATTTTCTGTGGCTGCTCTGGTAATAATA
Source organism: Pelophylax lessonae (assembly GCF_965119305.1). Classification (NCBI taxonomy): domain Eukaryota; kingdom Metazoa; phylum Chordata; class Amphibia; order Anura; family Ranidae; genus Pelophylax; species Pelophylax lessonae. The sequence goes on along the minus strand of NC_138771.1, from coordinate 243,797,749 downwards.
TATATATTACAGAAAAATATTCCTTTCAAATAACTTATAATGACAATACAAAGAACTGGCACTGCATAGATGAATACATTTGGATCTGAATATTTTAACAGATTTATCATGTTAAAGGTTTAGGAATAACTTCTGAATCAACAATAAACATTTTCTTTTTAATACCAGGAAACTAATGAGTTCATGCAGTTATATTTTGTATTGTTTCGCCTACCTAAGTGAAAGGTTTTTAATTATGGGTACATAGAATATAGTAACATTGTTTAGTTTAGATCTGATTAGCAGATGCCCTAAAGTCTTAAGTGTAGGCAGAATTCTATTTATTTAGTTATGTATTCATTAACAATACTTAAATACATATTTTTCTTTTAATATGTTTTTTTATTTTTTTATATTGAACTTTGCATAGTAATAAAAAAAAAAGGTGTAACCGAGTATAATATAAAACATTATAAGAATATAACAATATTAAAATAACTTAAAATATCACGGGAAGTATAAAAAGATCATGACCTATAGTGTCTAGCAAATAAACAGGAATAAAGCTAGAAATGGCTGTTCTGTATCTAGGACAGGGAGCTAAACCTTCTTGCTCCATAAACTTCAGATACCATATTTCTTTGATGTTTATTTTATCAATTTGTAGTTTCACCTGGCTTGTTCTAATACATTTGAGATCAATCAGTACAAAATTGCATACAAGAAAGAAACAATGCTCTATATTACAGAATGGGATAACAACTTACTTCTGTATCCTGTGTGAATGCCTAATGTACCTTTAGCCATCAAATACACTACGTTCTTAGCTGTCAGTTAAACCCATGTGGGCTAATTTTTGGGGCCTATACAGGCAGACACTTCTGTATACTATAAATGCCTAACGTACCTCTATCCATCAAATACACTTCATTTTTAGCTGTCAGTTAAACCCATGTGGCCTAATTTTTGGGGCCTATACAGGCTGACACTTCTGTATCCTGTGAATGCCTGATGTACCTCCAGCCATCAAATACTATGTTCTTTGCTGTCAGTTAAACCCATGTGGGCTAATTTTTGGGACCAGCAATTCCTGGTCCTTGTCTTCGCTACATAAAGCGGCATAAAAGGCATTTCATGTCCATTGAATTGCTAATTTTGGGGCCTATAAAGGCCAACACTTAACTCTGTATCCTGTGTGAATGCCTAATGTACCTCCAGCCATCAAATAATACGTTCTTTGCTGTCAGTTAAACCCATGTGAGCTAATTTTTGGGGCCTATACAGGCGTGACACTTACTTCTGTACACTGTGAATGCCTAATGTACCTCTAGCCATCAAATACTACGTTCTTAGCTGCCAGTTAAACCCATGTGAGCTAATTTTTGGGGCCTATACTGGCCAACGCTTACTTCTGTATCCTGTGAATGCCTAATGTACTTTCAGCCACAGAATACTATGTTCTTAGCTGTCAGGTAAACCCATGTGGGCTAAATTTTGGGGCCAATACTGGCCGACACTTACTTCTGTATCCTGTGAATGCCTAATGTACCTCTAGCCATCAAATACACTACGTTCTTTGCTGTCAGTTAAACCCACGTGAGCTAATTTTTGGGGCCTATAAAGGCCGACACTTACTTCTGTATACTGTGAATGCCTAATGTACCTCTAGCCATCAAATACACTAAGTTCTTAGCTGTCAGTTAAACCCATGTGGGCTAATTTTTGGGTGGTGTACAGGCCGACGCTTACTTCTGTATACTGTGAATGTCTAATGTACCTCCAGCCATCAAATACTACATTCTTTGCTGTCAGTTAAACCCATGTGAGCTAATTTTTGGGTTCTATACAGGCTGAGACTTATTTCTGTATACTGCGAATGCCTAATGTAACTCTAGCCATCAAACACTACGTTCTTTGCTGTCAGTTAAACCCATGTGAGCTAATTTTTGGGGCCTATACAGGATGACACTTATTTCTGTATACTGCGAATGCCTAATGTACCTCTAGCCATCAAACACTATGTTCTTTGCTGTCAGTTAAACCCATGTGAGCAAACTTTTGGGGCCTATACTGGCCGACACTTACTTCTGTATCCTGTGAATGCCTAATGTACCTTCAGCCACAGAATACTACGTGTTTAGCTGTCAGGTAAACCCATGCGGGCTAATTTTTGGGGCCAATACTGGCCGACACTTACTTCTGTATCCTGTGAATGCCTAATGTACCTCTAGTCATCAAATACACTACGTTCTTTGCTGTCAGTTAAACCCATGTGAGCTAATTTTTGGGGCCTATACAGGCCGACGCTTACTTCTGTATACTGTGAATGTCTAATGTACCTCCAGCCATCAAATACTACATTCTTTGCTGTCAGTTAAACCCATGTGAGCAAATTTTTGGGGCCTATACAGGCCGACACTTATTTCTGTATACTGCAAATGCCTAATGTACCTCTAGCCATCACACACTACGTTCTTAGCTGTCAGTTAAACCCATGTGAGCTAATTTTTGGGCCCTCTACTGGCCGACACTTACTTCTTTATCCTGTGAATGCCTAATGTACCTCCAGCCATCAAATACTACCTTCTTTGCTGTCAGTTAAACCCATGTGAGCTCCTTTTTGGGGCCTATACAGGCGGACACTTACTTCTGTATCCTGTGAATGCCTAATGTACCTCTAGCCATCAAATACTACGTTCTTAGCTGTCAGTTAAACCCATGTGAGCTAATTTTTGGGGCCAATGCTGGCTGACACTTACTTCTGTATCCTGTGAATGCCTAATGTACCTCCAGCCATCAAATACTACGTTCTTTGCTGTCAGTTAAACCCATGTGGGCTAATTTTTGGGACCTATACAGGCCGACACTTCTGTATACTGTGAATGCCTAATGTACCTCTAGCCATCAAATACTATGTTCTCAGCTGTCAGTTAAACCCATGTGAGCTAATTTTTGGGGCCTATACTGGCCGACACTTACTTCTGTATCCTGTGAATGCCTAATGTACCTTCAGCCACAGAATACTATGTTCTTAGCTGTCAGGTAAACCCATGTGCAATAATTTTTGGGGCCAATACTGGCCGACACTTACTTCTGTATCCTGTGAATGCCTAATGTACCTTCAGCCATCAAATACACTACGTTCTTTGCTGTCAGTTAAACCCATGTGAGCTCATTTTTGGGGCCTATAAAGGCCGACACTTACTTCTGTATACTGTGAATTCCTAATGTACCTCTAGCCATCAAATACACTACATTCTTAGCTGTCAGTTAAACCCATGTGGGCTAATTTTTGGGGCCTATACAGGCCAACACTGACTTCTGTATACTGTGAATGTCTAATGTACCTCTAGCCATCAAATACTACATTCTTTGCTGTCAGTTAAACCTATGTGAGCTAACTTTTGGGGCCTATACAGGCTGACACTTATTTTAGTATACTGCGAATGCCTAATGTACCTCTAGCCATCAAACACTACGTTCTTTGCTGTCAGTTAAACCCATGTGAGCTAATCTTTGGGGCCTATACAGGCCGACACTTACTTCTGTATACTGTGAATGCCTAATGTACCTCTAGCCATCAAATATTATGTTCTTAGCTGTCAGTTACACCCATGTGAGCTAATTTTTGGGGCCTATACTGGCCGACACTTACTTCTGTATCCTGTGAATGCCTAATGTACCTTCAGCCACAGAATACTACGTTCTTAGCTGTCAGGTAAACCCATGTGGGCTAATTTTTGGGGCCAATACTGGCCGACACTTACATGTGGGCTAATTTTTGGGGCCAATACTGGCCGACACTTACTTCTGTATCCTGTGAATGCCTACTGTACCTTCAGCCACAGAATACTATGTTTTTAGCTGTCAGGTAAAAACCCATGTGGGTTAATTTTTGGGGCCAAACTGGCCGACACTTACTTCTGTATCTTGTGAATGCCTAATGTACCTTCAGCCACAAAATACTACGTTCTTAGCTGTCATGTAAACCCATGTGGGCTAATTTTTGGGGCCAATACTTACCTTTGTATCCTGTAAATGACTAATTTTTCAGACTGGAAATTAAAAACAATGGGTCTGTAAAGGTTCCGCCAAATTGTGGAATGGATGCAGGACCCATTTTACAGATCTGTGTACGGACCCTATATGTATTAGACATGTATTTTCCGGCTGCTGTCTGTTCTGGCTGATTTATGAAAAAAAAAATATTTTTTGCTGTAAAAAAAAACTTAGGGCAACTTTTTTAATTGCAATACTTCTGTTATGACATTGTCCATGTGCTGGGACTATTTGTGCACAGATAGTACGTCTTTTGTGGCTGCAAATATGACATAAAGGTTTTTAAAGTTCGCCTCCCATTAAAGTCAATGGGGCCCTCCGCAAACTTGCGGTTCGTGGACTTTTGAGAAAATTTGCGGCTGACGTTCGCAAACCGCCCCGGCCGATGTTCGTCCATCACTAGTGCCTGCACTCTGCATATAACTAGCTTATGTAAATCAAGAAAACCCAACATGTTATTTTACGTAACACAAGTATTGAATAGAGGTCTGGTGGGCAGAACACTCCTCGTCTGACGTCAGGTGACCTAACTAACAGAGTCTTCTGCAGAAAGCAACAGAACAAGTTCGCCACTGGTCTTAAAAATACTTTGGCCTCATTCTGCTGGAAGATTTTGACTTCAACTTTACGGACACGTTATTTGCATTTTGGAAATTGCACTCATAGGTGTGTGGAAAGCACCTAAAACTTCCAAGTAGCTGAAAGCTTAGAATTATGGCACAGATGTCTCACTTCTGGAGTAGCATAAGAAGCCAGGGGCTGACACATATAACTAAAAAAAATAGTTTTTTTTTTTTGTACCTGTACAATCCTTTTCTTAGAGTACAATACAGGACACAGCAGGTATACTGGAATCATTTGGTTGTACTGCCATCTTCAGGAAAATCAGTCCAAGGCAATGTAATCCTGTAAGAAAAGCCCAGTATAACCCCTCCTACAAACCAGAATGTTTAGTAGCAAGCAATGACAGATGTGGATCATAAGAACAATGGGTAGGGACCATGTACTTAAAAAAATGAATTTTTTTGGTCAAACAAAAATCATATTTTCATAGTTGTACATTACAGGACACAGAATGAAGTATTCTAGAACCAATGGGATGTCCAACAGAGGGGTGGGTAGCAGTGAACGAAATTCCAACAGGAGCACATGGAGCAAACAAATAGGTTATTAAGGCTGACTCAAGGAACTATTGTATTGAATGATTAAGAAATATAATTTTCAGTAGTCTGATCCTTTAAGGACTGGCAATTTATTATGTATGGGGCACTGTGCAGTATGTAACCAGAGAATGTACTATGATAAATGTAGTACAAAAGACAATGTTCTGCTGCTGTCTCACCTCCCATTAATTTTCCAACTCAAGGAGCTGGCTCCCAGTAGTCACTGGCCTCTTTATAGATTCCACTTCAAGACTTACAGTACAAGAAAAAAGGAAGCCACTCACCATTAAAAACCTTGTTCAACGTTATTCAGTTCTCCAATATACAAGCAGTTTCACCTACTTCACAGGAATATTACGTGTTTTTCTCCTTCTGGAGCCTACTCATAGCTCTAGAAAGAGAGAATGCATTAGAATGCCTATAAACCAGGTGGAATAGCTTGCATATTGGAGAATTTAACAATGTTAAACAAGGCTTATAATGGTAAGAGGCTTCCTTTATTCTTTTGGGTCAGACCAATGTTTATTAACATGAATAAAACCCACATTTGGTGTTATCTTTGCTGAAAGGGACAATCAAAGCTCATACAGGCTAATCTTTCCCCCCGTAGAAATCACCTGATTAAAAGCCAGTCTTCTGATCTGCGGCTACACTGCAGAAAGCTTAAAACAAAACTATCTCCAAGAAACTTGGTTTTATTAGCTCATTAATGTTTTTTCTGTGGCAAGACTGTTAATATAGGTTTAAGTTAACATTCGAGTATAGTTCCACTTTAATGAGAAATGCATTGATAGTTTTTACAATCATTACTAATACTTATATGCTAAAGAATTATTTTGTGTTTAGTATTCAGAACATGGCATGGCAAATACAGCTGATATGGGATATCCTGAATTTTAATTCATATTAAGTAGATGCTGCTGCTTAATTATGCATTGTTTTTTTCTTGTTCTGAAATGTCAGGTTTTACATAATTAGGGCTGTCACTGCAGCTTAACACCTGCAGTTTTTCAGTACATTGTGTTCCATAAATAGATCATAAAGCAATATAGCATAACAGTTTTGCCTTCTTTCAAACATCCATGCTTGGTTTACAGTTCCTAAGGGACTGTGAAAAGGTGCCTAAAAGACTATTTCATCTAACAAACAAATTCAGAATGAATAAAGTCACAGCTATTTATAGAATACATATATATGCGTAATTTATAGACATACACATACATCTTACTCACATTTGGGAGGATGGCTTGGCATTGTAAAGTAAGAAAGCAATTTCTAAAAGCCATAATTTCTGCCTATCCTACAGTTGTTTGTAAAACTTTGGGCACAACTTGATTAAAAATCAAAAAAGGAGATAGCATAATCTTGCCAGGAAACAAACTTATTTTTACTGCAAAATTTGCATATTTTTCCATATGGTAGATTGAAAAAACTAAGGACACTCTATAAGTTAAAATTTAGCTGGCTAAAAACATTTGGAGAAGAGGTAGTTTTATTATTGCTACAGGAATATTTTCATTTATATAATCTGTGCCAATACCTGCTGTGCAAATTTGAGACTCTCGGCTATATTAAGACTAGCGACTATGAAAAACATTCCAAAATAGTATAACTCTTGTTTCTTGAAGTCATTTATGACTGATTTTTTCATTTTTATCTAGCAAAGTAGAACCTCTTTTCAGCTTCAGATTCTGAACATTAGCTTCTAGGATTTGTTCATGCATTATTATGTAGAATTCGATTTTCTCTTGACCTTTGCAGTATTTCTAAAGGCAGATATTCAATTTTCAATAATGTAAGTAAGTTCTATGTTATACAATACAGTCAGATTTCAAAAAGATTTTTACATGTGGTTTTGGCGTGTTTGCTGCATAAAAGTTTGTTTTTCTTTTTAACTTTTTATTCATAGAAATAAGTACAAACATACATGAAAACGTAAATGTGAGTAACTTTCCACAATATGTCGCACAATCAATAAGGACCATATATGAAAATGAGATCAGCGCTGTGCAATGGAAAGACAATGTATACCCAAAAACACAGTACAAAACAATAAACTGGAACAGGGTGAAAGGTGACAGACCCAATTACAGGCAGTCCCTGGGTTACAAACAAGATAGGGTCTGTAGGCTTGTTCTTAAGTTGAATCTGTTTGTAAGTCGGAACAGGTACATATTTTAAGTGTAATTCCAGCCCCAAAAAAATTATTTTTAACCTCTTTGGATAGCATAGGGAAGGGTAATCACCCCTGTAACATTTCTTGGCTCTGAAGAAGGGGGCTCACCCTCAAAATGCATCAGCTTAGCCACAGCAGTTTCATGCAGTACACTGCATGCCATCCAGCATTGCGCAGTACTTTGGCTACCTTGGAGAGTCTATGTCAGTCATGTTGATGTGTGTAACATTTACACCTGTTTTGTGAGTATAATATATTCTTTTTACTATTTTAATACATGTTTTTAGTGGTAATGCACTAGGTCGGTGTGCCCCTTTCTTTTTTGTTGTTGTTTCATGCTGTCTATATCCCTGTTCAGGAGATTTCACCTCACTTTCTGTTCCTGAGACAATTGGATTTTGAAAATTTTGGGTTGTTGTGGAAACAAGGATTGGTGATAAAGCTTCAATGGAGACACCTTTTTCTCATAACCCTTTCAGGAGTAAATTTCCCTTCCTAGGGGTAGATTTCTTATAACTTCTTGTTGCCTCCCCCTGTTTGTAAGTAGGAGTCATTTGTAAGTCGGATGTTTGTAACCCTGGGGCCGCCTGTATATGTTTCTGTGATGAAGGGCAGGATGCTGCATGAAAGTTTGTACTTACTCTCTCTCTCCTTTACCATTCAGTTAAAATTTCTAAACCAGGTTTAAATTTAATTGGCCTTTGGGAGAAATGTCTCAGCAGTGACACTAAACCTTTAGAAGGTGTAATTGTAATGCCTCTCCTGCACTTCAGAAAACTTTGCAAGAAAAAAAAGGTAATTGGATAACACCATTGCCAACAAAAGGGAATGGGTTGGTCTGGGCTGGACAGAAAATGAAAAAATTAATTAAAGTAATTATTTGCCCTCAAAAAGTGTGTGTGTTTCAGATGGTTAGTGTTGGGAGAATTCCATTTGGTTACCAGAAGGTATTGATTTCATCACTCTGTAGTTTTTTATACAGTCAGAGGAATCCACATATTCAAATGGATAGCCAAAGTAAAAACTTGATTTTACCACCGTTAGTAACTTTAAAGGGTAACTCCACTTTCGTGGGAAAAAAAACCTTATAAAAAAATAATAATAATATAGCATACACAATTGCGACTCAAGTCATATTGTAATCGAATGTAATTAAAAATTACCTTTCTTTTTCAAGCTGCAGCTCCGTAATTTTCTGTAAAATGCAATGCAATTCAATATGGCTACCTGGAGATGTTCTGTACACAGATTGTGTACAGAATGCCCCCCCCCCCCAGAAACATGATTTCCTGCTTGTGTGATTGGCTCACTGATATTCCCAGAAGTCTGCACTAAGATACATATCAGATTTCAGGCATCCCCGGAAGCAAAAATATCATTTTTGCTAAGATACTCCCAATAGGAAATCAAGTCCAAGAGGATGCAGGCCCTGCAATTTTCCTCATTAGAGCTCTGCAAGTGCAGCAGCTGGTGGATAATTAAGAAACCACCCCCATTAGATTCACTTACCACATGGACAGATTTCTTCGGAATAAAAAAAGGTTAATACACACAAAACCAAAGCACTTGATGTCTCTTTAGCTAATGAAACTGCACTGGCAACTTAAAGTTTTTAAAATACCTTGAAATCTTTTTTTCTTTCCTGTACATTTTATATGCCCTCAACTACCAACTATTAATTGTTTTGATGTAACACAAGTTAAAACAATGGTCCAATCGCCACTCTTGGTTTGGCAGGTTGGCCTTGTTTAAAACTGATAACCTCCCTCACTTTTTATATGTTTTTCAAGCGTTACCTATTATACTTTCAAATACGTCTTTTATGTTACAATATGTATGAGCAAGGTCCCAAGCGGGTTTACGATATGATGTTCTTAAAAGGAAAAGACAGGATGGCTGATTGGGTCTGCTGGAATTTCATTTTCTACTATAGGGCATTTCTTTTAACAAGACTTCTAGATTATTCATTTAGCCCATAAACAATGGGTTTGGATTGAATCCCTTATAACTTCTATTTTGTTCAAATTTCTGTTGTGGATAGCTCCTGCTGCCCGTCCACCACAGACCTCTTTATCCTTTTTTTACACCGCCTTTTGTAAAAGTATGGGTTTACCTAATTAATGATCCAACAATCTTTTCCTATATAGGCTCAATAATGCCAATACATGGAAACCCTGATTTTCCACCAGGACTGTCAACACCCACTTTGCTTAGATGGTTATCCTCAAATATCTCCCCCAATTATCACTGCATTAACTGTGGATAATATACAACCATTCTTGACACTTGTGGACAAAAAAAAAAAAACATCTACAAGTACAATGGCTGTCCTTTTTTTCAGCTTAGAGTTTTTATTTGGCTCTTTTGAAGAAAGGTTCCGTATGCAGACCTCTTACTAAAGCCCCGTACACATGTACCGATCGTCGGCCGAACGATCGGCCGTCTTTTGTCCAGGGCTGTCGTGTCTGTTGAAAACTGCAAAAGACTGCACATGAATTTTTCGGCCAACAGCAGCCGACTGCAGAAGTGATGTCATGTGATGGTTAACTTACCGTGTGTTTTGTCTTTTCTGAGCATGCCCAGTCTTGCAAATCTGCTGTTTGTCGGCCGAATTCTGTACTGACTGGCAAACAATCGGCCATTCTGGTGTTGGCCTACAAAAATTTTAAAGCATGCACATCAGATTCTTTTCGGCCGAAAGTGCGCTGTCGGCTGTCGGAAGCATCATACTAACAAGCCTACAATCGGCCGATCGGTCGTCGGCCGAATATTTACGGCCAACAATCGGTACGTGTGTACGGGGCTTTAGTTTTAGGCATTTAGCCCCTGTATAGAGTTTTTCAAATTGTCTTTTTCAGTGCTATATGCTTTACTTTTGACTACTAAAAATCTTTCATAATATATAGCCCTGTTTCTGCTATATTAAGTATAGGGACTATGAAAAACATTCCAAAATATTATAACTCTTATTTTTTGAAGTAGTTAATGACTCATTTTCATTTGTTATTCTGCAAAGGAGATCCTCTTTTCATCTTCCGATTCCAAACATTAGCTTCAAGGATTTGTTTATACATTATTATGTAGAATTACATATTTTAAGGCTTCATATTCATTCTCAAAAAGTGTGTGTGTTTCAGAATGTTATTGTGGGAGATTTCAATCTGCTTACCAGAAGCTATTGGTTTAACTACTCTGTCATTTCTTATACCATCAGAAGAATCCACACATTCAAATCTTACGTTGGTATTACGTTCGATAACCCACACCCTAAGTCCCGTAGACAATTTTCCATGGTGTTCTAAAAAGTGTCAGGGAACACTGTGTTTGTCATCCCCGCCTTCTACAAAGTGACGGTGTTCCCCGAACTTTTTTCTCAGAGTAGGACTGGTTCTCCCTACGTGATATAGACCACAAGGACAAGTCAGGCAATATACCACAAATTCAGTGGAACAATTGTAAAACTTCTTGATGGAATAAGTTTTGCCTTTGACTATAAATTCCTTTTGACTGTGGGTGACATGTTTTCATGTTAGGTATAGTGCCTTGCGGCACTGGTACATGTCTGTTAGTAAGAATGAGGCATAATTCCTGTGTAAGTGGCTTTGCTGGACGCTTCAGCTTACTGGGGGCCACTAGAACTTTGATGTTCCTAGCTTTACTGTAGGCAATCCTAGGTTTTGATGGCAAGATGTTTTTGAGGTGTGGGTCTTCCAGAAGGATTGGCCAGTGTTTGGTCAATACCTGTTCCATTCTTTTAAATTTTGTATGAAATTGGGTCACATCCTGTGTGTCCTTATGGGTCTGTGTTTGACCTGTTAGATATGTAGTGTAGGCTACATCTAAAAGGGGTTCCGGACAATCTTTTTCAACACATTTTTGTTTTAGTACTTTGTTCAACATAGTCTATATCACTGGTGCAATTCCTACGTAATCTACAAAACTGGCTCTCAGGAATATACTTGATCTATCTGGGATGGTGGCAACTTTGGTAATGTAAAAAACAAGTTGCCGGCCGTTGGTTTTGTATAATTCTTGGCTTGTATTTTACCTTCTTCATGATAGAGCAAGAGATCCAAGAAGGCTAGTTGGGCAGAATAATGCACCGTCGCTTTGTAGAAGGTGGGGATGACAAGCACAGTGTTCCCTGACACTTTTTGGAACACCATGGAAAATTTTCTATGGGACTCCGGGTGTGGGTTATCGAATCCATACCAGGTACCTTCCCACAGAAAAGGGTTTTAAATGTCTCTGCCAGAGAGAAACTTATTGTATATACACCCTAGATATTCTCGTGCCGGGGGGGCTCAACGAGGAAATAGAAGTCAACACCCTTATCCAAAACCCCCCTTCACCGCCCTAAATGATATCACCCTTGAATACCACCCTGGAGCCTGCATTGTACACATTTTTTCATAAGCCCCATATGAGTCTTATTGTATTGTGGTCATAATAATCTGTATTTATCTTCAAGTTATAATTTTTCACTTTTTCATTTTTTCTTATTTTCCTTTATTTGTATTTTTTTTTATATTTTATTTTTATCATAATTTTTTCATATTTTTTCTTATTTATCATTTCCTAATATTTTCTCACATCATTATTCATTTTTCATATTACTTTTTATTTTTTTTTTTAATTTGCTCATTTATCCCTTGTCCTTTATTTTATGTCTAATTGTTTTCAAGGAGTGTAATGGTACTTTTAAAAATGCTGCATTTTTATCTTTTATTTATTTATTTATTTTTTTACAAGGTTACACATTTCACATTCATATTGTATTCTGCATTGATATGTACTATTATGGTATATCCAGATGTTTCCTACATCCAGAGGAACCGCTGGAACTTAGGACCCAGCGGCTCCTTTCCATCCTCATAAATACCCTTACTCAATATGGCGCTGCATAGGCCTAAAGAAGGAGCGCATGCTCCGCAAACGTGTCGCCCCCAGGGCATCCCATGACATCCGGGAAGTGACGTCAGGAGGAGTCGCCCGTGCATTCCACAGCCCCAGGAAGTGCCATCATTCACTGGCAGCGTCCCCACAAGCCATTGCGGCAAGAGGCCATCCTGATCGGCCACCCCACAGACAATTGTTGCAGTGCATACTACAATTACATGCCATTGATGCTTACATCATTGTGAGTAAATTTCTTGTGTTTTTACATTAAAGCCTATATATGCTGCACTTAAGGCCCGTACACACGTACCGATCATCAGCGAACGATCGGCCGTCTTTTGTCCCTGGGCTGTCGGTGTCTGTTGAAAAGTGCAAAGACAGCACAAGAATTTTGTCCGCCGACTACAGCCGACTGCAGAAGTGATGTCATGTAATGGTTAACTTTCCCTGTGTTTTTTCTTTTCTGAGCATGCCCAGTCTTGCAAATCTGCGGTCTGTCGTCCGAATTCTGTACTGACTGGCGAACAATCGGCCGCTCTGGTGTCGGCATAGAAAAATTTTCATGCTTGCAAGACAGACTCTTGTCGGCAGAATGTGCACTGACGGCTGTTGGAGGCACCATACTAACAAGCGTACAATCGGCAGATCTTTCGTCCGCGGACGTTTGTATGCCGACGATCGGTACGTGTGTACGGGCCTTTAGTTTGGCGCTTGTGTTCTCACCACACATTCAAATGGATAGCCAAATTGAAAACTCACTAATTGTAGATAATTCAGACCATGCTTGCAGTCTACAGCATGGGTGCTCAACCTGTGGCTCTCAACCTGTTGCGGAAGTACAAGTCCCATCATGCCTCTGCCTTCGGAAGCCATGCTTGTAACTGTCAGTGGCTTGCAATGCATCATGGGACTTGTAGTTCCGCAACAGCTGAAGGGCCACAGCTACAGCAACCCAGAACAAGGAATTTCTAAAGCAACTAATATGATAATTTATACAGATTTCTTCAAAAACATTTACAGCATGTGTAATACATACCCCATTGTAGTGGCCTGCTTACAAAGGCTTGAGCATTAATTTTACAATTTTGTTCATGGTATGGTAGTATAGTTACTTACTGTTTTACATATTTATAAAGCTGGTTTGGGCTATTTTTTCTCTCAGGTCTAATATGTGAATTTCAGTAGCAGTAAGCTGAAACAAAATAGCTTTCCTCAAAGTGATATATACCTTTGATGTAGAATTTTTAATATGTCTCCTTTATACCCAATATATTTTTCAGTAAGTTTTTTTACATTAATCAGTAGTGCACATATCCATTTTTACATTTTGTAAAAAAGCAAAAATGTAGGAAAAATGCTGCAAAACAAAGAATATTATAGTTTTATAAAAATAGGCTAAAACTGTTAGAGTGTGAACAACTGATAACATGGCAGGTACAGTTTGCAGAAACCATATCACTGAAAGGTTAAATCTGACACATTACTTCTTAACCAATCAGGACACCAGGCTCACAAATTTACAATAATAAGTAAATCCAGAATCATATGATTTATTTCATTTTATGAAATAACATTGTTGCATAAAGGCATGTTGAGAAAAGAAAAATTGGATGGTTGGCTTATTAGTTGGTGCACTGCAACACTGGGAACCACTGACCTCAATAGACAAGGCAACATATATGAGCATTTTTACATTCTACTATAATATTTTCAACTGTAATATTAAACATCCTTAATAGTGTCTGCTATCTGCAGTCTATATTTACTAGGAAATGTAACTCAAACCTAAAGTGCAACTCCAATAAAAATCTATTTATATATTTATTTATTTTTGTTTTTTTTGGATAATCAATTGAAGTGTTAGAACCTCTTTCAGGTGTCCCTGTTGGAGTGGTTTCCCCTCACTTTCTGTCCCAGGAACTACTGCCAGGCACAGATTTAATTCATTGCACATCCCACAAAACATTATTGCTGTATGAGTTTCTGTTAGAGTGATAACCCTATTTATGACAGTTAAAAGCTGCAAGAGGTTCTAAGCCTTCTTTACGGTTTCCGAAAAAAAAAAAAGGTTTTGTCTGGAGTTGCACTGTAATATTGCTTCTTGCCTTAAAACATTAATCACAATTCTAGCCTACGTGGCACACACAGAGTCTTTACACAGTGGTTGTGTCTGTGAATTACTTCATTTTGCACACATTTACATTTGAGATCCATGCAGGAAACAGTGTGTATTACATACTCTATATGTCATTGTTTAATACACATTCATCATTTAGGTTTATTATAATTAATCTATAATGACTTTATGTTAAAGCTAGAATTCACTATTGAGAAAGCCACAACTATGTCAAAATATTAGGTTGACAGTGAAAAAAATGAAACACATAACAAAAATATTTTAAACACAAATTAAAAACTAAAAATATATCTCAACGTGTTGCTTATAAAAATAGTATACAATCAAGGCACAAATCTAGTAAAAGTCAAAAGTCCACTAATTTCTTTACATGTGTACATAATTAAACAACAAAAGGGTCAGTTAATAAACTGTGCAGAATGTTAAGAACCACAAAGGCCTTACTCTAGGTGGCTAGATAAACAGGGTGACGTAATGACAGATTTATTTTATTGTAAACACAGGACTGATGTCCAGTCTGATATTTGTCTTTTTTTTTTTTTCTTTTTGGGCGTTGCTTGGTCATTTGAATGAACATAAAAGTGGCTGCTATTTTCTTGTAGCAGAGCACATTTTACCAAGATTGGCCTGGAGATGCAGCGTGTGAACGATGCAGATGTGAACTTATTAGCAATTCCTGATCCTGAAGATCAATACAGAAGGCAATGCTGGACATGGGGAGATGATAGATCCATCCTTAACATGACAGTTTGGACAGACTTGAAAATCACAGGATGGGGGAAAAGAAATGAAGTGGGCAAAAGCTTTACAGATTAAAGTGGGTGTAAACCACAGTCATGGAATCTGAGCAAAGCACATATATCTGTAGTGTTTACTTATTTCTTTCCAATGCTCTAAGTGTCATTTCTCTTTGGTGCTTTGTTCCTCTGTTATCAGTATGAGTCACTTCTGACAAGTTTTCCCAACTTATGAGATAACATTTTTGTCGGGAGGGAGAGCTCAGAACAGAGTTGGTCTATTCAGAACAAAGTAGTTCTGCTTTGTGGAGGGGGTGTGTTCCTTTCCTCCAATCAGCTCTCCCACACTGTAACGACAGCCTCTCCTCCTCCTCCCCCTCCCCCTCTTCCTCTGTGCTCCTGGCAGATGAAGAAAATTTTTAGCACAATCTGCCCTTTTGAACGGGTGTAAGGAAGAGAAGGCTGCAGATAAACAAGTAAAATTTATGTAGGAGGATTTGTTTCATCTCTGTGTATCATCTGAGGCTGTTGACATCACTAGGTATATGTGAGGGTTTACAGCCACTTTAAATAGAGGATGCATCTGCGGGCAACAAATGTCATTGCTAGCATAAAGTGTGTCAGTGAGTGACTGAGTATGGCAATTACCATACCAAAAGATGGCAACCCTAAGCATATCTACACTTAGGGTTGTATACTGTACTCTATACAACCATAAGTATATCTATACTGAATACATAGATAATGATTCAACTTACATTATCTATGCTGCAATATCAATAACAAGAACTCTATGGGTGGCAATGACATTTGAAGTTCACAATAGAGGTTTTGATTTAATTCCATACTTATTTGTACAGGCTGTACTTTTGTGACATTCAACAACTTTTCTGTTAAACCTGAACTTCCACTATGCACGAAGGGGTTTATTTATAAAGATTTTCACACAAGAGTCACACAACTTTTATCCAGTATCCTTTAAAATGTGCAAATCATAGGTGAAAGTTGTGTTAATCTTATGTAAAAACTTGTATAAATAAGACACCCAAGCTAAATTACATATACTTTATGTGAAATTATATCTACTGAAATGTGGATGTGTATAAGAGAACCTCGCCACACCACATAGCCGGGTGGTGATTTTCCCACTATTTAATAATTAAGATACCAATAACATTAACCATATTTAGAATATGGCAAATGTTGCACTTGTCAGCCCTGATATCTTTTTAACATTCACTGTTGTCAGATGGCCTAGCACTGAATGAGGGTTTTACATTACTATGCCTTCTGGAAACCACGTCTGGGGTGTTTATACCCTTCATATATGTATGGGTTGAATAACAGCAAATAGACAACAGATGAGGGCTAATCTAGGCAGGCGATTGTTTTTTTTTAAAAAAAAAAATGGCAAATCTGAACTAGTTTTATCATGTTATTTATTACAACCCCCCCCCCCTTCCTGTATATCCACTAAACTACTAAAATCCAGTATTTATCCATATATGTTAAGAGAGAAAACTACTGGCTACGCAACTGCACGACTTCACTGGGACGCAAAAGTTGAATGGAATGGGTTTTGCGAAAAGAAGGAGGTAATTTGTAAGCCCTAATTTGGTATATTACTTTTTTACTGGAGGAAGTATAAACCTAGTTGTGATAAAGCCATATTCCAATTCTAAAACTCTGCTCTATTCTAGAAAACCACACCAAGATTACAGAAACACCTTACACCTTTTAATAATTTAAAACCCTATTCAGGGTTAAATGAACTTAACTACTTTGAGCTCTAATTGGGTGAGGTTTCATCCCTAAAAAGCATGGTTAGTGTTGCAACAATTTATTAAATAACCCTAAAATGTTACATTTCTGTGCTACTATCAGGTGTGCACCTACATACGTTCTAAGGAATGTTAAATATAGGCACATAGCAAAATACAAAAATGTGTAGACTGTACATTTTTGAGCACCAGTAGAGGTATAGGAAACCCATAACATACATTACTGCCCTGCCCATTTTACACATGGTTAACTAACAGCATCATCATAGGGGACGATGTCTGCCACTGGCTCAGATCGTGACAATGGAGAAGGATTTTCTAACTCTGTTGTAGAAGATGGGTAGCACAACACTTCATCTTCATTTGTCCTTCCATCTACAAGTGTTGGGTGATGTAGACATAAGGGCTCCTCTACAACAGCTTGCAAATTTTCTATAGTCATTCCCATTTCCTTGCTGTGTTCAGAAGGTGACTTCTTGTTGATGCGCTTGTATGATTTATCTTTATTCTCCATGCCTTGTTCACTTTTATTAAAACGTCCAAAGAATGAAATAAAGTATCCAAACAACACAAAGGCCAAAAGGCTAGGAATAAAAGCCAAGCATTTTACATCAAGACTTGCCCCAATAAACCTGCTATGAAGAAACATGTCTCCTTCAACATAGCTTCTATTAGAATAAGGGTCTGTGTTGTTTGATCTCCACTCCCAAGATAGCATCGTCTGGTTAAGATATTGTAAACTTTCAGCATCTTCAACTGTATAGATCTTTTGACCTGGGCCTATATACTGGCCATATGGTGATGGCTTGTAAAAGATTTGGTTCTTCCACATGTTGAGATCAAGGATAAGCACAAGAAAGATAATCCCATAGTTGAACCATTTACCTGCAAGCAAGGGAAATATAAAATGTGACTTCCAAGTGTATACCAAAGTAGTGAATTTAAAAACCTAATCAAGCATGTCCTACTAGTCTTGTACACTCATGTTCTGTTCACTTAAAGGAATTCATTAATTCTGCTCATTGATGGCAAGCGGCCACAACAAAGCCTGGGAATTTTTTTTATTTTTTAGTATATTGGTAAGTGCTCTCCCGAAATGATCGCTTATGAGGTGATCAGTTCAATATGTACATGTCCAATGTCATCAGATGTAACATGGGTACCCTTGCTCTTATTTAATAAAGGTCTGTTTCCCTAGGATTTTATGTCAGCAGGAAATAAAACCACTCAGGCTCAGTTTAGTATTTAAAAACTTTGAAATCAAGTGTTGGATACAATATTCTTAGGTAATGCCAGTCATAACAAGTGTGGTTAGGACAACTAATCACAGAGGTAAACCTAATAAATCCACGTTACTTTGAGGATTGCATAGTCACTAGTGTAAGATATAAAAGCGGCAAGTTATGTCCCTGTGCATGCTATTATACACACATCCAGCCATCAGTAAAAATGTGCTTAGTGATACATTAGGTAATATGACATAAGCTTCTGTAAGTTAATTACATTAGAAGACCATCTCCTGATACTTATAATTTTGGTAGTTTCAGATTGCAGATGGGATGTCAATATGGTGCAAACATCCTGAAGACACTAACTTTAAATGATATCTGATCATGAAAGCTGGTCAGTAATTGCAAATTCATAATAAAGATATTGGGATTAGTTTACTAAAGGCAAGTAGACTTAATGTTAAAAGTGCAGTTGCACTCTGCAAGGAAATTTTCCCCGTGAGCTTAGTAAAGGAGATGAAGCTCCTCTGACTTCCATCATCCAATAATGTGCAAACAAAAGTGCTTGTTATTTATTTTCCTTGCACATGATTAGGTATTCTTTGCAAAGTGATGTTTCACCACATTTGCTAAGTTCTGGGGAAAATTCCCTTGCAAAAGTGATCAGTTTACTTGTTTTTAGTAAGTCAACCCCATTGTGTGCACTAATTTTGTACATTTTATATATCCCTTTTATCCAAATGTGACTCAAATTCCAGACAAGGCCAGTGCACAACATTCAAAGTTACAACCTCCAAACCATTACCTTTTGTTCCTTGACAAGATGTAATTCATTAGCATAAAACCTAGTATGATGTATTTACATGGTTGACAAAACAGGTATCTGTTGTTATTTTTCTAAGGACTTGTATAAATCACCAAGGCAAAAGTAACCAATGCATATTAATGATATAACCATTAAAATCTCAGGCACTGCAGGCATTTATTACACTTCATCAAAACATGCATGCATACCTGTTATATGTATGTGATATTCTTCTTTAAATATTCTTTGACATTTTGGTAGTTTGAACTGCATGTGTGATGTGGATAAACCAGGAAGATTGACATCAACGTCTCCCATAAAGTGTGGAAATTCCCAGTCCTAAAACAAGAGTTGAAAATGTTAACCTAAATCATCACTTAACTTACTAGTTACATGCTTTACATGCCCAAGATCATCATCAGTTTGTTCTCTCTGGTTTAAAACAGCTGATGGGTGCCTTGTGGATTGTTAAGGTATGTGATAACTTATGAATGTGATAACTTATCAAGTACTTGCCTACACTTATCTAGATGCACAGTCCAGTGGTCACCAATGCAGCCAACCCTATGTACAGCACACTGTCTGTGAAGCACAACCACTTAGAGCCATAGGAGACTAGTTTTTCTTTTTTGCAGAATGCAGTACAATAATGTATCATCATTGTCAACCATCTTGTCAAATTATTTCCTAAATTATGCATCTTTATCCTCCGTTCCAGCACCCAACTTCACATGCTGGTACCGCTAAAGCATTGAGTCGTTACACATCTTGAGTTAAGAAGTCTTTCCTAAATGTACATAATGTAACTGGATACGAACATTTATAGGTAAAGTTGATCCTAGGAATAATTGATTGCCTCTTGGGGGTATCAGCAAGGATTTTGTTCCCCTGCTGGAGCAAATTGGATCAGGAAAAGCATGGAGTCATTACACATCCTGAGGTAAGAAGTGAAGAATTCTTCCCTAAATGCACATACAAAAACTGGATCCTACCTTTTATAGGTAAAGTTGACCTTTGGAATATACGATTGCCTCTTGGGGGATCAGGAAGGATTTTTTCCCCCTGCTGGAACAAATTGGATCATGCTTTGCTGTTTTTTTTTTTTTTGGGGGGGGGTTGCCTTCATCTGTATCAACTGTGGGTATGGGATTGTGTATATAGGATTGTGAAAACATTTCTTTCCTTTTTATTGGTCAAACTAGGTGGACTTGTGTCTTTTTTCAATCAGATTAACTATGTAACTATTTAAGTTGCATTATCAGCTGCTTCACAGCAGCTGCAGCCACAATCTCAGCCTCAGCCTCACCATATCTAGAACGATAGTCTCCACTGTATCCACAGCCTGAGCCTCTGCTGTGCCATCTCTGCACTCACAGTCTCCAGCCTCACTCCTGCCTCCAGCTGCCCAGTGTCTCAAGTCTCTCTTACTCCAGTTACCTGGCACCAACCTACCTCTGCATGTTCGAGTACCTGTAAAGTGACCCAGAGATAGCCAACTGCTACTCCCAAACTCCTGTAATGAGTACAATGGAAGAACAACAGCTATCACACACAGAGAAGCAGAATCCATATCTTATTTATGACAATAGATTTCATCACCCAGTGTCTCCAAAACTCTTATGCTCCACTCCATAAGGCTTTATCATTTACCCTTTCACTACCACTGGCTTTCTGGTGGAAATGAATCAGGTGGCTGTAAAGCCACCCCATAACATTCATAAGCACTGGAAGATAGTGATCTCCTGCCATGTATCCCGAGCTCCACTGTCGCATCTGAGGACCCAGACCGGCATGGTGGGTGTTTCACCGATCCTCCCTCAAGCATCACTGCTGCCTATAGACAAAAATGATGATTGTGCTATATATATTACATATAACCATGCATTTAGGATTGAAAGCAATAATTACTGGGGCATTATAAACTGTTAACTTTAAACTGATGATCTGTAAGGGCTTTTTAAGCATCACCTATGGACAATTTGGGTACCAAATTTTTTTGCCATTTCACAGGCACACATAATTGGCTTGACATGTTGGGTATCTACCTTAACCGACATAACCTCATCTTTAATAGTTTACTAAATAATTGTGTAATATTTTGTGTTTTTTTTTACTTTAACCAGGTACCTTACCAAACACAGTAGGTCAAACATAAGATAACATTTTATTAATGTACTCATAATAAAAAAAAAATCTTGTTACATAAGTAGGTGATATTGCTGAAATTTTATAAGAGAAGTTGATTTACTCTATTCCAATAATTTTTCCATTCAGGATAACATCATGTCAGGTAAACACTGTATTTCTATATCATTACACTGAATTGTTTTCCAAGACATTTTCATGCAAATTTAATGAAGACAGCCTTTCTCAAGGTGTTTTGTGAACAATAATTCACTTTAGCAGGAGTGGGCGCTATTGACAAGATATCTAAAGAAAATGAAAAACATAGATTAAATTGTATATATTTAAAAATAGATTATTATGAATATCCACCAAGAAATTATACCACCCCATAGGTAGCGAATGCAAAAAAACACTTACAAATCAACTTGAATTTAAAAGCTGCAAAACTTCAGAAGGAACATCAGCCATGATGTCTGCCCAGAAGCTGTAGGAGGAAACTGAGGGCCCAACGAGCAGAGGGGCAAAAATGACACAGAATGTAATATCTAAATGGCTGCAAAAACGCACAATAGACCCATGGGCGGTGTTACAATCTAGAAAATATGTACATTTATAAAATGCTAGGAGTTATTTCCATGAAATAGCAAAAATAGATATTTAGGGTCCAGAAAATTATACTTGACTCCCCACTGAGATCCTAGATCACTAGTAACTTTTACTAAAAACAGCCCAAAGGCTACCAAATTAACAAATGAAGTCTACATAGATAATGTAGACCACATCCTCTTCGCCCCCACTCTTTAGAGGCCCCAGGTATCCACCTAACGCCAAAAGACAATGCCCACACACATTACCACGTCAGTGCCCACATAGTCAAAATGACGCCAAGTACACCTTTATTTATCAAGGAATGATGTCACATGCAAACATGTACGCATGTGTGGGTGGGCAGTAGGTCAGGATGCCTTTGCATAATTGCATTATCAAGTCTACTGGCAGAGCGCAGAAGCAAAAAAAAAAAAAAAAAAGGTCACAATCCTTGCGAAAATTTCTGAAAAACAAAGGAAAAACAAAAAAAAAAGCAAGTAAAAATAAAACTACATAAATAGACACAATAGAAAAAAGAAACGAAATCCCAACAACTGTACTGATAATGAGATTTTTGAACAGGAAACAAGAAATATGATAGACAGATTATTAGCCAGGGGCAACAGTAAGAATTGTTTGAAAAAAAGCTTATAATAATACTAAGGATCAAACTTGGGAGTCTCTCCTTTTCACAAAAAAAAGGAAAAGACAATACGGTGAAATCTATCACTAAACATACAGAGAGTTAGGGCTGCACTCTATAAAATACTGATATCTTCTAACAGCAGATCCCATAATCTCTAAATTTAATAAACCCACAAAATTGTCTTTCGTAGAGCATTATTCCTTAAAGACAAACTATTCCACAGTTATTTTAGAAGGGTTTCAATGAATAGGAATATGAGCCACCTTAAGGGGACTTACAAATGCAGTGACTGCCCTTGCTGTAAGTATATGCATACTGACAGAGATGTGGTATTACTGAATGAAGATAAATTTGTCCTCAAGCACTCTGAAAATTGCAATATAGCTAGGGCTGTATATTTGTTGAGCTGCGTGTGGATCATACTATGTGGATAAGACTATATGCGGGTTTTGGAGAAGGAGTTATGAACATGCATAAGCAATTTAGATAGGAGATCTATATTTCCCAATAAGTAGTCATGCAGTTATAGACCCTCAATATCGCACTTTTCTCTGTGTGTTTTCTGGCTTTTGATAGAGTTCCACAGGACTCTAGAGATGGTAACTGGGGCTGAATGTACTTCAGAGGGAGATGAGGTGGATCTACTCCCTGGGGACTACACATTCTCCAGGAATGAACAAAGCCTTCTTCTTTAAACAATTTTTATTATGTATATGTAATTAATGTACAGTAGCTATGACTAGTGATTTTTGTATAACAGTTTCTTATTTGCATTTTTGAATGATTGTCTACACATTTTGAGTTGACAAGGCAATGGGATTGATTATATTTACACAGTTTCTTTTTTGTTTACCCTTTTTTCATTGTGATGCAGGGAGGATTGCGTGTATAGTGGCCTCCTCTCCCCCCCCCCCCTTTAGTTGTTTAGCTGTTTGTTTGTTTTGTTTTTCATTCCTTAAAATTGTTTCTTTATTATTTTTTGGTTGTTGTCCCTTGTACTTTGTTGGTTGTTTTTTTTTTTTTTTTTTTTTTTTTAGGGGTGCTTGGACCAGAACCACAAGGAATCATTCTCATCATTTCGGCCTCCAACCAAGGTATGTGACAGAATCATACAGCCATGTTTGAGGCCGAAAGAGATTCTATTCTACTCCATTACAGACTTTATACCAACAATTTGCAGCCCTTACTAGAGCACTAAAGAATTCAGAACCCGTTTGCCTCCACCACCTTTTCAGCTTCTGGCCCATGAAAGAGTGTACCTACACCAGATTCTACCTCTATGAAACTCTCAGTCAGTGACTCCTACTGTGGTGATACTATCATAGGGATCCAAGGTGCCAATGCCTGAATGATTTTCAGATGATTGTAGACAATTCAGGGCATTCAAAAGCACATGCAAACTGTACTTTGCCCTGTAACTTCATACTTTCTCACTAGAGTGACCTCAAGCCTGTAACCTTATTTTCGTTTCGATGGCACAACTTTGTGATGACTCCCAATGCCAAGCTACTGTGGAGGCCATCCTACACATCCTTCAACAGGGCTGGCGCCTGGTGGAAGATTATACCAGTAAGTGTCACAGATGGACAGCAGACACAGGCTGGAATAATGCTGCTATAAAATACCAGTATCCTTTGGGCTTATCAGAGACTCTGAAATATAAGGCCCAGGTCAAGGCACCTGATTCTCTGGAGGATCTGGTGCAACTTGCTAACCAGTTGGGTCCTTGACTTTGGAAATGATGATCAGAAAGGAGCAGTTCTTTTAGACCAACATGAATGATGTCCAAAGTTCAAGCTGCCACATTTTTTATCTCACCGGTCCAACTGGCAACTGTTTCTGAAGTCGGGCCGATGCAATCAGTACCCTTTGTCCTGCTCTATCACCAGAGGAGAAATGACTCCAGCGGCAAGCCAACCTAATCTTTACTGTGGGGAGCCCTGCCCTTCCCATGTCATCTGTCCCAGTTGGCCAAGTAGGTCTCTTCCCAGATGTTCTACTTATCTTCAGTTCTAAGGAAAGAGATCAACTCACGTTGTTCTTCTAATTTTGTTGCAGGTGGCTGAAAGGGAAAATAAGTTCTGGGCCATCACTGAATCAGGGATTTGTAGCTGCTTTAGTGATGTCACCTCTAGAAAAGAGTTTGATTTTCTGCTTGTCCCCAAGAGTCAGCGGCTAAACATCCATCTTGCAGATTAAACAAATCCCTAAATTTGAATCCAACATCCAGAACTATTACTCTTTGACATACTGAGTTCCCCCATGTTCCCAATACATTTTGGAATACCATGGTTACAAACACATAACCCTGGTGGACTGGAGTAAAAGAACTGTAACTTCTCAGTCAGCAAAATTGGTCAAGTGCAAGTTTGCCTGTACCCCTGTTATACCATGATTTCTTTGATGTTTTTGACAAGAAGGTGCAGACACCCCTTCACCAAGTCGGCCCTATGACTGTCCCATCAAACTGATTCCAGGGCAGAAATTCCATTTGGCTGCATCTTCCCCGATCTGAACTTCAACTGGAACTGGAGGCAACATAAAGATGAAAATCTTAAGGAAGGATTTATCCGCCCTTCATGGCGGGAGCCATGACATTATTTGTAGAGAAAAAAGATCACTTCTTGTCCTTGTGTGAACTATCAGGAGCTCAACAAAATTACTGTTACCTGCACCCCTTAATTCTGGAGCTTTTCCAGGGGTTTCAATTGCCCTGCATTTTTTCCAGACTGGACTTATGTGGTGCCTAAAATTTGGTGCGGACCTGCTTTGGTCATTTGGAGTACCTGGTGATGCCTTTTGGTATGTGTAATGCCCCCTGCCACATTTCAACATTTTGTAAATTACATCTTCCGGGGAGTACTCAGGCCTCCTCTTAGTTGTAGCGTGTATAGAAAAAGGCAGCGCTTCTCCAATCCCTTCAAATCCTCACCAATTATTACATTACTGTGTAATAATAATCTCAATGTTAAAGTGCTAGTGCAAATAATTAAACAAATATTGCAACAAATTAATTGTGTAAACATGCCACATATATCATATATATAAAGTGCTAAAAATAAATATAATGTGCCAAATAATTCATAAAGTGCTATCGTGCAATGCACATAACTTATTATAAATAAAAATTATTTAAGAAAAATGTTGAAAACAAGTCAGTGTTATTCCCAGTTGTAAAGTCCCAATTCCATCCACATAATGTGCTATGTATAACTGTGAAAAATCTCCATATAAATATTGCTCATGACACTGTGCTTCCCCCAATGTGAGCCACCACCCTCCACACTAAATTAACTCACCAGAAGGACTGGCTGGTAATGTTATAAATAAGCTAATGCACCAAGATAGATCCACTGTATAACAATAAATTCCACTCCAGTGCAGGTTGTGTAGTAATACCTCTGACATACCACGTCAGTCATAAAAGGAGGATGAAGACAAGAAAGCTCCCATGGTGTAAGATAGGTAAAACCAGACTATTTTATTAAAACATATATATTTCCACTCACATGTCCATAGTGTCCCCCTGACACTAGGGTAAAAACACTATGTGCTCTCGCCTGTCGATTCCTATGCAGGATTCCTAGCAGGAATCAACAAGTAGTCAGTAAACGCACTGGGAAAAATTAATACAAAGTGTCTGAGAAAAGTTCTAGTTCAACTGATGCCATTGCCCATAGGACAAACTTATATGTTTCATTGTTTCCATGCAGCTTAAAAAATTAAAATGTAAAAGCTGATTGGCTTTGCTCCAGTTGAGATAAAGTAGAGACAAAGTTTGTCACAGACACATTTTATTAATTTCATCTAATAGCTTCAGCTGTGCCTTATCTGTACTTCATTTACTTTGCAAGAAAAAGCTAAATTGGGGCCGTCATACAGGTGCTTTGTGTCTGCTTTATTCAATGATACTCCTCCCATTCCTGTTTCCATGTATGTAGCTGTTAACTTTAAGGGGCTGGTTTACCAAAGGCAAATAGGTTCTTCACTTTTTAATGGAATATTCACTTCTTTTGAACCCCCCCCCCTCCAATATTATGTATAATTTGTACCTCAACAACCCAAACATTCTAGGTAAGCAGACTTGAAATGCTATTTCAGCTTATTACAGGACCTAAACCTAAAAATGAAGGACGAGTTTAAAATATAAATCTGTGCTGTTGGTGAAGTGTCTCCTGTGGACTGATCCATCTGATTTTCACTCTATAGTTAATAAAGCCACAAACCGCTTGCTGACTTTATACTGTATATATACGACAGCAATGCGGCTCTCCTGTGCAAAATCATGTACCTGTATGTGATTCTGCACTTCCGGGTCTGGGGCGTGCATGCGCACTGCTGGCGACCCGCTTCCACTGTGATTGACACAGCGGGGACCAATCAGCAGGACCGGTTAAATCAATGTCTGCTGGGCCCCGCCAATCATTCCTGAGAGAAGCAGGATGGCGGTCTGTCTATGTACGCAAGGCAGGTTGCCATTTTGTGAGAAGAGAAGGTAGTGGTCCTGTGTTTCTGCTAAGCAGGAACACAGATCTCTGCCTTCCCACAGTTCAAGCACCCCCCACACAGTTAGCAAGCAGTCCCTAGGAACATATTTAATCCTTTGATTAAACCTGATTTTAACCGCTTCCCTGCCAGTGTCATTAGTACAGTGACAGTGCATATTTTAAGCACTGATCACCGTATTAGTGTCACTGGTCCCCAAATAGTTTCACTTAGTGTCCAATTTGTCAGCCGCAATGTCGCAGTCTTGCTAAAAGCCGCTGATCACCGCCATTACTAGTGGAAAAAAAAAGAATTATAAATCCTGTAAATCTATCCCATAGTTTGTAAACGCTATAACTTTGCGTAAACCAATCAATATACGGTTATTGGGATTTTTTTTAACAAAAATATGTAGCAAAATACATATTTGCATAAATTGATGAAGAAATTCCATTTTTTACATGTTTTTATTGAAATTGTTTTAAAGTAGGAAGTAAGAAATATATATATTTATTTCCATAATGGTCGGTCTTTTTTTGTTTATAGCGCAAAAAATAAAAACTGCAGAAGTGATCGAATACCACCAAAAGAATGCTCTATTTGTGGGAAAAAAAGGACATACATTTTACTGAATCCTACTTCCTTATACCGTTGTCAGGCCAGATCTCCCTTCTTGTCCTGTGATGTATGTATGTCAGATAATTTCTACTAAATGAGGGTCCAAAACAGGTCCTCGGTAGGACATTTGAGGCAAAAAGGATTTCCTATTACTTTAAATACATAATCTCGAGCTATATTCCTAAATAAAAAAAATGTCTCTGACTCCCTTCAAAGAAAATTAGCACTAAAGGTCGTACTGTATAAGCTTGTGTAAGCATGGTTCAGGGAAAATAGTTTGGGTTGCACAAAAGTTTTTATCTTTAGTTAAAAGGAGAAAACAAGACTGCATCTAGCAGATCAGGTTTTATGTGTTAATTTCTGCCAGCTACAAATAAGCTTGTTTTAGGTCGAATCTCAAACTTGGAGGATTGATTTGCTCATTTCCTCTAGAAACCATTACAGTACAGAAGCTTCATCTTAAAAGCATTTCAGTGTTTGAAAACCACAAGGGAAGTACTGTACAGTACACACTTATCTAATTATACAGGTACATCTTTCCACAAAAAAAAGGGATTTTTTTTTTTTAATTCAGTGATATATCCCAAGATCCTGAAAGAGCTTCTTGTATTTACTGCATTGCTTTTGTTGGTCCCTCCACTCTTTTCCATCCACGGTATTTCCTTGTTCTAGTCTCCTACTCCCATAAACAACAGAGGAAAACATATTACCTGATAAAGGAATTTCTAACCTCAAAGAAGAATTAATTTAAAGGATAAGTTCACTTTTTAGAAATAAATAATTAATAAATGCACATATTTTTGCAGGTAAAAAAAAAAAAAGAAAATGTGCATTTATTTATTTATTTAAACCTGTAAAGCATTGCACCAGTGATGGTACCATGCAGGTCTCCTGCAGATTTGCCAGTGTATCTGTGTGCCAGTACCTCCCGACCCGTACAGGCAAGTAGATACAATCTGACAGGAAGTAAGAAGCCGAAAATTCTGCTGGACCTTATAGTTTTCCATTCACAGCAAACTGTGAATAAGTGACGCGGCTTGGTAGGCAGAGCCCCACTCAGGCCATGTTTTTTAAAATTGTAACAGCAAGGGGGGGGGGGGATAAAAGATCCTCGCTAGCTGTCAGGTCGGGAAATCAGGGAGGTGCAGAGGCCGTCCATTAAAAACATGTTACATGTTACGAAAGGTAAACTTATCCTTTAAAGATTAAAGGAGAAGTAAGCCAATAATTTGTTTGGCTCTATTTCTCCTGTGGGTCACAGGAGTGCACTTAGTTCTGCACTCCTGTCACCCGTATTCAGCCGACAGCAGGCTAAAGTCCGCTGTCAGCTGACGTCACTCAGCTGCTGCAGACTCTGGAGCGATCTCTACTTTAATGGCAGCTGGCTCAGCCTCTCAGCACACCACTGACAGTCACCAGCTCTAGGCTCACTGAAGAGAACTGAGCAGTCAGCGGTCTTTGATCGCTCAGTTCTGAGTCTTAGAGGCAGATGGGGACAGATGCAGAATCAGACTGATTCTACATCCACTTAGGTGAGTATGAATGTTTATTTTTTTTAATCTCATACTTCTCTTGTACAGGCAGAAGTTTTTTTTTTTTTTTTTAATTAATGCATTCTATGCATTAATATTAAAAAAAAACCTTCTGTGTGCAGTATCCCCCCTCAGCCCCCCTAATACTTACCTGAGCCCATCCTTATCCAGTGATGTTGCAGGAATGTCTCAGCAGCCCGGGACTCTCCTTCACATTGGCTGAAACAGCAGAGCAGTGCGATTTGATCCTACTGCTGTTAATCAAAATCAGTCAGGCAATCAAAAGAGAGTCGGTGGGGCCGGGTCGTGGCTCAATGTCTGAATGGACACAGGGAGCTATAACTCAGCTCGGGGCCCCCACAGCAAGCAGCTTGCTGTGGGGGACAATGAACAGGAGGAAGGGGCCAGGAGCGCCTAAGAGGGACCCGAGAAGAGGAGGATCCGGGCCACTCTGCGCAAAACCACTGCACAGAGCAAGTAAGTGTAACATGTTTGTCATTTAAAAAAAAAAAAAACTGAGACTTTACAATCACTTTAACAATACATTCATAAGGTTACAATGAATATGTTCATCACATAGGGATAAATATAATATTTTTGAAACTTACTTTCAGATCTGAAAAAGACCATCAAAAGGGCTACTCCTAGACTTCGCAACTACTGGAAATGATTGTTGATCCATCACCTAGGAGCCTATTTATCAAGATGTTAAGTGTAAATAAACCCATTTTTATTGTAAGCTTTATTTACATTTTAACTTTTTTTAAAGAAACCTTCTCTACTTTTATCCTCATACTGTATCTCAGCTTTGTATATTTATAGTGATTCTACAAAGGCTTTGCTATTTTCATTGCATTAATAAAGATGTAAAAACTATGCCTATGCTATGTTTTGAAGTAAAGCTGTGCAGTTATTTATTTTTATTGTTACAGTATATGTAAGCCCATTCACTAGAGTTGTTTATATTCTTTTTTACATATTATTATCATTTAAAAGTTTCAATCTTTTTAAATTTGCAGCTTTCATTAAAATAATACAGGGTTATCCTGCAATTATAGTGGTTGTAAAGTCAGAAGGTTTTTTATCCTAATGCATTCTATGCATTAAGATAAAAAGCCTTCTGTGTGTGGCAGCCTCCCCCCCCCCCCTACCCCCGCTTATCTGAGCCCCATCTCGCTCCAGCGATGTCGATGAGTCTTTCAGCTGTCCGGGACTCTTCTCCAAAATGGCTGAGACACAGCAACGGCACACTTGGCTCCCGCTGCTGTCAAAGTCAGTTAGCAAATCAGAAGAGATAGCGGGTGGGGCCAAATGGCAGCTCTGTGTCTGAATGGACACACGGAGCTGCAGCTTGGCTCGGATGCCCCCATAGCAAGCTGCTTGCTGTTGGGGCACTCGAGAGGTGGGAGGGGCCAGGAGCAGCAAAGAGGGAACCCAGAAGAGGAGGATCCAGGCCACTCTGTGCAAAACTATTACACAGAGCAGGTAAGTATAACAGGTTTGTTATTTAAAAAAAAAACACAAGGCTTTACAATCACTTCAAGATTCATGTGGAAGCACTTCCCATTATGAAGTGACAATACTCTGTCTCTGTCTCATCTCCTGCATTGTTACCTTGTCACCTGCACTTTCAGTGGACACTATAATAGGCCATACCACCACTCATTACATGGGCATGTTCTGTAGTTGTCACCAATGGAAAGCCTGGCCTGGGCAATGGCATGCAGTCACCGCTGGAGTGCACAGACAAAATATAAAGCAGTGACTTTTTTATTTTTATATATTTTACCATAAATTAATTTTCAGGCTTATATCAGTGCTTCCCCAGGATCTCTTAAACAAACTATACAAAGCAAAGCTTTGCTGAGAGGCACATTATGGCTAGTACACTGAATAACCAAGTTCAATAAAGCTCAAATCATACCTGGAAGTGTGCATATGTTGATAGCACAAATTATTAAAGCAGGCAGTAAACATAACAGTCCGAAAACTAGCATTTGTAGCAATGATTGCCTGTGTGCCTCTCCCAGAAAAGGTTTTATTTTAGTAATACACACATTTATATTCCTTGTACATTCCCCTTTATTAAACATTTCCTGTGTGCTGCTGATACATTTCATGGAAAGCACCACCGGGACATTGATAATTAAACAAAGAACAATATTTAATGAGGTAAAAATTCATTTATAATTTTTCAAATGCAGGAGCATAAACATAAGTTGGAAGATATGCGCGAGTTACCAAAAAAGTATTCCTGCATTTATCCCCATTACCTTTTATTAATATACTTTTCATATACTTGGTAAGATACCCACCACAAAATATTTTTAATTGTACAAACACATCTATAAAAGCGTGGTTAATGTTCGTTAGGAAAGATGGCTTCCCCAAACAGCATTTAAGGAATTCACCAGCATAAATGAAGGAACAGTGTAGCATGACAGTGTAAATCAGTTTGCCCCACTGGAGCTATGAGACAGCTGAGAAGACATGCAAATGTAATATTCAGCCTTCTAAATCTTCTCTGCCGCTCTGTCTGGAAATCTCCCAAGTGATATTTTTCACAGTGTGCAGTATTTAACCCAACGTGCACTCCGTCCATGCCTGCAAGCCGTTACTTGTCTGACTGTAAACTTAGCAGAAGCATTTACTGAAAAATGTGATAGCACCCAGTGGTCTCCAACATTTCCTACTATTTACGTATACATATATCAGAAGCAAATATATCAGAAACCTGCAGGGTCTTCCCAAATAAGGTTTTATGTTCCCCAATTTATGTGTTTATTTAGTGCATACACAGATAAAATGTAC
This sequence comes from Pelophylax lessonae, assembly GCF_965119305.1. Taxonomy (NCBI): domain Eukaryota; kingdom Metazoa; phylum Chordata; class Amphibia; order Anura; family Ranidae; genus Pelophylax; species Pelophylax lessonae. The sequence goes on along the minus strand of NC_138771.1, from coordinate 243,765,977 downwards.
TGAAAGAAAAAACGTTAATTCTTTAGGGGCATAAGACTTCCCAGACCAATATGCCAACAAAGTAAAACCATCACTCCTTCACTTCATCAGTGCACATTTACTAAAGGGACTGAAAGTGCAGGGCATACAGGCAAGACTTGTAGATCAAACGATAAAATTGTATGACAGCGTGCGTTGCTTAAATAGAATCTTCTGATTTGTAAGCAGTCATACAAGGAGGTAAAGGCATGACTAGGGGATTAAAGATGATTTGTCTCCTTTCTGCTCTGACCATCACTCTCCTCCTCCATTATAAATAACCACATGACCACAGGTCGGAGTTAAATGGCCATAGCAGCTTTTTATTAACAAACTGTATACATAACAGGTAAATAACACCTTAAACCCAGTTTTACTGGAGCCTCAAGGTCCCGGTAGGCATCAAAGAAGGTGGTACCTGAGTCTGACTTAATTAGGCCTCCAGCCGCCACAGCATTGGCAGCTTTCCTCCGACTGAAGACTTCCTTAGGCCCCTAGCTTGACCTCTCCCTGTAGCTACACCCCTTCCTGGAAAACAGGAAAGTGTAGCCGCTCAGGTGTGTGTCTGAGAACCTGGTGCAGGTCAGAGCCGTAATCCGGAAGCATGCAAAAGCGTGAGAAGATTGACCGCACTCTGGTAGAAATATTTCTTGAAATCAAAGATGTTTCCTTTATTGTTCCAATAAAATCAAGTGACAGACAGTGTACAAGCAGACAAAGGTTGACGCGTTTCACGACATTACCAGTAGCTTACTCATAACCACCCCTTCCTGGCCAAAACACCAATTAAAAGTCTCACCACTTATATTTTCTATCGTACTGGGCTGATAACCCCTCCTTGTCCTAAACCCCTTTAACCCCTGTCATGCCGGCTCTCCGTCCATGTCTCTTCTCTCCTTTACTCCGGGCCTCTCTGGATTAATATTTGGTCTAGTGATAACAGTAAAGGGTGGCACCTCATACTAAACTCTCATGTATCACAAAAGGTCCAATGAAGACATAACCCTCAAAGTCTATTTCCATCTTTTCCATGGATCAGACAAGCCAGATTCACATAAAAGATGTAGGAATTACTGATTTTGCTAAAGTCTGAGAAGTAAAAGGTGGATCCTGCTTAAAGGGAACCAGTACTGGCAGAAACATGTAGTTTACCTTTGCTGACCTTCATGAATCCTTAACCTCCCTGGCGGTATGATTATGTCAGGAATTACATACCAAAAGCGGTACAATTGTTTTCATGGAAATTTGGCGTTATGTATTATAGGCCTACAATTCTTAGTAATTACTGACTTAAACCTGACCAAAACAAGACTCTAGTAGACATCCCAGATGGGATAAATTTGAAACACAAACATGTGAATTATAATCGAATCAATAATATTATTTTATTATTTAATATATAATATATATAATAAAATTATATTATTGATTAGATTATAATTCATGCATTATATATTATATATAGATATATGTGTGTATATATATATATATATATATATATATATATATATATATAATATATAACGCATGAATTATAATTGAATCAATAATATAATTTTATATATATATGTGTGTGTGTGCATATATATATATATATATATATATATATATATACATATATATATGCATATATATACCGGTATATATATATATGCGCATATATATATATATATATATATATATATATTAATGCATATATGCATATATATATATATATATATATATATATATATATATGAATATATATATATATATATATATATATATATATAATATAAAATGTGTTTGTGTTTTGTGCAACGTTTTTTTTTTTTGAATTTCCCTCCCTAGTTCCGCTCCCATGCAGCATTGCTGCTGCAGGGAACGGAACTAGGAAGTGATCAGACCGACGGAGGGACGGAGGAGCGGCGGGACTCTCGGCTGGCGGTCACAGCAATGAGAGATCATCGCTGGATCGCCAGGATAAGGTAAGAGAACACCGCTGCTCTCTGCAATCCACCCCGAGCGTGACTCGGGGTTACCGATCCTGATATGAAAAATCAACCCCGAGTCACGCTCGGGATTACCGCCTAGGAGGTTAAGTAAGTATGAATAATTGAGTCACTATCCTGAAATAAGCATGCTGTTAGCAATATTTTAACACCAGAATTGCATATTTATTTCAGGTCACAAATGCGGACATGACCAAATGCAATGAAATATAGCTACCTGTCTGATTGAATTGTTTCAGTGCCAGAAGTCATTTATTATTGTCTCTCTGCTACACTGAATTTAAGTAATGCCTGGAAAAGCATACCACAAACTGTTAGAAGAATGTATCCCCTGCATAGGTGTAGCTAGACCCTGCCAAGCCCCACATGCGCTACAATTTCAGCAAAGCAATGGGGAAAAAAGATGCACATCTACATCTATCTTTAATTCCTCTCTTGTTCCCAGCTCTGCTGCTCTGCATTACAACAAGCTGTTCTCTCCTTGTACAATGCAAACTACAATAAACATGTACACAACAGTCAAATATAAAAAGCAATATTTGCAGTTTCTTGTTGTACTTGGATACAATAAAAGAAATATGTGCTTTTAACCACTTAAGCCCCAGGTCTATTTTTGACACTTGTTGTTTACAAGTTAAAATCAGTATTTCTTGCTAGAAAATTACTTAGAACCCCCAAACATTATATATATATATTTTTTTAGCAAAGACTCTGCAGAATAAAATGGCGGTCATTGCAATATTTTTTGTAATGCGGTATTTTATGCAATGGTCTTTAAAAAGCCATTTTTTTTGAAAAATTACGAAAAAACACATTTCACTGCATTTAAAAAACTAAACAGTAAAATTAGCCAATGTTTTTTTGCATATTGTGAAAGATGATGTCACGCCGAGTAAATAGATATCCAAGATGTTATGGTTTAAAATTGCGCACACCCGTGGAATGGCGACAAACTACGGTCAATAGAAGTCTCCATAGGTGACGATTTAAAAATTTTTTAACGGTTACCAGTTTAGAGCTAGAGTGTAGATCTTTTTTTAAAAATTATTGCTCACGCTCTGGCAATCGCGGGGATACCTCACATGTGTGGTTTGAACAGTGATTTCCATTGCGGCTCGACTTCCATATACGTTTTCTTTCGTGAGCGAGCTCACGGCAACGGGGGCGGCTAAAATTTTTTTTTCCTATTTATTTTTTTTTTTTTTTTATTTTAACACAGGTTTTTAAAAAAAAAAAAAAAATCAGATCACTTTTATTGCTGTCACAAGCAATGTAAACATCCCTTGTGACAGCAATAGGCAGTGACAGGTACTCTTTATGGAGGAATCGAGGGTCTAAAAGACCCTAGACCCCTCCACTACACTTCCATATATTCAAAACACCGAAAACTGAATTTTTGAATACACTCACTTTTTGAATCTGCCGCCTTTAGCAGCCGAGTAAGCCGGATGTGACGTCATGGACGACGCCTTGGGGTTACGTCATCAGGGACCCGATTGAAGCCGCATCCGGCTTAAATCGGGACTCCATACAGCCGACAGATGCGCCGGCTGGTTGCTCGGGTCTCCCGGTGGGACGTGAGACCCGGGCAGATCCGCGGAAGGGGGCGGGACGTCCCCTCCTGCTCGCTGGGGTAACGATCGAGTGGCTCCGGAGCCTCATCGGTCATTACCCCCGGAAAGCCAACCACCGGCTCTAAACAACGGTACCAGGATGATGCCTCATCCCGGTATAACCACGCAAATTCAGCCGACGTAGGTGTACGTCACTTTGCGGTAAGTGGTTAAATATAATTGCGTTGACGCGTTTCTGTGAGAAATTGTGACTTACGTCTGTGAGAACGCCCAGTAGGCGGGCAAAATGCGTTGACGTAATTTCCGGTTGACGGCTGTACCATTATATCACTTCCAGATTATGGTGGAACGCAAACAGGGCTACCCGAGCAGCCACACGCATATGCAGAAGTCCTCACTAAACACACTGCGGCTACCTATATGGAATATTGTGAGTGTACATCTTACTTTTATTAATAAACAGCTTGTTTTATGGTATCACACTATGGGAGTTTTCTTTTTATATGGCTATTGAATGCCTGTCCATTTGGGGGAGATTGAACATACAGGGACAAGTCTGTTCCATAGGGAAATCCAATCCTTTATGTGATCGAAAAGGCATCCCACTGCATACAGGACCAAAGCGTTTTTTGACCCACATGCAGTACTGCTACAGGGTCCTTGCAGTTTGGTAAGTGAAATCATCTAAAAAGGAGGGGGGGGGGACTGCACAAGATTGCACCTTATTTGCAGGGATTGGCACTGATCTGCATATTAAGGAGCACAGAGCACATTGCACTTTTTTCTTCACTGGCTACTTGCTGAATTTGGACTGTTGGGACTCATAAGAATAAGACTTTTTCTTACATTTATTTATTGATTTATTCATATATTGGTCTACATTTGCTGTATATTTATACACTTATGCTTTGTGGGGAATTAGCACTTATTGCACTTTAGTCTGACCAACCATATGAGATTGTTTATTTATTTAAGGTTGATGGTCCAAAATGTATGCACTGTATTGAAACCAGAGCACTGAGCACTTTTTTCTATATATTCAGTAACATTATTTTGTATTTTTGGATCTTGTTATTTTCACGTTCCCAAGGCACACCTATTCTTGCGCTTTGTGTAATTCCATAATAGCTTAAGATTGCAAGATTTTGAACAGAGGCATTTATAGGTTTGGTTATATTCCATAGAGCAGGACACACATTTTTTCAATCTTATCTCTTAGAGTGGGGGCCCATCTGTATTTACACTGAGGATGGGCAGGCAAAGCAGAACCTAAAACACCGTCCCTCAGTAAAATACCCCAATGTTTAGAAATGATCCTAGCAACCTTCTTATGCTGAATATTATAGTCTAAAACAATTTTGAATTCATGCTTGCTCTCCCTTACCTTTTTAGGGTCTGTAATCAAAGCAACCCTATCCAAATTCCTCACTTTCTCAATGGAACTGCAATATATATTCCGCTTCAGAGGAACTGTTCCTTCTTAAGCAAACAAATTGTCCTCTAGGTATGTTGCATAGCCATGTTTTATTTTGGCAACTATCCAGAGGGATATAGCCGTTCCTATCTTTTGGTTTAAAATAGCTCCGCGTCCTAAAATGATCTCCCTCCTTAAATATCTCCAGATCTAAGAGCACCATCATTTCCATATTGGCTATATTCATATTATTAAGATTTAATTTGTCCATAAAAGATTTGAGGCTAACCAAATCGCCTCCCCACACTATAAACAGATCATCAATATACCTCCTGTAACAAATTTGATGCTCTGGGCGACGTTGGTGCAAAACCACAGCACAGAGCAGGTACGTATAACATGTCTGTTATTAAGGATAAAAAAATCGAAAGGTTTACAGTCACTTTAAGCTTACAATTATTTACACTGTAATGATGGAGCAAGAGACTTTAACCACTTTACCACCGGAGGATTTTGCTGTCTTACGTCCAGGCCACTTTTTGCGATTCGGCACTGTGCTACTTTAACTGACAATTGCGCGGTCGTTCGACGCCGTACCAAAACTAAATTTACGTCCTTTTTTCCCACAAACAGAGCTTTCTTTTGGTGGTATTTGATCACCTGTGCGATTTTTACTTTTTGCGCTATAAACAAAAAAATAGCGTAAATTTTGAAAAAATAACAATGTTTTTCACATTTTTTTATATGAAATTCCCCCCCAAAAAATGTAAAAATCAAAATTTTTTTACATTTTTGGCCAATTTGTTTTCTGCTACCTATGTTTGGTAAAAAAAATGACAATAAGCATATTTTGATTGGTTTGCGCAAAAGTTATTGCGTTTACTAACTAAGGGAAATATTTCTGTCATTTTTGGTGTTTTTTTTTTTTAACGAGTAATGGTGGCGATCTGCGATTTTCTTTGCGGGACTGCGACATTGCGGCGGACAGACTGGACCCTTGACTGACATTTTTGACACTTTTGGGGGTACCAGTGACATTACTACAGTAATCAGTGCTATAAATATGCACTGTTACTGTAAAAATGACACTGGCAGGGAAGGGGTTAATTTTATTGGAGAGGGAGGGGTTAATGTATGCCTGGTGCTTACTAACGTGTGTGGGGGGAGGTGACTGAGTGACACAGTGACAGATCGCAGGTTCAGCTATGCTGAACCCTGCAATCTGTCACTGTCTGTCACTTAGGAGATCCGCCCGCTTTGTTTACACAAGTGGGCGGATCTCCAAACTCGATTCCCAGACCATCGGGGAAGAGCGGCGGTGATCACCGCTGCTCCTCCCCTGGCCCGACTCCCGCTGTGACTGAATACAGCGGGAGCGAGCCTCCGGCGGCACGCATGCGCCGCCCACAAGGGGAGGAGTCCAGCGACGTAGGTCTACGTCGCTGGACGGGAACTAACCATTTTGCCGCAGTAGAGCTCAAGTGAGCGGTCGGCAAGTGGTTAAAAAAAAAATAAAAAAATTTGCGCAGTTGTTTTTTAACCTGTATTACAGGTACTTCTGGAATTTGTAGTGAAGAAAATATAAGCACTTAAATATTGTATGTGCTTATACATATGTAGGCTTATATTCTAAAATAAAACAGGTTAACATTTCAACAAAATAAGTCAATCTTTATTTAGACATAACCTTATTTAGCATATTCATAATTTTCAAACATTATTATTAGTGCCTCAGAATTTGACAAGAGCAAATAATTAAATTCAGTCATGTTTTATTGTGCTACACTGCTATAAGCATTTGTCATATTCTAAAACGTCTATCACTACAAAAGAAAACATTTTCTTAACAGGGCATAATCAACGTGTTTTATACAGTATTTAATGGCAGAAATGTTTCAATCTCTAAATATAACTTTTCAATGACTTTGTTTCAGATACCAAAGTTGAGAGAGCTTCTAACGTGCCTAGCACAGGGCATAAATCCTTGTAGATACTTCTGACCTGCATTGGACCACCTGCTAAGCTGCTTCAAGCTGCCTTTGTGTTCCTTTTGACTTCTATGGGAGGAAAACTAGTTCTGATACAAATAAAAGCTTGTGTACGCAGACCCTTAAAGGCCAGGTTCAGCTTTAGTAAAAAATAAATAAATGCATGCAATTTTGCAGGTAAAAATGTGCATTTATTTATTTTTTGTCTTGCAGTCTGCAAAGCATTGCTTGGTTGTGCGGGCGGAGCATGTGACAGCGGGTATGGGGTATCTCAGATTGTAAGCCCGCAGGAGCAGGGCCCTTCTAACCCTCTTGTTTTGAACTGTACTGTTTGTATATTGTCTCCCTTTATATTGTAAAGCGCTGCGCAAACTGTTGGCGCTATATAAACCCTATATAGTAATAATGGGGAAAAGAACCCCAACTCACTGTCACAGGGGTGGGGGGGTCAGAAGGTGTCAGCGGGGATGCTGAATAGTAAGATGTTACATGTTACACCCTAAATATAGGTGTAACATGTTGCTAAAAGTGAACGTATCATTTAAATTGTTGAGGGTTAATTAAGACTTCTATAGCTGTAAATTTTGCAAGAGCAACACGATTGAAAAGGAGGAGGCTGCTTATTGCGAGTCCTATCGCCCTATATCCTTGGATATTGTGGTTTTTAAGATTCTCTCTAAAATACTTGCTATCTGTTTAAATACAGTAGTTGCCCAGTTGATCAAGCCAAATCAAACTGGTTTCATTCCTGGCCACTCCACTTAGTTTAATCTAAGATGGTTATTCACTAACCAAAGGAATTTGACTCTATTGAGTGGCCCTATTTAACCACTTTCAGACCGGAGGATTTGGCTGCTCAATGACCAGGCCCTATTTTGTGACTCGGCACTGTGTGAATTTAATGGACAATTGCGCGGTCATGCGACGCTGTACCCAAACGAAATTGACTTGCTTTTTTTCCCCACAAATAGAGTTTTCTTTTGGTGGTATTTGATCACCTGTGCGATTTTTATTTTTTGCGCTTTAAAACAAAAAAAGAGCGACAATTTTGAAAAAAAAAACAATATTTTTCACATTCTTTTATGTGAAATTCTCAAAAAAAAAAAAGTAAAAATCAAACATTTTTTACATTTTAGGCCAATTTGTTTTCTGCTACATATTTTTGGTAAAAAAAAATTGCAATAAGCGTATTTTGATTGGTTTGCGCAAAAGTTATTGCGTTTACTAACTATGGGAAAGATTTATGTCATTTTTATTGTTTTTTTTTTTTTTTTACTAGTAATCGTGGCAATCTGCGATTTTTTTTGTGGGACTGCAACATTGCGGCGGACAGATTGGACCCCCTAACTGACATTTTTCACAATTTTGGGGGTACCAGTGACATTACTACAGTAATCAGTGCTAAAAATATGCACTGTTACTGTAAAAAATGACACTGGCAGGGAAGGGGTTAACAGTATTGGTGATCAAGGGGTTGAATGTGACCCTAGGGGCGTGATTCTAACTGTGGGGGGGCGTGGCTTGTGAAGTCCTCACAAAGACATGTGATCCTATATAGCAGGATCACATCACTCTGTGATCACTTCAGGGAGAAGTACGGACGGCTGTGTTTACATCAGCCATCCGTCCTTCTCTGTCAGCGGCGGGAGATCATGAGTGGCCGGCGGCCATTGGAGCCGCCTGTCCCATGCACTAGCTTCCCTGCTGACAAAAGGGGGATGGAGCGCACGGTTGCCCCCCATAGCTCCTCCCAAGGGAGCGCCGTACATGTACGTACATGTGCGGCAGCTGGGGCAAGAGTGGTTAATACAAGTGTTGCAACACTTTGGTTTTGGAGACACTTTTATTTTTTGGATTAGGATCCTTTACACCAGGGATATGCAAACTGTGGCCCTCCAGATGTTGCAAAACTACAATTCCCATCATGCCTCTGACTTTGGGTGTCATGCTTGTTGCTGTCAGAGTCTTGTTATGCCTCATGGGACTTGTAATTCCATAACATCTGGAGGACCACAGTTTGCATATTCCTGCTTTACACCCTGCTACGGGCCCGTATACAAGTTAATTGTAAGATATCTGACCCTTTTCCATTCTGGGGAGCACGGGACCGGCATGCCCACTTTCCCCTCTTTTGTTTTCCTTGGCTATGGAACCCCTGGCAGAGCTACTCAGAACCTCCTCACAGCTCAAGGGGCTATGGAATTTTCCACTGGAGGAAAGAGTATCTTTATATGCCGATGATTTGCTCCTGTATATTTGAGATCCGTTATGTAGTATCCTGGCTGCACTAGAGATTTTCAAGAGTTTAGACGGTTTTCTGAGTTGAAAGTTAATTGGAGAAAGTCATGTATTTTTCCTATTGACATGGAACTACCACTTTCGCTACTACCTGCCTGACTGCCCTCTACAAGTTACAAATACATTTAGATATTTGGGAATTGAGATTCAGCTTCCGTTAGCAAAACATTTCGATAATAATGTTTTTACCCCGTATCTCCTACTTTCGCACCAAACAAACTCAATGGCTAAAATTAACTCTTACTTTATTGAGGCATATAAACCTCTTTAAAATGGTGTTTATACTTAAATTCCTTTATCTTCAAATTAACTCCCCAGTCTATATCCAAAAACATCACTTTTAAGCTATAAAGTCTCACCTCTCCTGATTTTTATGGTGCCCGGGGGCTCCTAGGATCTCTCTGGAGACCCTACAGTTTCTGACCTCCAGGGGTGGACTAGCGCTCCCTAACCTGCGCCTCTATTACTTCGCTGCCCAAATGGGTGGCAGCTAAAAAATGTAGCTACTGCTCCTGAAGCCGCTGTTGTTTCTGCTTATGAGGCTTTGGGTAATCCTATTTATAGGTGTATGATTAATACTACACAAGGTAATGTAACCCTGAAAAACACTGTTTGAATATTCTTGATAAAGCCACCCACACACATTCCCCCAATCAACCTTTATGGTTTGAGCCTCATTTACCCTATTTTGCTGATCAGATGGCTTACATTGGGTAGACTATGGCTTGAAGTATCTTCACCAGTTATATGTGCATGGTGTAATCAAAACATTTATACAAATACAAAGTGAGTTCCGGATACCTCCCACATGGCACTTTTGATACCTACAGCTATGCCATCCAGCAGAGGCTCAGTTGAGAATCAGCTCAGTAATTCTAAGCTAGAGCGTGCACTTGCCTAACCTGATCATTTCAAACATGTTTCCACTTATTGTGCCCTGCTAATGGACAAACCATTGCCCCAACTAGGGAAGGCTCATGCTAAGTGGGTGACGGACATACCCAATCTCACAATCAGGGACTGGAAAGCAGTGAGCAGTTCATATCCAGACACTTATCTCTGCTATGGATAAATTAACACAGCTAAGATATTTACATTGCACATATTCTATGCACATATTCTATCCCAAAAATACTTTTTTTTTATGTGTAAGCGGGCATTTCTTCTTTGTCATAAGTCTGAGAGAGAGCAGGGGGATTTTTTCCATATGATATGGTCCTGTGATAGGGTTAGACCGTTCTGGTCAGCAGTCACTGCATTTATTTCAGAGGCTTTTGAGATCCCCAACATCTGCAGCCTCAAATGGTGCCTTCTAGGAGTATTTGAAGACGTTGAGCTTTCTACCAAGACTATATTGTTTTTGTGTTTATTACTTTATTATGCCAGAAAAATGGTGGTATTGTATTGGATTCGGTCTGAACCCTCACACACTGGTCTGTGTTAGCGAGTAATTAAACAAAAACCTTTTGCTATACAAGTTACCTTATGAGGCTAGGGGGTGCTCTTTGAAGTTTGACAAAATTTGGGGTCCTTGGTTAACCTCGCAAGACATGATTGACTCCTTGCTAAACTTAATATCTGACCCCCCTTTATAGGGCTGAAATATCTATCACAGTGATGACATTCCGGAACCCTTTATTGTCATCTGAAACATAATAGGTAAGTTAAATGCTTGCAACCAATTTTCCCTATGTGGGAAGCAGGATTATAATCATAACCTGTTTCACTCTGGTTTGTTTACTGTTCTTTGCTTATAAATCAAACATATGGGACTAATTATGAGGTATGTTTTAGTATGCTTTCACTTCATTATACTACAGTAGTATACTAGATAGTGTTGCACCTATACCAATACTGGTATCAGTATTAATGCCGATACTAGGCATTTGCACGGGTATCGGTACTTGTGATATTGTACTGATACCTGAAACCGATACCTTCTGGCTCAGTTCTTTCAGCTTTCAGCGAGATTTCCCCGCTAACAGATGAAATGTAAATAAAAGAATGCCAGCAATTATTGGTTATTATTGGTTGTTCAGCTGTCAACAGGGGGCATGTCTGGCCAACGTGGAAAAGGCTGCTTACCTCCCGAGATCCTCTTTCACCTGGGTGACATGTCCCAAAGTCCTCCAAGCCTCCCCAGTGGCTTACTGACTTCTATTCCTCTGCTGGCCAGCCAGCAGGACAGGCAAGATGGTGCCGGCTGCATGCCTGGAGATACGGCACCGCCTTCTCAGAACACTAATGAGTTCTCTCCCCCCTCTACCCCCACCACACAAAGTCCAGCCAAATCTAGGCAGAGGATGGAGGAGGACACACAATCAAATATGCAGCTTCAGGCTGACACTGGAGGAGACCCTCAGAGCATCCTACCTATTGATTAATTCCCTGCCCCTGAAAACCCTATCTCAGAGCACACCATGAAATGTGTGCTGCCCTCTAAGAAGTCCTATGTTCAAAATGTTGTGTGCCAACGATCTTACCCTCTGCTGTTAAGCTATCCCCCCCAACCCTGCCCTCACTTATTCCCTTACTCCCCCCACCCTGAAATCACTTATCCCCCTTCTCCTCCCCCCACCCTGCCCTTACTTATCCCTCTACTCCTCCCCCCACTCTGCCCTCACCCTTCCCTTTCCCTTCTACTCTCCCCCCCACCCTGCCCTCACCCAACACCCTAACCCAACCTCCTAAGGAACACCTCTACCTACCCTTTCTAGGCGATAGATACTATATCGGAAATCGGTATCGGCGAGTACTTAAAAAAAGTATCGGTGCTCATACTCAGCGTTAAAAAAATGGTATCTGTGCATCCCTAATGCTAGAAGTCAAATGTATAGAGTTGTATGGAAGATGGTTTACTGAGATGTATTCTTCTGCTTTTCATTGTTTACAACTTGCATGCATTTACTGCTTGTTTCAATAAAACAAGTTTATAAAAAAGAGGAGAAAGACCTTCCAGCTTGTTATCAACACTCAGTTCAAAGGCCTGTCTCTCTGATAGTATGTTATGTTATGATAGATTGTACTTCTGGAAAGGCACCATCAACACGGAAAGATTTATCTTGGTTTTAGAGAAGCATATGCTCCCATCCAAACAACATCTTTTTCAGAGCCTACTGCACCTATGACAACAGCATGGTTTCATATTAGAAGAGTCCGGGTGCGTAACTGGCCTGCCTGCAGTCCAGACTGTTCAACTATTGAAAATATTTGGCACATCTTGAAACCAAAAAAAAAAAAAATTGCAAAAAAGATCCAGAACTGTTGAGCAGTTAGAATTCTATATCAGGCAAGAATGGAGCAACATTCCTCTCCTACAGCTCTAGAAACTGGTCTCTTCAGTTCCCAGGCATTTACAGAGTTTTGTTAAAAGAAGGGAGGATGCTACATTGTGGTAAACATGGCCCTGTCCCAACTTTTTTGAGATGTGTTGCTGCCATCACTTTTAAAATTACCTTATTTATTTCTTAAAATGGTATATTTTCTGAATTTAAACAATTGATTTGTTTTCTATTCTCTATATTCTCTATTGTTAATAAAACATGGGTTTATGGAATTTGAAAAATCATTGCATTCTGTTTTTATGTAGATTTCACACAGCGTCCCAACTTGTGCAGTTTATACATATTTAAGTAATGGATCTTGTTTAAATAACGAATCTCCCTTTACCAGTAGGCTGCTGCTTCTTGTAAATGTCTTCCCTTCAGTGCCTCCTTTTTAGCTGCTGGATTTTACCCTGACCAACTATCTTCTAGTGCTGTGAGAGATAACACCCATCGCTGCTAGTCTAAAACGTTGAGCGACTTGTCCGCATTTGTTTGTCCTCTCTGCTATTTACAAAACTTGTATTATTATTCTCCCGCAATGTATCACATTCTGTGAATGGAAGAGGAGTAGGTGAATGAAAAGATCTACACCACCCAGAATGTGTTGCATTGTGGTAAAATAGTAATATTTGTTTTGTAAATGGCTGAGAATGCAAAAAAGAGGGTGGACAAGTGGTGCAACCTTTCACACTAGCAGCGGCAGATGTTAAATCTCACATCGGTTAGGGGGCACTGAAAGGAAGATTTTTACATACAGCAGAAGCCTACCATATAGGTGATGGGATACACACCAATACACATAACTAATATGTTAGTTAGGTGCTGTATCCAAAAAATACTAATAAAAATAAACTTCAGCGTTAAGTGGGCACTAGGGAATACACATGTGGAAGCATTCACTGTAAAAGCAGTGATCTTTAGTAGTCTCGTGTCTCCAATCTATGACTGTCTACTGAAACATGTCTGCAGTAGGGATGAACTGTGTTCAGATCCAAGCTCAGACTGAAATGTTCGCCTGAACCCTTGGGAAGCTGGTAAACAACGCCCGAATGAGCTGCGAGCTGGGAAATCTCTGCCCCAGAACTGCATGAAACAAAACCATAGAGATGCTTGTGAGATTTTTGACCTAGTTATTATTCTTATTATTATATAGGATTTATATAGCGCCGACAGTTTATGCAGCGCTTTACAACTTGAGGGTAGACAGTACAAATACAATACACTTTAACCACTTGCCGACTGCCATCAGTATATTTACTGCGGCAGTTAGCCGCTCCTGGGCAAACCGACGTAGTACTACGTCGCTCGCCCAAAAGCATGTAGGGGCCGAGCCTGCGCCGCCGGAGGCGCGCTCCCACTCGTTCTCGGGCATCCCCGCGCGAGTGACCGGCAGCTCCGATGTCCGACGGCCACTCGCGTTCCCGCTCAGGAGAGGGAGAAAGGCAGACAGCTGATGTAAACACAGCCGTCTGTCATTCTCCCTGATGTAAAGGCAGAGACTATACGATCCTGCTATGTAGGATTGTATGTCTCTGTGGTTACATCACTAGCCAAGCCCCCCCACAGTTAGAAACACGCCCCTAGGAATACATTTAACCCACTGATCACCAATAAAGTTAACGCCTTCCCTTCATTTTGACAGTAACAGTGAATATTTATAGTAGTAGTAATGTCACTGCTACCCCCAAAAGTGTCAAAAATGTCAGTCAGGGGTCCGATCTGTCCGCCGCAATGTTGCAGTCCCGCAAAAAAAAAAATATCACAGATCGCCGCCATTACTAGTTAAAAAAAACCAATAAAAATGACATACATCTTTCCGTAGTTAGTAAACACAATAACTTTTGCGCAAACCAATCAAAATACGCTTATTGCGATTTTTTTTTTACCAAAAATATGTGGCAGAAAACAGAGTGGCCTAAAATGTTAAAAATTTTTGATTTTTACATTTTTTGGGGGGGAATTTCATATAAAAAAATGTGAAAAATATTATTTTTTCAAAATTGTGTTTTTTTGTTTATAGCGCAAAAAATAAAAATCGCACAGGTGATCAAATACCATCAAAAGAAAGCTCTGTTTGTGGGGAAAAAAAGGACGTCAATTTCGTTTAGGTACAGCTTTACACGGCCGCACAGTGCCGAATCGCAAAATAGGCCCTGGTCTTTGAGCAGCCAAATCTTCCGGGGCTTAAGTGGTTAATACAGTAGGAATCAGAGGGCCCTGCTCAATAGAGCTTACAATCTATGAGGGAGGGTCAAGTGATACTGCAGGAATACATACACCAGCTTGCGGTTCTCCCTTCCCTGGGAAATATCCACAAAGTGTGATGACATCACAGCAAAACTCCACCTTTTGCATTACGTCCCCACAGGACTTCATCAGGGAATTTATTCATCACAGGAGGTACCACAAAAACTAAACTTTTGGTGAAACCACAAAACAGAATTAGCTTTTTGACTTACAGAACTGTTTGCTCCTGTTAGTCAACAAGCTAAACCCTTTTTGTGGTCTATAAAATGAGGAAAAAAGCAGGAGGAAAGAGGGACAAAGCAGGAGGAAAGAGGGACAACACAGGAGGAAAGAGGGACAACGCAGGAGGAAAGAGGGACAACATAGGAGGAAAGAGGGACAACACAGGAGGAAAGAGGGACAATATAGGAGGAAAGAAGGACAACATAGGAGGAAAGAGGGACAACACAGGAGGAAAGAGGGACAATATAGGAGGAAAGAAGGACAACATAGGAGGAAAGAGGGACAACACAGGAGGAAAGAAGGAATATACAGGAGGAAAGAGGGACAATGCAGGAGAAAAGAGGGACATAAGGGTTTTGCTCCAAAAGAGGGACAGTCCCTCTAACTGTGGAACAGTTGGGCGCTATGATATTATTGTGTAAATCAAGGATTGTATACATTTTCATTTTTGGAAAAATAAATGTTTAAAAACATTTGTCTCTATTTATTTTCCTGTGTGAAAAAGGACCTTATTTCTAAAAAAAAAAGAAACACCACCTTCTATTTCAATATACAAAGACTATCATTTAATATATCTTACCTATCTGTGGTTATTAGAGCAGTAAAGCTTGTATTTTAAAGAACAACAAGAAAAACAAATGTTCACTATCAGTATATAGAATGTTGGTGTAAACAGTTACAGTATGTATAAACCTTTAACACAGGCACAACAAAACATTTGTACCAACATACCTGCATAACAATGAGAAGGTCAAAAACCAAGATAAAGGATGCCAAAAAAGCTCTTGAGACTTCATCACTGGGTAGAAATCCACGATTCAGCTTGTCCCAGCTTATCCAGTCAGTAGTGATGACAAGAACAACCACAGAGGTCAGGCTGAATAACACTGTCCTATAAGAAATATAGATTACCTTTCTCAAGGGCATATATCAGTGACTAAAGAACAAAATGCATCAAAATATACAAAATAGCAAGCATTTAAGAAAAAAACGATCAGCGAGTATGCAGCTAAAAAGAAAACATAATCATACTAATTCCTAAATAATTCATATTTTTCACTGAGCTTATTATATATTTTCAAATTTTAAAGCCCAATTGACTTTTCAGGGTATTATATTCCCATTCACAACCAGCATTAAAACACAAATAAATATGTGCTACAAATAATATACAATGTTGCAATGTCCATAGTTTCTCTGTGTAGGGCCGCTTTCACACAGCTGGACCGATTGGGTCTGCCTGTCAGTTTTTTAGGCATACCCGATCGGACCATCTATTACCCTCTATAGCAGGGATGGCGAACCTTGGCACCCCAGATGTTTTGGAACTACATTTCCCATAAAACTAAACTACACTGCAGAGTGCATGAGCATCATGGGAAATTAAGTTCCAAAACATCTGGGGTGCCAAGGTTCGCCATCACTGCTCTATAGAGTGATGGATGTCAACGGACACCCAATGACATCCAATTTGATCCTGTCCACTAAAAACAGATGGATTCTGTTTCTCTCTTGGCTGTATGTTAGAGCGCCCGACTGTGGTTGACCCTCTGGGCAAGTCAGGACGCTCTACTCCTCTACAAGGGTTCCCCTCTTTCTCTGCTTGCCTTACTTATACCGATATCATAAGTGTTCTAGTACATGGGTATTTTACCCATGTATACTGTTGTATAACATGTTAATATTGTGCTTATGTTCCTCGTGTTATTTGTTCTTGCCTTCAATGACCCACTGTTCTGTAACCCTTTTTTCTTGTATACACAATAAACTATTTTTAGTGGGAAAAAAAAACAGATGGGAGGGGGATGTTTCCTATCCGTCTAGTGGATTGGATGACAGTCAGATGGAAACGGACAGGCGGCCCTTTTCCATTCAACAGCCCACAGAGAAAAGCAGGCTGTGTCCGTGTCTGCTCTGCATAAGAGGAGCAGACACAAACCTGACATCAGTTAGCTCAGTGGAGATCAGCAGACGGATTCCCCGCTGAGCAGGTGGATCATCCCCCCCCTCGTCTGAGACTGTGTTTTAGGGTCCACTCACATTCGTTGGGTCAAATATAATTTTTAGACCAAAATAATAATACCTTTTGGCACTTTATTGCTAGTAGATAATTAATGGACCATTTTTCACATTTTATCCACATGCTCATTGAATCAATTTTTTGTTTTGTCCCCATTCACATAGCATCCGGATTTTCTATCCCTCAATGTTAAATCTAGGACGGTAACTGTTAAATACATTGCCACTTTCAATTGATAAGTCGACGATTTATGTATATAACTGCAGCTAAAAAATTGTAAAATACTAAGCAAATACTGGAAAATTTGATCAAATCTTGGCATACTTATGAATCTGGAAACATCGTACATAATATTGGTCTATAGTAATATTGGCTTCTGTTATAAAATAACTTTTTATATTGATGCTGCACTTTTACTTCACCTAACTTTCACTATCAGGCTGTGCAGACAAAATTGCTACAAAAATAATAATGTATGAAGAGAATTCATTGCTTGTTCATCATTCACTCCCCAAACTCTGACTTGGCAAGGTATATTTAAGCAGAAGTCCTCATTGCTCTGGCTGACAGAACATATTTTATATGCCCTTGACTTCACATACAATTGCAAGAGGTACATGAA
The DNA here is from genome assembly GCF_965119305.1 of Pelophylax lessonae. NCBI lineage: Eukaryota > Metazoa > Chordata > Amphibia > Anura > Ranidae > Pelophylax > Pelophylax lessonae. The sequence goes on along the minus strand of NC_138771.1, from coordinate 243,748,257 downwards.
TAAGCTGATTCAGTCAAATTATTACATTTTTATGCATTGTTTTACTGGTCTGCAAACGTTCCAAAACACTGTGCCAAAAATATAGCAAGATCCAACCATCTATTTTCTCTTTGATAACCTAAAGAGAAATCATTTTTTTCTTTATAGCCTTTGAAGATACAGAGTAAATCATTTTTCTTTACATGCTCACTAAATTCAAAGGTTACCGCACATCAAAACTATCAGTATTTATCTAAGAGAAATAAGCAGCCTATGTTAAATACAAATCTTAAGTTTGCCTGAAAAAGTCAAGCTTTACTCTGCTGTTGTCCAAGAGCCTTTCCTATTGGTCAAAGAGGTTTTTCACCACATTGAAAAACCAGCGAGGAAGATTTTACCAAAGGGGACATCTGACGATTTTTTTTTTCATATGTCAGGTTTGTGACCTATTGTCACTAAAGAGCAAGTGCATTCCTGTAATAAATATATTGCGGACCTCTCAATCAGCAATTGGATTGGAAAATTGAACTGACAGTATTTTAAGAAGAAGTACAACTTTAACCACTTCAGCTCTGTGACCAGGCTATTTTTTGTGTTACGGCACTGCATCGCTTTAGCTGACAATCGCGCAGTCGTGCAATGCTGTACCCAAATAAAATTGATGTCCATTTTTTTCCCCACAAATAGAGCTTTCTTTTGGTGGTATTTTATTACCTCTGCGGTTTTTATGTTTTGCGCTATTAACCACTTGCCGACCGCCGCATGACTATTTACGGCGGCGGTCAGCCCCTCACAGGCAAAGCGACATAGGGCTACGTCGCTAGCCTGTGAGGCTCTAGGGAGCGAGCGCGCGCCGCTGGAGGTGCGCTCCCGCTCGGTCATGGACCCCCCGCGCGTGTGCCGGCGGACCCAATGTCCGCCGGGCACTCGCGATCGTCCGTTACACCGGAAGAAAGGCAGGCGGCTAATGTAAACAAAGCCGCCTGTCATTCTTGCCTGTGTAAGAATGGAGATCATACGGTTCTGCTATGTAGGACAGTTGATCTCTGTTCTTACACATCAAGCCACATCCAATCACAGTAAGAAACACGCCCCTAGGCACACACTTAACCCCTCCCTCTCAAATAAAGTTAACCCCTTCACTGCCAGTGTCATTTTTTCAGTAATAGTGCATATGTATAGCACTGATTACTGTAGTAATGTCACTGGTAACCCCAAAAGTGTCAAAAATGTCAGTCAAGGGTCCGATCTGTCCGCCCAATGTTGCAGTCCCACAAAAAAAAAAATCGCAGATCGCCGCCATTACTCGTTAAAAAAAAAACAACAAAAATGACAAAAATCTTTCCCTTAGTTAGTAAACGCAATAACTTTTGCGAAAAGCAATCAAAATACGCTTTTTGCGATTTTTTTAACCAAAAATATGTAGCATAAAACAAATTGGCCTAAAATGTTAAAAAATTTTGATTTTTACATTTTTTTGGGGGGAATTTCATATAAAAAATGTGAAAAATATTGTTATTTTTGCAAAATTTACGCTCTTTTTTTGTTTATAGCGCATGATCAAATCGCACAGGTGATCAAATACCACCAAAAGAAAGCTCTGTTTGTGGGGAAAAAAAAGACATCAAATTTGTTTAGATACATTGTCGCATGACCGCACAATTGTCCATTAAAGTCACGCAGTGCTGAATCGCAAAATAGGCCCTAGTCAGGAAGGGGGTAAAATCTTCCGGGGCTTAAGTGGTTAAACAAAAAATGACCAAGAATTTCTGCTATAAAACACACCCAATAAAAACATTTTAAAAAATCTAATTTCCTCATAGGTTTAGTTCAAAATGTATTCCACTACATATTACAAGTTTGCTGTCCTATAATCTAGACATCATATGGTTCTGGTGAGTTCTCAATTTCACTAATTGGTGGAGGATATCACCGTGGTGACACATCTGAGTTATTATTGAGCACCGGGAACTATAACAGTTTGCTTTCACCTTGAATTCTGATATATGGACTTTTTATGTTTCAGATAAATATTTTGACATATTTGTTCATGTCACATTGAGGTTTGTGATATGGTTGACTGCATTTTATCATTGAATATTATTGATTATACAGCGCTGCAACCTTTTATTGATTGTTCACTGTTAGTGTTAGTATATACACACTGTTTGCATGCTGCTGATTTCAACTTTTTTGTGGCGCTGATATATTATTATTTTGGTATTCTGCTACATGTTTTTGGTAAATGTAGCAGGTTTTCCAGGCCTGTGGCCTGATGTGGGTCTGCCATTGTTACCGGTTACCTCTCCAGCCCATGTGAGCTGCGACCCTGGGTGTGAGTACTGAGACATTAACAACTCCGGCATCTTGGTTTTTGTGTTTTTATTGTAGATAAAGGGGGTGGGAGAAGGGAATAAGTGGGATACTCCTTTAGGCTTAACTAAATACAATTTGGGACTTTATCCAAGAAAATGTCTGTTAACGCTGCCCTGACACCAGCCGACGCTGGCCAGAGCTCACTGACACTTAGAACACACTGTATATTGACTGAAGTGCTGAATCTCGGCTCTAGGTCCAGAAGACTCAGGACTGTGACGCATAGAACTACTGACACTGCTGCACTGCAAAGTCACTGACCACCCTCTCCAGACTGGCACTGGCTTGAGGTAGCTTGCTGTGAATTACTGTATAGCTGCCACTCTCAACTGGCACTCTGCACCTTTCAGGGCCCAAACCGTATACGCCCCTTTACACGTTAGCTCTTCAGGGTCCACTGACTACGTACCCCCTTTGCTACTTCAGGGTCATCAACCGAGGTACCCCCTTGGCTACTAGCTGACACTGGATCCCAGAACCTCCTCCGGAATGGTCTCCTCTAACTCTCCAGGCAGACCCCCAGGGGCAATCCTCAGTACTCATAACTTGTGTAGGCTTTCCTGGGACTGAACCCCTCTCGCTCTCCACTGGTTCTCAGCACACCAGATCCCCTCAGCTCAACTCAGCACTCCTTGGATTCTCGAGCGACTCCCCGAGACATCCTCTTCCTCAGACAGGAGGAGAGACAGCCGTTCTCTCTCTCCTGGGACTCTGTTACTGCCAAGGTCACGCGCTTTCCCCAAACTTATACCCGCTCCCAGAATCCTTTGCAGCATAATCTGCCTTCTGGGGTAGTTACAAGCCTGAATGTGTCCCCTGATTGGCCTTCCTCCACTGCCCTATGAGAAGCCTCTCACAGGAGTCAGTGGGGAGACGTCCCCCTCAGCAGGCACACCTGGAAACCATGACACCCTAACCAAAGAAATCATGGCCATGCTGTTAGGCAGACAAGGCGAAACATATAGGACCTATGTGATCTATACTACTGTTTATATTTCTAACGATTTTTGGATATGTAACCTCTTGCCAATTACGTTTTAAATGTATGTTTTTGTACTTTGAATAAAATTGTTCTTTTTTTATACAAATGTTTTCTTTTATATTTTCTCCCAAATTTCACAGACCATATCACAGCCCTTGAAAATCCCAAATCCTTAGCAAGGTGGAAGTCTGGTATACCTATCATGTGTTTGTTGCTACCTCTGCCCCTGTTGGGAGATTCACCCTCTCTATTTGTTCTGTTTACCATTATCACTTGAAGTGAAAGTCAAAGAAAATATCAAATTTTGGGTTGTCCCCAGAACAGTTAGGCTCCATGTACACGGGACGTTGTTAAAAGTCCCTTTGAATGCTGGAATTTTTAGGACGTTTGAAACGTCCGTTCGGTCACGTTTGTACCCGCGTTTAGCGGGCGTTTAGCGGCGTTTGCTGGCGTTTGCGTTTAGAAGCGTTCCTAGAGGTCAAAAAAATTATTCCCCTTTAAAATGGAAAAACGCGGGTCATCGCGTTCAGACGCGTTCGGACGCATTCAGACGCGTTCGGGCGCGTTTGTGCGTTTGAAACGCTGGGAAACACACGTTCGAACGCAAATAATTGCGTTCTAAAAAAAGTCCCTGAACGCAACTGCCTGCAAATGACTGTAAACGACCTGGTGTACATGGACAGATAAGATAAAATGTAGATGGGTTCAGGGGCTTCTGAAAAAAACGCCCAACTGCTCCTAAACGGCCATTTCCAGTGTCCCGTGTACATGGACCCTAATAGAGAGGACATCTTTCAAGGGGGGTTCTAGTGACCTGGGGGGCCCAAGAGATTTCCTTAATTTGAAGGGATTTCTTAGCACTTCCTGTTTTGGCTATGGGACAGGAAGTGAAAGTAAACATCTCCAATGTGACAGATGAAAAAAAAGGGAGAAAAAAAAAAGGTTTCGCCTATAGTTCTACTTTAAACCGAGGATGCTGAAAATTCTACCTACAATTTGTACTAAATATTTGCATTTAGCGCAATTTTTAAATAATTAGTTTAACCAGTAAGCATGTAATTTAAATGGCTGTAGCAGAAGCCATACTGAGGTGGGCACACCATGAGCAAGCTAATATCATGAAAAGACATTCTGGCACACTGTATATATGTTATTATAATTTACTTGCATAAATTATATTGGCAACTAGAAAACTACAATGCCTGCATTTGTTTTAATTAACCCTGAATACATTTAAGTGAATTTTATGAATGAATCAAAATGGTAGTTACTTCTTCATTAAGATGCATTATGCAAAAAGCCAGATGTCATGAGGGTGTTAAGTATTCGTGTTTAATAAATGAAACCTTCATTTATGACTCTTGTGGAGCAAGTTACTAAGAATAGATCCATAATTTAAAATGCAATTTACTGTAGAGACCTATAAATATTGTATCCAAGAAATGATATATATATATATATATATATATATATATATATATATACACACACACACACACAGTATATTGCCATATTGCCCCACCAACAGTCACAGTATTAGCCTTTCTAAACTCAATATTCTCAGGAAACCATAAGGGCCTTCAAAGTGCTCTTGATCTGTGAATGTCACCAAGGTACTTAACTGATTAAAATGACATGTTATTCACTTCAGAGTAATTCATTAGATCAAAGCACATGTAATGATGTAGATAGCAGACGTGCTTAGCTAGTTAGGTATAGTTATGGTATATTGTGCACAAACACTATAAAATAATTTGAACTAAAACAAAATTACTAATGTACATACTGCAACCTGTCATTTCTTGAATGGGAAGGGAGCCAAATCACATCATATTTGACCTTCTGCTTACATTGAGTGATCTTTATATTGCTTTAGAGGCACAATCCTTATTTCCAGAGCCTTGAAAGGGCAGTGTTTATAAAAATAGACATACGGACCTACTTACAAAGGGTCAGAATGGTCAGACTGAAGCTTTTTTATTATGGCTTTATCCATTTTGCATTTTGACTTGATTTTAACCACTTTACCACCGGAGGATTTTGCTGTCTTCCGTCCAGGCCACTTTTTGCGATTCGGCGCTGTGCGACTTCAACTGACAATTGCGCGGTCGTGCGACGCCGTACCCAAACGAAATTTACGTCCTTTTTTCCCACAAACAGAGCTTTCTTTTGGTGGTATTTGATCACCTGTGCGATTTTTACTTTTTGCGCTATAAACAAAAAAAGAGCGTTTATTTTGAAAAAATAACAATATTTTTAACATTTTTTTATATGAAATTCCCCCCAAAAAAGATGTAAAAACCAATTTTTTTTAAAATTTTTGGCCAATTTGTTTTATGCTACATATGTTTGGTAAAAAAAATCGCAATAAGCGTATTTTGATTGGTTTGCGCAAAAGTTATTGCGTTTACTAACAAAGGGAAAGATTTCTGTCATTTTTGGTGTTTTTTTTTTAACGCGTAATGGCGGCGATCTGCGATTTTTTTTGCGGGACTGCGACGTTGCGGCGGACAGACCGGACCCCTGACTGACATTTTTGACACTTTTGGGGGTACCAGTGACATTACTGCAGTAATCAGTGCTATAAATATGCACTGTTACTGTAAAAATGACACTGGCAGGGAAGGGGTTAATTTTATTGGAGAGGGAGGGGTTAATGTATGCCTGGTGCTTACTGACGTGTAGGGGGGGAGGTGACTGAGTGATTCATGGACAGATCGGATGTCCAGCTATGCTGAACAGTCCGATCTGTCACTCCCTGTCACTATGGAGATCCGCCCGCTGTGTTTACACACAGCGGGCGGATCTCCAGACTCGATCCCCGACGATCGGGTAAGAGCAGCGGCGATCGCCGCTGCTCCTCCCCTGGCCCGACTCCCGCTGTGAATGAAAACAGCGGGAGCGAGCCTCCGGCGGTGCGCAAGCGCCGCCCAGAAGGGGGAGTGTCCAGTCACGTTAATACTACGTGGCTGGACGATAACGAACCACTCTGCCGCAGTAGTATTACTGTGAGCGGTTGCAGAGTGGTTAAACTAACGCCATCCAGAAAGTAATGCAAGTCATGCTAAATTAAAGTGTTTTTAAAGGCAGAATGCATAGAATGAATGAGGTTAAAAAACCTTCAGTGTGCAGCTCCCCTGCTTACCTAAGCCTGATCCTGATCCAGCGATGTGCACAAAAGCTGAGACTCTCCTGGGTCTCTCCCTTCTCATTGGAAGCAGGAGCCATTGTCAATCGCAGCCAGTGAGGAGGGAGCAGGGCTAATTACACAGATTAGGTTACAGTTCTGGTGTTTCTACTGTCATTAGGTTCTATTCATGCATATCATAGATGGGATTTATTTTTTACATTCCCTACTACATTTTTTTACATCCCTATTATTTACATCTTTATATTTTTAAATTTGTGCATTTTGTTGTTTGGATAGGGTTATGTCATGTGATTTCTGATATGAATTTATTACCTGCATATGTATTCCATGGATGGAAGACTTATGTCCTTATATGATTATATGATTATTATTTTTATATTTGGATATCAGTATTTGGCATAAATACTTGTGTTGTGTGAAGCTCCTATTGAGATTTTGATGCAGCTTTTTATCTTAGGCTGGCCATACATTATATTACAATTTTATGCACAATTTTCCTTAAATTTACCTTCAAGTATGTAGTACAAAGGCCTGCCTAATAGAATATAATTTAAGTTTTTTTAGTTTTGACTTCATATTATATATTATTTGGTAAATATAACAGAAAATTGTACATGTATGGCCAGCCTTACTCTTTCTTCTTTTCAGATGTCTCTGTTTTTTTTTGTTTTTTTTTTTTATAGACTATGAATAGAGGAAAAGGGGGATTGAATCACTAATTTTCTACACCTGTATTTAATCACTGATAATTGGATGATCATTGGGTGTGAATTCTGTATATATTCATTGCTCTAGTGGTTGTATTCATATGGTTTTGACAAAGCACGCATAGCCGTGTGAAACGCGTCACCCTTTCGTCCCCTGCTACATGCCTGTAACATCTGTGCTGGATTTTATTATCAATAAATATTGATTGCATCCTTTGGGAAGTGCGGCCATTCCTCATTTCATAGTTCCAGATTCTCTGCAGCAGTGACAGGGCGTGCACCCCATGCCAGGAGCCGGTTCATTTTTGGCCCAGTGGATCCACCTGGAGCAGCAATACCAGAGGCTAATTACACAGAGCTGGTAAGTATGACATGTTTGTGAGACAATACCAGAAAGATTGCATTTAAGAAGATTATGTTAGCATCTCTCAGTAGTTTGAGACACTAAACTAACTTACTGCTTGCAATGTAAAAATAATCTGCCAATATGCTCATGTGACTGCTACTAGATTATTTTTTCATGTTACTTTTTTTTTATTGACTTTGTACTTTTATCTTTCAGAGGTATGCATGTTTAATTTTTATATTTTTCTGCCACCTAAAACAATTCTATATTTGGTGCTGTTGTCTACCTTTATTCAGTGCTTACAAAACACCATATAATACTTTAGTTTACCAGGACAGCTGCACATATTTTTTTCTTATGCAATATTTTTATTGAATCCCAAGAAAAAAAATGAAAAATGTGCATAATATTTTTTGCCTTATAAGTAATTGTACAAGCATCAGATAAAGAGACACAGTTAAAGTGTTTTGTCAAGGCACCATAAGATTAGCAATGAAATACATACATCAACAGAACTGGCCTTTAGGAAGGGCTCATGAGAAAATTATCAGTTTGAAAACTGGATATCCAACCTAGTTCCACATGAATCATTAGTACAAGAACATGAAAAGGAAAGTGTGGGAAGGGAAGAAATAAAGGGGGGAGACGGTCGGGGTCCCAAAGTTCCCATTACGGTGGTAATAGAGAGACAAGCCAACAGAGCACCAGCAGGCAGCAATCAAAATTGAAATTCCACAATTCAAGGGTCCCAGACACAGTGGGATTTATTTACTAAAGCTAGAGAGGTCAAAATTTGTCACAATTCTGCAGAGAAACCAATCAGCTTCCAAACCTCAGCTTGTTTAATTAAGCTTTAGCAATAAAACCTGGAAGCTGATTGGTTTCTCTGCAGAATTATGACTAATTTTGCCCCCTTTAGCTTTAATAAATACACCCCAGTGGGATTTGGGCAGGATACTTTGGAGTCAAGCATTTTTTATTGATTATTGTCCAGTGGATTTGGGACTTAACTTCAAATAAAGAGATATATATTGCGATAACAATTGCGTGATTTATAAGAACAATTTTGGATTTGAAGAGATACCCTTGGTCTTGCTATTGAGAAACACTTTGGATAGATTTATCATAGGTACCAGGACAAATAAGAGTGTGTAAAATACTGATACGCTTGCTGCCAAAAACACAGTTGCACATTTTTATAATGCTGCTACAACTTTAGTGTCAAGGCGACTATTGTGCCAACATCTTAAAGTAGAACTATAGGCAAAACGTTTCATTTTGGATAGAATAAAGGAGGGTAATAACCCCTGTTGGTTTATTTTTTGTCATCTGTGACCCATTGGGGAGATTTTCCCTCGCTTCCTGTGCCAAAACCAAAACAAGAAGTTAGATTAAATACCTGCAAATAAGGGGAATCCCTTGGCGACCCCTAGGTGGCCATAACTAGTGTCCCCATTAGAATTCCCCTCTAATAGCCCAAAATGTGGAACTTTCTTTACTTTCACTTTCAATCCTAATGGCAAACAAAACAAATAGAGAGGATACATCTCCCTAATGGGGACACAGACAACAATAAAAAGCTGGCAGGTGTTCTAATCCATCTCAAATCTATCCAAAACTAAAGAAAAGGTTGTGCCTTTAGTTACATTTTAATACATAGCAGTGCAGTAGTACAGATATCTACAACTCTGAAACTAATTCATGCATGGGAATTATGAACTTTTCAGGGTACAACATTACATTGGCAGTGCATGTGATTGACAAGGAGCACAACCCTGTCATCCATTACTATTATTGCCTGTGTTTTGGGATATAGATTCACCAGAGGGCTTGTCAAGTTTTCGTTTCTGCTTAAAACAGAAATCTAGTAAACAGCATCCTTTACTATTTTTTGAGCAGATAATAAATTGGAAAAGCAGAATTTAAATCTTAAATACAATATGACTTGTTAAGAACAGAATTGAAATGCTGTATTAAATGAGCTGAATGCACAATTGAACTGTGTGAGGCTTGAGTACATGACGGGTATTGAGTGTTTCAAACCTTACTTCCTCCGCTGACACAGTTTTGTAGTTCTATTTAATTTGCTATTTCTAAAGGAAGGTATAAGTATTTTCAGTGAGCAGATATTTTTAGTTCAAATTGCAGCACGTACCGCAAGGTACTTTTATGTAGCGTTCATATTTTTTACATGCTTGCTTTTTAAATTTTTTGTAATTTATAAAAAATATAGAGATTTGTAGATTGACAACTATAATCATTAGCTACTTAATTTACTTCATAGTGATTGTTGACATAAGATATGAACAACATAGGAAGTGCACTTTTTTTTATTCAGTTGGCTAACTTAGAATTAAAGGGAAACTCCAGTCAAAACTTAAATTTTTCCTAATTATAGTATGTTAAATATCTTTATCTTTGATATTATTTATTTTCTGGCTAGCTGCTTGTCTAGCTTAGAAAGTCTTATCTAAACTAGAAAACAGGAAATAGCTTCTTCCTGTTCTTCACTGACAACTCTATCTCCCTTTATCTGAATTTGCTAAGCTGTTTTTCACTTCCTGAAAAGGTTGTCAATCTTTCTTAGACAGACCTACCTAGACCTACCTAGACCTGCCCAGCCCCACCCCAATGCCTCCTATCCTTCACAGAACATGATCTCCTGTCTTCATAGCCTCGTTTAGGCTAGCAGCCTCTATAGAGAGAGAGAGGGGGTCACATGACCGGCGCAATATATGAACGAAATAGGGTACAAAGAACATTTTTGAAAGTTTAGAAGGATATAGATCCATTTCTATTGCTAATTACATCTGAGTAATGAGTTCTAGGCCCCGTTTCCACTAGTGCAACTTTGGACACAAAGTCGCATGACAAGTCACAGCCGACTGATTTTAATGGCACCCATTCCCATCTATACCACTTTGAAAATCTGCGGCGGGCGATGTCGGCAGGCGGTTAAACCCCCAAACAGTTACATTATATATTTTCTGAAAGCAAGTGCAATTTGTTATGTTGCACAATATAATGCTCACTTTTGGTAAAATATAAAAGATGGGATTGTGTCTAGTAAATAGATACCAAGACATGGCAAGCCTTAAAATTGTGTGAAATTGTGCAAAACTATGGTACCCAAAATTATCCATAGGACATGCTTGAAAAGCCTTTACTGATTATCAGTTGAGTTAACCATGAATTATGGCCCTATAATTATTGCTCTCACTCCAACATTCATAGTAATATGTAAAACGTATGGCACAATTAATGTTTATTATGCTTATATAAACTTGCGAGCCCTACACTTACATTTGCAATCAGGGGTTGACAGGGTTGCTTTTACATTATTTTTTTTTTTTACATTTAATGTTATTGTTGTCACAAGGGTGCTGAAAAACTAGCATGGGCAGATGACTATCTTTATGAAGATATTAGGAGTTTTTTAAACCCTCAATGCCACCTCTGCCATCCACTGTAGCTAATCAAGCACATATTGTCCCATAAAAGTAATCAGGCAGCTCTACAGGCTCCAGGATCACTTTTACTTGAATGCCAGGAACCGATTGAAAATAAAAAAAATACCATGCTTATGGCTGCTGTTTTAACCAGGATATTTTTAAATATACCTTAGGCTATTACACCCCTGAAACTGTGCTCTCTACTGAGGGAACCACAGCGAGATACCCTAGCAGGAGAACCAAGGAGTGGACCCTAGAGGAGACCCCCAAAGGCTAACTGTACCCCCGAAACTGTGCTCTCTATTGAGGGAACCACAGCGGGACACCCTAGCAGGAGACCTTACTGTTGCCTGACCCCAAGGGGTCATCTGGTAAGTGGGCTGTGCATGCGGTGAAGGTGGATGGAATAGCACAATCCCATTGAAGTTCTCACTAAGTGATTATTGTTTTGCTGCCACCTATTTACCACAATATTCATTTTTTTTTTTTTATTAATTTTATTTTATTTTTTATTATTGTTCCTTTAAAAAAAAAAAAAAAATATGATCACTTTTATTGCTGTCACACAGAATGTAAACATCCTTTGTGACAGTAATAGCTAGTGAAAGGTACTCTTTATGGAGGGATCTGGGATCTAAAAAACCCCTCCACTGCACTTAAAAGTATTCAAAACACCGAAATCTGCATTTTTAAATACTGTCACTTTTTTTAAATCGGCGCCGTTGGCAGCTGAGTGAAATGACCTAGCTTCCGAGTTACTTGATTGAAGCCGAATCCAGCATCGTTCAGGACTCTAACCAGCCGCCGGGCAGAGAGGCTGAAGGCGGCGGGAGGGGGGATATCCCGTCCTGCTCGCTGTGATAATGGCCGAGTGGCTGCTGAGCAGCATCGGTTATTATCAACAGAAAGCCGACCGGCGGCTCTAAAAAAACGGTACTGGGTTGATGCCTGTAGCTGCAGTACAGTACAGGTACGTCGGTTTGCGGGAAGTGGTTAAACCTCTGTAGAACCATCATTCACCCAGTTAGCTGTCTCCAACAGCATTCTTCCCGAAGAAAGTGTTTCTACTGAACTGCAGCAGGGGAAGAAAAACATGTCCCCAAATCAACACTTTGCCAAACTTCCTAAATCCATCCTCACAATCTGCTGGCTTTGCAGCTGCTCCCATTCTAGCTCATGGAATCAGTAATTTTTTGAGTTTCTGGCCTGCGCTACACCATAGTGGCAGGCATCTATTCAACATTATTTTGCCCTGAAGGCAATCCCTGCCCTCCAACAAAATGTGTAATATAATGTGTACTGGGCCATGCTGTCAGCCTAAAACTGGTCTAGTAAGTATGGGCAGGGTTGCTACATGTCCTTTCATGGTACAATGGGTCAATCTTCTGACAGATGGGAACTCCGCTATGCTATGTTGCAGCTCATATGCCTGGAAGGCAGAAGCTCGACTGGGCTAGGCCTCCTGCAACTCTCCAGGCTTGGGCTGAGAGGTAGTTGGCCCTTACGCTATTTTCAGTCTGGCAAGGTCATGTGTAACTAAATTACTGGCTGCCCTTTACCTAGAAAAATCAAACATGTACCTTTCCTGGCACATATCTTTAACCTAGTGGTGCAACAGTTCATCATGAAGTACCCTGGCTCCCCTTTGTCAGGCCAGAAAAGTTTGTTCCCACTTTAGGTGGTCATGCCCAGCCATGGCTCACCATGCAGAAATGAAGTGCCACCCTGGGCTGCCTTCCAACTGCCTTATCTGTGACACTCCTACACTTAGACTCTGGGGGGATTGGGTTCTTTTCACCATGTCAGTGGTTTATTACTTAAGATGTGAACTGGTTCATTTTTCATTAAAGGTAACCTTTCATTGATTACTAATTACTGCAAAACTCATGCTGCTGATGCTAAAGGCTAAACTTTTAATTGTTGTTCTGGCTAAAAAAAAAAAATAATAATAAAATACCTGCCATGAATAGCAGCTCCTGTCACCTCTCCTGGGATATTCTTTTGCTCCAGTATTGTAAATGTGCCACACAATGTTTCAGCAGCTGTGCCTCAGCTGCCTCATTTCTAATGTTTGCTGCAAGGTCAATCCTAAAGCCGGCCATAGACAGTGTGATTTTCTTTCTTGCAACTACAGGTTGCAGGAAAGAAAATCACTCAATTTACCCATCAGCACGGTCAGTGTTATTCGGGGGAATCACTCCCGCATTGTTATTGCGTTCTCCAGGCAGGGAGGAGCTGTCCCTGCTGGGAGAACACACTAAATCCACTGGCAATAATTGCATGAAACATTCGACAATTTTGGTTGTACCCATTGATCGATCAACTTGGGTACAAACAGCCTGCCTGTACATGGTTCTAATCTCAGCCGGTCCCTGCTGAACCAGCAGAGATTCAAAGTGTCTATGATTGGCTTAAGCTGCACCTTGAAGTTTGCAGCCTATTCCAGTGGTCCAGCCCTCACAAATACTTGTGGCTATTGTCTGTCAGATAATACACTCTAATGTTTATTTCAAGATATAACCTGTCTTGTCTATCCCTATCATACTGAGGCCTAACCAAAGTGCTTATATACTGTCCAGCCACTGAACAATATTTGTGACTATTCTCTCTCAGACAATACACTCTAATTTATAAAGCAAGGATGACTCGTTTCTCCCTCTTATATTGAAACCTAACCATACTGCTTACATACTGTCAACCACTGAAAAATATTTTTATTTCAGGATAAACCCTAATACTTTCCTCCTTCTTACATTGTAATCAGCCAACCAAGCTGATTACATATTGTCTAACTACTGGACAAAATGTGTGATTGTCTCTCAGATAACACTTTTTTTATTTTACACGATTAATCTTGCCTTGTCTCTTTCAACTTTTTGCTTTTTCAAAGTGCTTGTGTACTGTCCTGATGCTAGCCAGTTTCTACCAAGTACATACCTTAAGTTTATATTTTAAATATTTTGGGAATAAATGAGGATGCAAGGATAGGGGCGGGTTTTGGTAATGTGGGGTTGTTGTTTGCAAGTGTCTGTGGACTCTGTCTTGATCAGGGCAATCTGTGATACTGGAAAAAAAAAGCTTGCAAACTAGTAAACTATTGTGCTGCTGGCCACTTTTTTATGAAGTTGAAGGCTTTAGCTTTATTTTTTTTAGGAGTAAACTTTATAATTACTTTAGATCTGTTGTGGCTACCAATTCCACAATTTACTTCAGGTATATTGCCGCTTGATAAAAAAAAAAAAAAAAAATCAGACATTTCAGCCAAAAGCACCTAAAAAGTATTTTCTTTAAGTTAGAATTCTGCTGCTGTATTAAAGCCAAATTAAGCAGGTTATTTAGTCATGTTTAAAAAAAAAATTAAAAGTCAGGAGCTACAAATACTGTAGCTGCTGACTTTCAAGAGACATTTACCGGTCCAGGGATTAAGCGTTTTCTTACCTGGGCTGGATCTTTGAGTCCCCAGTGCCAGTATTCGGGTCCCCAGTGCCACCATGTCAACAATGGGAATCTGGCTGTGTCTCCCTGCAGCTTCACAGTCGGCTCCTGACTACACATGCTGAGCCATGCTGTGCTCTGTGAATGGTCCCGCAATCTCTTGGTACCTGTGAAATTTCCCCAGTTGTGGACAGTGGGGAGGAAAGAGAATTGGGAGTAGGAGCAGGTACCTAGCAGATAGAAATAGGTAAAAAAAAAACTGCCAAAAGTGGAAGAGGAGGGGGACAATGTTTTGTTGGCAAAAGGGGAACCTACTCAATATTACTGATTAGTGTATACTAGTGGTAGATGAAGAACTAACTGTCCATAAAGAATACACAGCAGTTTTTAGAGATGCACCGAAAATTTCAGCTGCCGAAACATATCGCCTAAAAATGGTGTTATCGGCAGTGATTTTACCGCAATTTTACCGCAAAGACTGCACCATGGTTTTACTGTGCTTATGGTTTGTTTTTCATAGGTCATGTGACTCAAAAACTCAAAAAAAATGGGGAGGTGCATTTTTGGTGTGTTTTTTTTACTGACCAGAAATGCAGCAAGCAACATGTTTAACACCACAATGGAAGCGCAATGGACTGGTGTGAAGACATACATAGAATTTAAAGTAATACATCTTTCTTGAGCTTTTCTTACACTTGACTCTTTTTTCTTAAGTATTTTTGATGCATGCAACTGTATCTTTAGTTGAGGTATAAAAAACTGGCTGGAGTATGGTTTTGAGATCCTCATCCTAAGTGTCTAAGGCAGGGATCCTCAAACTACGGCCCTCCAGCTGTTGCAGAACTACACATCCCATGAGGCATTGTAAAACTCTGACTTTCACAGACATGACAAGGCATGATGGGAATTGTAGTTCCTGAACAACTGGAGGACCATAGTTTGAAGACCCTTGGTCTAAGGTAATCGCTTAGCCTAATGCAATTGAATTATTCCCTGTAGTCCAAGTCTTTTAGGGCTTTTGGATTCCTCTGCCCAGTCCAATTGGGGCCTCTCTACATCAATGACCCTTACGATTTCAACCAATAGTCTGTCATGCCTTCCCCTGGGTGGATGCCCATGCAACATCTGGTGCCTACACACCTTTTAGCCACTCCCAGCACCGACCCTGATATGCCTGAGTCAGCGTGCCGAGGTTTGGGTGAGATTGAGGTTCATAATCAAGCATGATGTTGAACATTGATTGTCTGTCAGCCATATGTTAACCCTCTCAATTCTTGGAATCTTTTGACTTTGATTTCACAATAAATCTTTCAATCACAAACCGTGGAACAGACATTTTTATGATTTTTCCAAGGTATGCCTCAAGTGGTTTGTAGCCATCACCCACCAGTACTGGATTTAGAGGAATCTTTTTTGTTTGTTCTCATACAATGCATGAACTTGCTTAGCCGATGGCCCTGTTGGTCACCTCCCATGTGGCATCACTCAATTGAAAAATATAAGGGGCTGGCTGAAAAAACTGTCAGTCGAAAAGTGGCTGTCAAAATACAATAGCGACAGCAGATTTATCTATCCATGCTGTACAGCATGCATTAAGGAATCTGTTTGAGTATTTTTTTCATTCCACTTTCAGGCTAAATGAAAAATAGCATGAGTGTTTGTCTGCCGACTGCCATTATATTTTTTTCTCATCACATATGCTAAATAGGGATGATCGAACTTTTGAAAAGTTCGGTTCGGCCAGAACACCCGAATTTCCCAAAAGTTTGGTTCGGATTCCAGAACCCCATTGAAATCAATGGGACCTGAACTTCTGGAATCAAAAAACACCATTTTGAAGCCCTAAAACCCAATAAATGCCTCTAAAAAGTGCCTGTTCTTAAAAATTTTAGTTTTTGATAGAGCCAATTATTGAAAAAATTATTGAAAAAAAAATTTGATTTCTTTGGATTAAGAGCCCATTCACACTGCCGCGACTTGTCAGGCGACTGGTCAGCCTGACAAGTCGTGGTCGGTCGCGGTCCATTGAGTAGTACAGGACCCGTTCTAATAGGAGCGACACAAGTCGCTCCAACTTAGAAAAAGGGTTCTGTACTACTTTGGGGTGACCTCGGAGCGACTTGCATAGACTTCCATTATATGAAGTCCCTGCAAGTCGCGCCGAAGTCGCGGTGCACAGTGGTGCACGCGACTTCACAGGTCGCCCGCCGAAGTCGTGTCGCCTGAGTGTGAACCGGCTCTTAGTGTCTGGGGGGTCTAAAAAGTGTACCTGTGAAGTTTTCAGCTCTGTAGCATGTCCAGAACCAGAAAAAAACTGATTATTTTTCTTAGAATTTCAGTAGCACAGGGATGGTGTTACCCTCCTTTCACACCTGTGCATTTTTGTTTCAGGTGTTTATTGGGTGTTTTCTGGGCGTCTTTGGAGGCAGGCATGACATCTGAACTTCTGTATAGGGGTATATATATATATATATATATATGTGTGTGTGTGTGTGTGTGTGTGTGTGTGTGTGTGTATATATATATATGTGTGTGTGTGTATATATATATATATATATACAGTATATGTGTACCCCTAACCCAGAATCTGCATAGTGGGGTCACCCTGGCATAGCAGAGTCAGTTCACCCTAAATGACATACTACACTACGGTCACCCTGACATGGAAGAGTTCGGTCCCCCTGGCATAGCAGAGTCAGTTCACCCTAAACTACATACTACACTACGGTCACCCTGACATGGAAGAGTTCGGCCACCCTGGCATTGTACGGGAGATTCCTGTGATCAAGGCCAGGCACTGCTACTATCTCTTGTACAAGGAGACTGGTATTGTATCAGGAGACTGGTCTTGTATCCACCCCCTCCTGTAGTTATCTACAAGCTGCCTGTAGTAGGTGGGCCTACTGGGTTCCTGCCACAGCTCTGCTCTCTGCACAGGCAGTGGTGATGTTACTTCTACATTTACAAGGTAAAATTTCCATTTGCAAAGGCATTTGGTGCACACAAAAGTGGATTTTTATCCCTTATGACTATTGAGGAATATATTTAAATGAAAGCTTTTGCGCCCAGAGTTCAGCTTGAAGTAAACGAATGCTGTCGTTTCACAAACAAAGACAAATAAGCTGATATATATTACAATTTGTTCTTTGGTTTAAAGTAGTTTTAAAGGCTCTAGGTTTTCATGATTCTATGCATGAAGGTAAAACACCTTCTGCATGCAGCAGCCCCACCTCCAATACATTTTTTTTAACACTTAACACAAAAGTTTTATTGATAAATTATGCATGAACAAAGTCAAAACATTACCAATGGGGTACATTACCAAGAAACAGGAACAACAAATTAAAGAGTCCCACCTCCAATACTTACCTGAGCCCCATCCCGCTCCAGCGATGTGCATGAGATCAGCAGCTCTCCTCCTCATCGACTGAGACAGCAGCGGTAGCCATTGGCTCCCACTACTGTCAATTACAGCCAGTGAGCAAAATAGGGGAGAGCAGGGGCAGGACGAGCCAGACTCCATGTGTGAATGGACACGCAGAGCAACGGCTCAGGAGCAAGCCTGTTTGGATGCGCCCATAGAAACCTGCTTGCTATTTGGCAGGAGGGAGGGGCCAGGAGCACCAGTAGGGAACCTGAGAAGAGGAAGTTCAGGGCTGCTCTGTGCAAAACTACTGCACAGAGCAGGCAAGTATGGCATGTTTGTTATTAAAAAAACAATCGGCCTTTAATATTTTAAATACATTTTAAGTAGGGAGGGTCACTACTGTGTAAAATATAGAGAAAGCCACAATAATAGGAAGCTAAAAATCTTTATAAGAAAAATTATAATTAGTTAATATGCAAGAATGGATTTAAGGATTAAAAATCTATATTTTTGTTGGTATACAATGATTCGCTATTGTGCAGAGTTTTCGCTGTCTTTAACTCAACTTTATAGTTCTTCTGTAGGTAGACTGCCCAAAATGACCCCCCCCCCCCCCCACAACCAAGACTTAGGAATGAGTTTTTAGTTAGCGCAAGAACAATATTATGCACAAAAGAGCTTTCAGAAGGATTAGCAGAAAACATTATTTATTCAGCAAGTAACATCAGATATGAAGAAATATTCAAAGTAAGGCAGCACATATTAGTCTAACACGTGCTATTTAAAATGTGACCAATCTTTTTGAATAAAATAACAAAGGCAATGTATGTTCTTTGGTTTATCCTTGTCTCATCACTCTGCACGTGAAAGAAAATGTTATCTGTTTCAAACACAAGTTCACTTCAATTAAACTAATCAGCCTTAAGCCGCTACTTCCAAATATTTTTACATATCTATGGCAAACAGCATAAAGAGTTTCAGGAGATTACAATGCACTTATTATAACTAGGAAAGCATTTTGAATTCAAACTAATTGCAAGAAGATTTATAAAGACATTTATTGTTAAGCTGTTGCATTAAAGTACATTTAGCAAATCATAAAAGTTTAATAAGGAACAGGTTGCCTAAGAACTTGTCTCAGCTGACATTCTTAATCTTTTCTGGCCAAGTGCACCAAGAGCATACTCACCATTCAGGAATCGTTCATTTTCATTTTTGAGTTCTTGGCACCGGACTAGTATCTTTCAGCACCAAATAACGCTAAGCATGTTGCTGCATTTAGTGCTAGGGATTAGGGGGCTGATTTACTAAGACAGACAGTGCAGTTGCACTCTGCAAGAGCAGTTGCTTGAGAGCTTAGTAAATGTGATAAAGACTCACTTTGCAAAGAATACCCAATCACATGCAAGGAAAAAAAAAAAAAAAAAAAACTGCATTTTTGCTTGCACATGATTGGATGCTAAAAAAGTCAGCAGAGCTTCCTCTCATTTACTAAGCTCTGGAGCGACTGCTCTTGCAGAGTTTTTTGTTTAATACATTTTTATTGAGAAAAATTAAATGTATATAGTGGGGGACAATACAGCAGAGGTAACAAGACCAATGCAAGACCCATGCAAAATGTAGTGGACAGTAGTTAAGGCAGGCTTTACAATCTAGGAGAACACAGAAGTTAGGGAGGAGAGAGAGAAAGGTAGGAGATAGAGAAAGAAAAGAGAGGGGGGAGGGGGGGACCTGGCTGGTCATTTCCAATTAAGCAGGTAATAAAATACAACACATTAATCCAATATGGCATCATGTTCCTACAGGGAGGTAGAAGGGGAGCAAGAAGGCAGGGACATCAATGATGCGTGTTCTTGGGTGTGAGTGAACGCCAGCCAGCAGGCCCATATATCGTAGGATTTGGAGGAGGGATTGCGTAAAGAATAAGTCATGTCTTCCATACGGTAGGTATAGTCTACATTCATTAGCCATTGTCGGATGGATGGAGGGGAGGCTTGAGTCCATAATCTAGGAATAAGAGATTTGGCGGCATTTAGTAGGTGGGGGGTAATTGAGCGTTTATATCTGTGAGGAGGATCAGTAGTGCAATGAAAAAGTATCGTCCAGGGGTCGTCACGAATTGGGGAGCCTTGAATTTTGTTTATCCAAAAGTTCACCACCGACCAAAATTTTTGTATTATGGGGCAGAACCACCATCCGCTCTCGCAGAATGCAACTGCCCTTTACAAAGTGCACAGTCTATTTGCCTTTAGTAAATCAACTCCTAAGTATTGTCAGTATTAGAGCTCAAGTGACATGCTTATTCTCCCAAAATAATCAATACACATCCATTACCTAATGGTCATGTATTTCCATTTTGAATTAAATAATTTCTTACAGTGTTTTTCTGCCTCCTTGTAATGTCTTCTGCAACCTCTCCTTTTCTCCCACACTTACTTTCATTTGAAACAAGTAGTGCGTGTTAGTTGTAGTCATGTACTGCTCTATCCCCACTACACATCCTGTAGTCCCTAGTCCATCTTTCTACAAACCGGGGGGCATGGAGAACAAACATAGCCACCCTCTAACGGGAAATCAGATCACGGAGCACAAAAAAAAAAGGATTTTGAGTTTGGAGGAGGCTGAGTAGCAGAAGGTACTTTTTGAGTTAGGAAAACTTTCTTCAATAGACCATTAGACAAGAGCTCAGTGTCACTTTAACCCTTTCGCTGCCAGGCCCTGTGCTCCACTTTTAAACTTAGCTGGCCACGCCATTTTTGAAATGTATCCATTGCTTTTATATTTTCCCTTACAGCTTCCAAAGTTTGTTAAAGACCCACCAAACCATATATTTTCTGAAAGCACATGACCAGTAG
The DNA here is from genome assembly GCF_965119305.1 of Pelophylax lessonae. Taxonomy (NCBI): domain Eukaryota; kingdom Metazoa; phylum Chordata; class Amphibia; order Anura; family Ranidae; genus Pelophylax; species Pelophylax lessonae. The sequence goes on along the minus strand of NC_138771.1, from coordinate 243,727,607 downwards.
AATACAAATAGGGTGCTACTGATTTTTAGGGCACAATGATATTTGCACATATGTTTATCAAAACAGTGTTTTCACTAAAAATACACTAAAACCATTATTAGCAGATAAAAACACAGCCCGTTTTACAAATGTTCTACTAAACATAAAAGCTAACCTGTATTGAGTTAATAAATAACCACTATTTGTAAATTTTAAACTGCGCCTTTTTGCGAAATGGTGAAAATCAAACATATGCAAAAATGGAAATATCCAAAATTCAGGTTTTCATTGTTCCCTTACAACTTTCAGTTTGTTTAAGACCCCCAAATCAAATTTTCTGAAAGCACATGACCTGTAGAATAAAAAGAAGATGCTACTGATTTTAACGCACCTGCAAGTTTCTTTATCAAAACAATAAATTTGCTAAAAATTCTCTAAAATATTTGCGCAAATGTTTATTAAAACAATATATTCGCTAAAAATTCTCTAAAACCACCTTTAGCAGATATAAACAAAGCTAATTTTACAAAAGTCCTGCTAAATACCTACTATATTTAAAAACTTAACCTGTATTGAGTTAATAAATAACAAATATTTGTAATTTTTAAATTATGCCTTTTTTGCAAAATGGTCAAAATTGACGTACGCAAAAATGTAAATAACCACATTTCTCTAAAAACATGAAGGTTTTCATTGTTCCCTTACAGCAGGGGTCTTCAAACTATGGCCCTCTGGTTGTTCAGGAACTACAATTCCCATCATGCCTAGTCATGTCTGGGCATGTCAGAGTTTTACAATGCCTCATTGGATGTGTAGTTCCACAACAGCTGGAGGGCCGTAATTTGAGGATCCCTGCCTTACAGCTTTCAGAGTTTGTTAAAGACCCCCCCAAAGCATATGTTTTCTGAAAGCATAGGACCAGTAGAATAAAAGAAGGGTGCTACTGATTTTAAGGCCCCACAATATTTGCGCAAATGTTTACCAAAGCAATATGTTTGCTAAAAATACACTAAAATCGTAATTAGCAGATACAAACACAGCAAATTCCTGCAAAATTCCTTTGAAATATAAAACCTTAACCTGTATTGACTTAATAAATAACAAATATTTTAAAATTGTAAATTGTGCCTTTTTGAGAAATAGTGAAAAAGGGACGTACGCAAAATCTGCAGGTGTTTCTTTTTCACTTTCAGCTTTCAGTTTGCAAAAGATCCCCCAAACCATATATTTTCTGAAAGCACATGGACAGTAGAATAAAAACTGATACTGATTTTTAAGGCACCGCAATATTTGCGCAAATGTTTATCAAAGCAATATTTGCACTAAAAATACACTAAAAGCATTAACTGGATGGATTCATACATGGCAAAATGTGCCAAATTCCTGCTAAATTCCTACTTAACCACTTAAGCCCCGGAGGATTTGGCTGCTGAAAGACCAGGCCCTATTTTGCGATTCGGCACTGCGTGACTTTAACGGACAATTGCGCGGTCGTGCAATGCTGTACCCAAATTAAATTGGCGTCCTTTTTTTCTCACAAACAGAGCTTTCTTTTGGTGGTATTTGATCACCTGTGCGATTTTTATTTTTTGCGCTATAAAGAAAAAAAAGCGACAATTTTGAAAAAATAACAATATTTTTCACATTTTTTTTATTTGAAATTCTCAAAAAAAATTTAAAATTTTTAACATTTTAGGCCAATTTGTTTTCTGCTACATATTTTTGTTAAAAAAAATCACAATAAGCATATTATGATTGGTTTGCGCAAAAGTTATTGCGTTTACTAACTATGGGAAAGATTTACGTCATTTTTATTGGTTTTTTTTTTAACTAGTAATGGCGGCGATCTTCGATTTTTTTTGCCGGACTGCGACATTGCGGCGGACAGATCGGACCCCTGACTGACATTTTTGACACTTTTGGGAGTACCAGTGACATTACTACAGTAATCAGTGCTATAAATATGCACTGTAACTGTAAAAATGACAATGGCAGGGAAGGGCTTTATTGTGATCAGTGGGTTAAATGTATCCCAAGGGGCGTAATTCTAACTGTGGGGGGCGTGGCTTGTGATGTAACCACAGAGACATACAATCGATCCTACATAGCAGGATCGCATAGCCTCTGTGTTTACATCAGGGGGAATGACAGATGGCTGTGTTTACATCAGCCGTCCGTCCTTCTCCCTCTCCTGTGGAGGATCGCGAGTGGCCGGCGGACGTTGGAGCCACCAGTCACACGAGCTGGGAAGGCAGGGAACGAGCGGGGCGGGAGCGCGGCTCCGGCGATGCGCGCTTGCCCCCTACAGGTTCACTGGTCTATAGTTGCTCGATTCCTCCCTACTACCTTTCTTGTGAATGGGCACGACATTTGCCAATTTCCAACCTCCCGGGACGACTCCTGTTACTAATGATTGGTTAAATAAATCTGTTAATGGTTTTGCCAGCTCACCACTAAGCTCTTTTAATAATTTTGGGTGTATCTCATCAGGACCCTGTGACTTATTTGTCTTCACTTTAGACAGCAATCTTAGAACGTCTTCCTCTGTAAAGACACATACATCAAACGATTCATTAGTCATCCTTTCAAGTGGAGGTCCTTCTCCTTCTTTTTCTTCTGTAAAAACTGAACAGTAGTATTCATTAAGGCAGTCGGCTAGCCCTTTATTCCCTTCTACATACCTTCCGTCCTTTGTTTTTAATTTAGTTATTCCTTGTTTTAATTTCCTTTTTTCATTTATATATCTGAAGAATGTCTTATCCCCCTTTTTCATAGACTGAGCTAGTTTTTCTTCTGCCTGCGCTTTAGAAGTTCTTATAACTTGCTTGGCCTCTTTCTGCCTAATCTTGTAGATTTCCTTATCTTCATTGCTCTGGGTTTTTTTATAATTACAAAATGCTAGCTTTTTATTTTTAATGATTTGGGCCACTTTTGCTGAGTACCACAGTGGTCTCTTCCTTTTTTTGCTTTTACTGACAAGTCTAATGCAATTTTCTGTTGCCTTCAATAATGCACCTTTTAAGTAGTCCCATTTCTCCTGGACTCCATGTAATCCGTTCCAGTCTGATAAGGACTCATTTATGACTAATTTCATTTTTGAAAAGTCTGTTTTTCTAAAATCTAAAACTTTTGTTTTTGTGTGGTGTGACTCTTTCACAGTTCTTATATTAAACCACACTGACTGGTGATCACTAGATTCCCAAGGTTTCGCCTACAATGACATCATATACCGAATCCCCATTTGTGAATACCAAATCCAAAATGGCCTCCCTCCGGGTTGGCTCCTAAACCACTTGTTGCAGAGACAACCCCAGTAGGGAATTTAGAATATCTGTACTCCTGGTAGAACTTGCTATTTTGGTTTTCCAGTTTATATCTGGAAGATTGAAATCTCCCATAATGATAACTTCTCCTTTCATTGTCATTTTAGCTATTTCTTCAACTAGTAGATCATCTAGTTCTTTAACTTGACCAGGTGGTCTATATATCACACCTACACGAGTTACTGCATGATTAGCAAACTGCAACGTAACCCAAACTGACTCTATGTTGGCCTCACCAACTTGTATTAGGTTAGATTTAATGCTATCTTTCACATGCAGGGCCACTCCTCCTCCTTTCTTGCCTTCTCTGTCTCTTCTGTATAAAGAATACCCTGGTATGGTTATGTCCCAGTCATTTCTTTCATTAAACCATGTCTCAGTAACAGCCACTAAATCTACATTCTCAGATGCCATTATTGACCCAAGTTCATTGATTTTTTTTACCTAAACTGCAAGCATTTGTAGACAGGACTCTGAGCTTATCATTTCTTAACCTCTGTGCTTCTGACCTGTTCTGGCATTGTTTCGGGGGGCAATTGGACTCTTGTATTTCCACTCTTTTGCCCCCCCTTCCTAGTTTAAATACTCTTTCGCAAATTCTTGGAGTTGTTCACTAAGTACATTTGTTCCCTTGAGAGAAAGATGCAAACCATCTTTTTTGTACAGTTCCTTTCTATTCCAAGTAGAGCTATCATGAGAAACAAAGCCAAATCCTTGCTCTTGACACCATTTACTAAGCCATATGTTGAACTCCTTTATGCGCCTCTGCCTATCATTCTGAATATTATGCACAGGCAGAACTTCAGAAAATGAAATGGTGGATGCAAAATCCTGTACGTCATTACCAAGTGTGATAAAATATTTTTTCACCTCTGACACTTCATTGCAAGCCAGGTCATTTGTCCCTAGATGGACAAGAACATCCACGTCCCCTTCCTGCTTTGCTTGCTTAACAATATTAATAATATGTCTTCTATCTCGTCTAGCAGTAGCACCAGGGAGACATCTCACAAAACCATTTTCTTTAAGCTCCACACTTCTTATGATTGAATAACCCAGCAACAGCTGCTTCCTTTGAGACTTCACTTTATCTTTTTTGTCCTTGGCTGCAGTCTTGCATACATTAGACATAGGAGTCGATGGTTTCTCACCCTCTGTGCATGCCCATGGAGGGCCATGTTTACCCGCACAGGGATGCACAGGTGTTTCGTGTATCCCTGTACAGAAAGTCCTATTTATGTCAATTGGGATGCAACGGCTGCACAGGCATAGCTGCTGTTCCCAATCTGACATCCGTGTAGGTATGGGTGCACGAAGCCAAACTCAGAAAGTGTGAGCTCAGGGACATGCAAGCAGACCTACATGGATGTCAAATTTGGAGCAACAGCTCTGTTCGTGCAGTTGCTACATCCCATATGTCATCAATGGGACTGCCTGAATAGAGATGCGCGGAACACCTGTGCATCCCTGTAAGGGTACGCTGTGTATGCCCGGTGTAAGGCCCCTTTCACACAAGCAGACCGATCGGGTCTGCCTATCCATTTTTTAGGCAGGCTTAATCAGACCATTAATTTTTTTCTATGGAGAGGCTGATGTAAATGGACATGTGTCCATTTACACCCGCCTTCATCTGATCCGATTCGGTCCACTAAAAACAGACGGATGAGGATCCCATTCCCCATCCATCTAGCAAATCTCATCAGATGGTATCGGATGGAAATGGACCATTTCCATCTGACTGCCCCATAGGGAACAGTAGGCTGTGGGCAGGGTGAAGCAGCGGCCTTGCCGCACTCAACATAGCTAGAAGTCCTTACGTTGTGCATAGTTCATACAGTTGGAGTATCCTACTCATCCCTTGTTCTAAAATAAAACAACAAAAAAAAAACAAATCTCCTGGACTGTTTCCAGACTGAGCCAAGTACTTAAAGCACTGGGAGTCAATAATTTGTTGCTATGGGTAACCCAGGGGAACCCACTTCAAGCAGCTCCCCAGGGAGTAGTGCTACATTTGGGGGCTCGTCTGGGATGTCGCCCTGAGTCTTGAATTCACCTGCGACATTTAGATGGTAGGGTCAGAATTAGGCGTAAACAACATAAAATCACGGATCCCCCCTGCCTTGTATCAATGGTTCAGGCTGGTGGTGGTGTAATGGTGTGGGGGATATTTTCTCTCTATGTTTCTCTGCTATGTTTAAACATCATGGCCTACCCCAGTATCGTTGCCGACCATGTGCACCCCTTTATGACTACAGTGTTCCCATTTTCTGATGGCTACTTCCAGCAGGATTATGCACCATGTCACAAAGTTCAAATCATCTCAAACTGGTTTCTTGAACATGACAATGTGTTCACTGTACTCCAATGGCCTCCACAGTCACCAGATCTCAATCCAATAGAGCACCTTTGTGATGTGGTAGAATGGGAGATTCGCATCATGGATGTGCAGCCGACAAATCTGCAGCAACTGCGTGATACTATCATGTCAATATGGACCAAAATCTCTGATGAATGTTTCAAACACCTTGTTGAATCTATGCCTCGAAGAATTAAGGCAGTTCTGAATGCAAAAGGGGGTCCAACCCAGTACTAGCAAAGTGTACCTAATAAAGTGTCTGGTAAGTGTATATGTAGGCAGTAGTGCAGTTGCATTTTAATTGACTAAATACACCCACCCCCAGCATTATATCCAAGTACGATACCTACTTGCTCTAGATCTAGCCCAATATCTGCTTGTCAAACACTTCTCCACTGGGCCCATACACACATTTTGATGCACTTTTAATGCTTCAATTTTTTTTTTACAGTAAGAGGAGGAGATAAACCAAAATGCACGCATTTGTGTGTAAACAAAGTCATCAATTTTCTTTGGGTACAGCTTTGCACGACAGTTGTCAGTTAAAGTAACGCAGTGCTGTATCGCAAAAAATGGCCTGGTCATTAAGGGGGGGGTGGGGTAAACCTTCAAGAGCTGAAGTGGTTAATGGACTCAAGCATTGCACAGCTATAAGGACTGTCATACTTATCTATTTTATGAACTTTTTTCCTTATAATAGTTTGAACATCACAAAGCCATTTGTAGGTTTGGCATTAGTGGAATAATAAAAGCACACATGGTATATACAGTTCGGTATATATATATATATTTGGACACAGGCACAATCTTAGTTTTTTCAGGTATTTACCAAAACATGTTCAAGCTATAGTTAAGTAAAAATAATAGTCAGGGAGGAGACTATCTACAGCGCTTGCTGATTTTCTAATACAATAAATGAGTATAATATAATTTTTAAAATAGATAAATTATATAAATTCTACAAATTCTTGTTCAGTCAGAAATTACATTAGGACTACCTTTGATAACGTCACAGGAAGTGACGAAACGCGTCAGATCTTGGAACGCACGGCGTGACCCAACCGCGCATTGGAACGCAAGCCGGAACACTCCGCTCGCCACTCTGCATGTCAGCGGTTGTTTGTCTTTTTGAAGCCTTTGGGAAATAAATTTTTATAAAACCTTCTACACTATCTGGAGCATTTGCTTTCTTACATAACCCTGGCCCCTAAACCTCGAGGAGTGGAACTAGGTGAGGAGGAATCCAGCCTTCACCCCCATTAGGAGCGACACAGGGAACCCAGTATTTCTGGCCTGGAACATAAGACCCACTACCTCTGGTAAGTGATCCACCTTTACCACACTTCACTGGAAAAGGAACCCATGCCACCAAGTCACTAATTTATTGGATAACTGAGCACAAAGCACCTGCAGTTTGATTTAGATCTGGAAAATTTCTTGGACTTTTTATATTTTATTTTTTATCTATATATTTTTTTTATTTTTTACTTTGATGGACTTATTTGCACATTAATTTGGTCTTTATTAATATATTTGCTTGTAACCACTATAGATATTTATATATTATTAATGTAATTTCTGACTTAACGAGAATTTGTAGAATTTATATAATTTATATATTTTAAAAATTATATTACACTCATTTATTTTATTAGAAAACCAGCAAGCGCTGTAGATAGTCTCCTCCCTGACTATTTTATGACATCCTACCCTTCCTATAGTTGCTGCTGTATTATTATATATATATATATTTTTTTTGAACACATTATTACACCTAGGCATGGGGTGATACACTCTATTTTAGTGTCATCTTTTTTTCACAAGCTATAGTTATACAATGGATTTAGACTTAAAGCACACACTCTCAAGTTTAATTTGAGGGTATGTACATCCAAATCGGAGGAAGGGTTGAAGACCCTCTTAAGCTCTTAAGAGTAGGTATCCCCTTTTTTAAGGGACCCAAAGTAATTGGACAATTGAATCAAAAGCTGTTTCATGGCCAGGGGTGGGTTATTCCTTCATTATTTCTTCTTTGATAGAACAGGTAAAAGGTCTGGAGTTGATTCTAAGTGTGGTATTTGCATTTGGAATCTATTGCTGTGAACCTACATCATGTGTTCGAAGGAGCTGTCCATGCAAGTGAAACAGGCCTTTCTCAGGCTTAAAAAATGAAACAAATCCCTCAGAGAAAGAGATAGCAGCAACATTACGAATGCCCAAATCAACAGTTTGGTACATATTGAGGAAAGAAGAACACACTGAGGAGCTCAGCAACATAAAAAGGCCTGGATGTCCATGGAACACAACAGTGGTGGTTGATTGCAGAATCATCTCCATGGTAAAGAAAAACCCATTCACAACATCCAGACAAGTTAAGAACACTCTCTAGGAGGTGAGCGTATTATTGTCAAAGTCTACAAACAGGAGAAGACTTCACTAGAGCAAATACAGAGGGTTTACCACAAAGGTACAAACCATTCATAAGCCCGAAGAATAGAAAAGCCAGATTAGACTTCTAAAAAAGCCAGACCAGTTCTGGAAAAGCATTCTTTAGATGGAGGAAACTGAGATTAATCTGTACCAGAATAACGGGGAAGAAAATGTGTGGAGGCTTGGAACAGCTCATGATCCAAAGCACACAATATCATCTGTAAAATATGGTGGAGGCAGTGTGATGGCATGGGCATGCATGGTTTCCAGTGGCACTGGGTCATTGGTGTTTACTGATGATTAGTGTTGAGCGAACACGGACTGTATTATTCGTGTTCGTACCGAATAATTGGATTTTTTGTACCCGAACACGGACACGGACACTTTACTGTATGTTCGGGTAAAAATCCGTGTTCGGTCGTTTTATTTCCGGGTTTTGCATGCTTTGGCGCTCTTTTCATGGCGGGCTTTCAACAGCCAATCAACAATCGTTTAACTGGTGTGCCTTAAGCCATCCCAGCCATGCCTGCAAATGTCTTAGTAGCTGTGATTGGCCGTCTGAAGCATGTGACCAAGTCTTTATAAGTTCGAGGCAGCCGCAGCGGCGTCATTATGCTGCTTATATCAGGGACAGAGCACACATCAACGTGCTGGCTGCTGATTAGGGAAAGATAGGCAGGAAAAAACCATTTGTGTCCGGATAGAATTGAGGGACAGGTCGGAGTGTTTAGGCAGGGCGAGTTGTAGGCATTTTAGGGATAGAGTCTGCTGAATTATAGGGTCAGTGTCTTCTACAAACTACAATCGATATTGCTGTGTGGGGGGTGGGGTGAATCTGCACTCAATCCTGATCTACGATCTCTTCTCAATCCTGTTAGGGACAGAGTCTGCTGAATTTTAGGGAAACTGTGTTCTACAAACTACAATCGATATTGCTGTGTGGTGTGGGATTGGAGATAGGCAGGTGTCAGTGATCCACATCCATTTTTCTGTGTGTGAGCTGCAGTGAACACAATCTTTTTGGGCTGCAGTGAACACAATCTTTTTGGGCTGCAGTGAACACAATCTTTTTGGGCTGCAGTGAACACAATCTTTTTGGGCTGCAGTGAACACAATCTTTTTGGGCTGCAGTGAACACAATCTTTTTGGGGTGCAGTGAACAAAATCTTTTTGGGGTGCAGTGAACACAATCCTTTTTGGTGTGCAGTGAACACAATCTTTGTGGGGTGCAGTGAACAAAATCCTTTGTGGGGTGCAGTGAACACAATCTTTTTGGGGTGCAGTGAACAAAATCCTTTTTGGGGTGCAGTGAACAACATCCTTTTTGGGGTGCAGTGAACACAATCTTTTTGGGGTGCAGTGAACAAAATCCTTTGTGGGGTGCAGTGAACACAATCTTTTTGGGGTGCAGTGAACACAATCTTTTTGGGGTGGAGTGAACAACATCCTTTTTGGGGTGCAGTGAACAAAATCCTTTTTGGGGTGCAGTGAACAAAATCATTTTTGGGGTGCAGTGAACACAATCTTTTTGGGGTGCAGTGAACACAATCTTTGTGGGGTGCAGTGAACACAATCTTTTTGGGGTGGAGTGAACAACATCCTTTTTGGGGTGCAGTGAACAACATCCTTTTTGGGGTGCAGTGAACACAATCTTTTTGGGGTGCAGTGAACACAATCTTTGTGGGGTACAGTGAACAGAATCTTTGTGGGGTGCAGTGAACACAATCTTTGGGGGGTACAGTGAACACAATCTTTTTGGGGTGCAGTGAACACAATCTTTGTGGGGTGCAGTGAACACAATCTTTTTGGGGTGGAGTGAACAAAATCATTTTTGGGGTGCAGTGAACAACATCCTTTTTGGGGTGCAGTGATCAAAATCCTTTTTGGGGTGCAGTGAACACAATCTTTTTGGGGTGCAGTGAACAAAATCCTTTGTGGGGTGCAGTGAACAGAATCTTTGTGGGGTGCAGTGAACACAATCTTTGGGGGGGTACAGTGAACACAATCTTTTTGGGGTGCAGTGAACACAATCTTTGTGGGGTACAGTGAACAGAATCTTTGTGGGGTGCAGTGAACACAATCTTTGGGGGGTACAGTGAACACAATCTTTTTGGGGTGCAGTGAACACAATCTTTGGGGGGTACAGTGAACACAATCTTTTTGGGGTGCAGTGAACACAATCTTTGTGGGGTGCAGTGAACACAATCTTTGGGGGGGTACAGTGAACACAATCTTTTTGGGGTGCAGTGAACAACATCCTTTTAGGGTGCAGTGAACACAATCTTTGTGGGGTGCAGTGAACAACATCCTTTTAGGGTGCAGTGAACACAATCTTTGTGGGGTACAGTGAACAGAATCTTTGTGGGGTGCAGTGAACACAATCTTTGGGGGGTACAGTGAACACAATCTTTGTGAGGTGCAGTGAACACAATCTTTGTGGGGTGCAGTGAACACAATCATTGTGGGGTGCAGTGAACTCAATCTTTGTGGGGTACAGTGAACACAATCTCATACTTCTGAAGATTTGAGGGTGCTGCCTGTTCCATACTCCCCCTACTCCTCATCTAGCCTTTTAGGGGTACAAACAATAGTAATTGGGGCCTAGTGTGGTTGTGTACGTGTGATATACATACACTTTTTTTGGATCATATTTTCTATTCCGCTATTTAATCAAAAACCTTTGGGGATCAGTTAAATTGGGGGATAGTCTGTGTTGGTACGTGTGAGAGAGATCCACCTTTCCAAGTTGTTGGGGTTCATCTCATACTTCTGAAGGTTTGAGGGTGCTGCCTGTTCCATACTCCCCCTACTCCTAGCCTTTTAGGGGTACAAACAATAGTAATTGGGGCCTAGTGTGGTTGTGTACGTGTGATATACATACACTTTTTTTGGATCATATTTTCTATTCCGCTATTTAATCAAAAACCTTTGGGGATCAGTTAAATTGGGGGATAGTCTGTGTTGGTACGTGTGAGAGAGATCCACCTTTCCAAGTTGTTGGGGTTCATCTCATACTTCTGAAGGTTTGAGGGTGCTGCCTGTTCCATACCCCCCCTACTCCTCATCTAGCCTTTTAGGGGTACAAACAATAGTAATTGGGGCCTAGTGTGGTTGTGTACGTGTGATATACATACACTTTTTTTGGATCATATTTTCTATTCCGCTATTTAATCAAAAACCTTTGGGGATCAGTTAAATTGGGGGATAGTCTGTGTTGGTACGTGTGAGAGAGATCCACCTTTCCAAGTTGTTGGGGTTCATCTCATACTTCTGAAGGTTTGAGGGTGCTGCCTGTTCCATACCCCCCCTACTCCTCATCTAGCCTTTTAGGGGTACAAACAATAGTAATTGGGGCCTAGTGTGGTTGTGTACGTGTGATATACATACACTTTTTTTGGATCATATTTTCTATTCCGCTATTTAATCAAAAACCTTTGGGGATCAGTTAAATTGGGGGATAGTCTGTGTTGGTACGTGTGAGAGAGATCCACCTTTCCAAGTTGTTGGGGTTCATCTCATACTTCTGAAGGTTTGAGGGTGCTGCCTGTTCCATACCCCCCCTACTCCTCATCTAGCCTTTTAGGGGTACAAACAATAGTAATTGGGGCCTAGTGTGGTTGTGTACGTGTGATATACATACACTTTTTTTGGATCATATTTTCTATTCCGCTATTTAATCAAAAACCTTTGGGGATCAGTTAAATTGGGGGATAGTCTGTGTTGGTACGTGTGAGAGAGATCCACCTTTCCAAGTTTTTGGGGTTCATCTCATACTTCTGAAGGTTTGAGGGTGCTGCCTGTTCCATACTCCCCCTACTCCTAGCCTTTTAGGGGTACAAACAATAGTAATTGGGGCCTAGTGTGGTTGTGTACGTGTGATATACATACACTTTTTTTGGATCATATTTTCTATTCCGCTATTTAATCAAAAACCTTTGGGGATCAGTTAAATTGGGGGATAGTCTGTGTTGGTACGTGTGAGAGAGATCCACCTTTCCAAGTTGTTGGGGTTCATCTCATACTTCTGAAGGTTTGAGGGTGCTGCCTGTTCCATACCCCCCCTACTCCTCATCTAGCCTTTTAGGGGTACAAACAATAGTAATTGGGGCCTAGTGTGGTTGTGTACGTGTGATATACATACACTTTTTTTGGATCATATTTTCTATTCCGCTATTTAATCAAAAACCTTTGGGGATCAGTTAAATTGGGGGATAGTCTGTGTTGGTACGTGTGAGAGAGATCCACCTTTCCAAGTTGTTGGGGTTCATCTCATACTTCTGAAGGTTTGAGGGTGCTGCCTGTTCCATACCCCCCCTACTCCTCATCTAGCCTTTTAGGGGTACAAACAATAGTAATTGGGGCCTAGTGTGGTTGTGTACGTGTGATATACATACACTTTTTTTGGATCATATTTTCTATTCCGCTATTTAATCAAAAACCTTTGGGGATCAGTTAAATTGGGGGATAGTCTGTGTTGGTACGTGTGAGAGAGATCCACCTTTCCAAGTTGTTGGGGTTCATCTCATACTTCTGAAGGTTTGAGGGTGCTGCCTGTTCCATACCCCCCCTACTCCTCATCTAGCCTTTTAGGGGTACAAACAATAGTAATTGGGGCCTAGTGTGGTTGTGTACGTGTGATATACATACACTTTTTTTGGATCATATTTTCTATTCCGCTATTTAATCAAAAACCTTTGGGGATCAGTTAAATTGGGGGATAGTCTGTGTTGGTACGTGTGAGAGAGATCCACCTTTCCAAGTTTTTGGGGTTCATCTCATACTTCTGAAGATTTGAGGGTGCTGCCTGTTCCATACCCCCCCTACTCCTCATCTAGCCTTTTAGGGGTACAAACAATAGTAATTGGGGCCTAGTGTGGTTGTGTACGTGTGATATACATACACTTTTTTTGGATCATATTTTCTATTCCGCTATTTAATCAAAAACCTTTGGGGATCAGTTAAATTGGGGGATAGTCTGTGTTGGTACGTGTGAGAGAGATCCACCTTTCCAAGTTTTTGGGGTTCATCTCATACTTCTGAAGATTTGAGGGTGCTGCCTGTTCCATACCCCCCCTACTCCTCATCTAGCCTTTTAGGGGTACAAACAATAGTAATTGGGGCCTAGTGTGGTTGTGTACGTGTGATATACATACACTTTTTTTGGATCATATTTTCTATTCTGCTATTTAATCAAAAACCTTTGGGGATCAGTTAAATTGGGGGATAGTCTGTGTTGGTACGTGTGAGAGAGATCCACCTTTCCAAGTTGTTGGGGTTCATCTCATACTTCTGAAGGTTTGAGGGTGCTGCCTGTTCCATACTCCCCCTACTCCTAGCCTTTTAGGGGTACAAACAATAGTAATTGGGGCCTAGTGTGGTTGTGTACGTGTGATATACATACACTTTTTTTGGATCATATTTTCTATTCCGCTATTTAATCAAAAACCTTTGGGGATCAGTTAAATTGGGGGATAGTCTGTGTTGGTACGTGTGAGAGAGATCCACCTTTCCAAGTTGTTGGGGTTCATCTCATACTTCTGAAGGTTTGAGGGTGCTGCCTGTTCCATACCCCCCCTACTCCTCATCTAGCCTTTTAGGGGTACAAACAATAGTAATTGGGGCCTAGTGTGGTTGTGTACGTGTGATATACATACACTTTTTTTGGATCATATTTTCTATTCCGCTATTTAATCAAAAACCTTTGGGGATCAGTTAAATTGGGGGATAGTCTGTGTTGGTACGTGTGAGAGAGATCCACCTTTCCAAGTTGTTGGGGTTCATCTCATACTTCTGAAGGTTTGAGGGTGCTGCCTGTTCCATACCCCCCCTACTCCTCATCTAGCCTTTTAGGGGTACAAACAATAGTAATTGGGGCCTAGTGTGGTTGTGTACGTGTGATATACATACACTTTTTTTGGATCATATTTTCTATTCCGCTATTTAATCAAAAACCTTTGGGGATCAGTTAAATTGGGGGATAGTCTGTGTTGGTACGTGTGAGAGAGATCCACCTTTCCAAGTTGTTGGGGTTCATCTCATACTTCTGAAGGTTTGAGGGTGCTGCCTGTTCCATACCCCCCCTACTCCTCATCTAGCCTTTTAGGGGTACAAACAATAGTAATTGGGGCCTAGTGTGGTTGTGTACGTGTGATATACATACACTTTTTTTGGATCATATTTTCTATTCCGCTATTTAATCAAAAACCTTTGGGGATCAGTTAAATTGGGGGATAGTCTGTGTTGGTACGTGTGAGAGAGATCCACCTTTCCAAGTTGTTGGGGTTCATCTCATACTTCTGAAGGTTTGAGGGTGCTGCCTGTTCCATACCCCCCCTACTCCTCATCTAGCCTTTTAGGGGTACAAACAATAGTAATTGGGGCCTAGTGTGGTTGTGTACGTGTGATATACATACACTTTTTTTGGATCATATTTTCTATTCCGCTATTTAATCAAAAACCTTTGGGGATCAGTTAAATTGGGGGATAGTCTGTGTTGGTACGTGTGAGAGAGATCCACCTTTCCAAGTTGTTGGGGTTCATCTCATACTTCTGAAGGTTTGAGGGTGCTGCCTGTTCCATACCCCCCCTACTCCTCATCTAGCCTTTTAGGGGTACAAACAATAGTAATTGGGGCCTAGTGTGGTTGTGTACGTGTGATATACATACACTTTTTTTGGATCATATTTTCTATTCCGCTATTTAATCAAAAACCTTTGGGGATCAGTTAAATTGGGGGATAGTCTGTGTTGGTACGTGTGAGAGAGATCCACCTTTCCAAGTTGTTGGGGTTCATCTCATACTTCTGAAGGTTTGAGGGTGCTGCCTGTTCCATACCCCCCCTACTCCTCATCTAGCCTTTTAGGGGTACAAACAATAGTAATTGGGGCCTAGTGTGGTTGTGTACGTGTGATATACATACACTTTTTTTGGATCATATTTTCTATTCCGCTATTTAATCAAAAACCTTTGGGGATCAGTTAAATTGGGGGATAGTCTGTGTTGGTACGTGTGAGAGAGATCCACCTTTCCAAGTTGTTGGGGTTCATCTCATACTTCTGAAGGTTTGAGGGTGCTGCCTGTTCCATACCCCCCTACTCCTCATCTAGCCTTTTAGGGGTACAAACAATAGTAATTGGGGCCTAGTGTGGTTGTGTACGTGTGATATACATACACTTTTTTTGGATCATATTTTCTATTCCGCTATTTAATCAAAAACCTTTGGGGATCAGTTAAATTGGGGGATAGTCTGTGTTGGTACGTGTGAGAGAGATCCACCTTTCCAAGTTGTTGGGGTTCATCTCATACTTCTGAAGGTTTGAGGGTGCTGCCTGTTCCATACCCCCCCTACTCCTCATCTAGCCTTTTAGGGGTACAAACAATAGTAATTGGGGCCTAGTGTGGTTGTGTACGTGTGATATACATACACTTTTTTTGGATCATATTTTCTATTCCGCTATTTAATCAAAAACCTTTGGGGATCAGTTAAATTGGGGGATAGTCTGTGTTGGTACGTGTGAGAGAGATCCACCTTTCCAAGTTGTTGGGGTTCATCTCATACTTCTGAAGGTTTGAGGGTGCTGCCTGTTCCATACTCCCCCTACTCCTCATCTAGCCTTTTAGGGGTACAAACAATAGTAATTGGGGCCCAGTGTGGTTGTGTACGTGTGATATACATACACTTTTTTTGGATCATATTTTCTATTCCGCTATTTAATCAAAAACCTTTGGGGATCAGTTAAATTGGGGGATAGTCTGTGTTGGTACGTGTGAGAGAGATCCACCTTTCCAAGTTTTTGGGGTTCATCTCATACTTCTGAAGATTTGAGGGTGCTGCATGTTCCATACTCCTCTTCCTCATCCTCCCTTTAGGGTAGGAAAAAATTTAATCGGGCCTAGTCTGTGTTTGTACGTGTGAGATACACAGTTTTTTATCCTATTCCGCTATTCAATACACACCCTTTTGGTGTAAAAAACATAAAATTGCGGCATAGTTTGCATATTTGA
The DNA here is from genome assembly GCF_965119305.1 of Pelophylax lessonae. Taxonomy (NCBI): domain Eukaryota; kingdom Metazoa; phylum Chordata; class Amphibia; order Anura; family Ranidae; genus Pelophylax; species Pelophylax lessonae. The sequence goes on along the minus strand of NC_138771.1, from coordinate 243,711,515 downwards.
CATTTGCATATATTGTGCCTTGTTGCGCTGTTTTGGGTACTCCACCAACATGGCCAGTGGCAATGACGCCATTCTCAGCTTAACTATCCCACTTCTATGCCTCCTTGAAAAAACAATTTGGGCGATGATGGAAGAGGATGTGGCACAGGATGAGGAGGAGGAGGAGGAGGATGAAGAGGTAACATTTCAAAGGCTTTCAGGGCAGTCATTCGCAAGGGGCTCCGAGGGTGGGTTCCTGCACACACAAACGCCAGGGACACAATTGTCCAGCAGGGGCACAGTTCTGGAGGATGAGGAGGATGAGGAGGAGGAGGAGCTGGAGGAGGAGATGGAACCATGTTCACAGCAGGGTGGCACCCAGGCCAGCTCATGGCCATCACTGGTGCGTGGCTGGGGGGATACAGAGGACACGGACGATACACCTCCCACAGAGGACAGCCTTTCGTCGCCTCTGGGCAGCCTGGCACACATGAGCGATTACATGCTGCAGTGTCTCCACAACGACCGCCGAGTTGCCCACATTCTAACTTGTGCTGATTACTGGGTGGCCACGCTGCTGGATCCCCGTTACAAGGACAACGTACCGTCCTTAATTCACTCACTGGAGCGCGATCGCAAGATGCGCGAGTACAAGCGCACGCTGGTAGACGCCATGCTGCTGGCATTCCCATCTGACAGCGGGGCCACAGTGGAAGCACAAGGCAGAGGAGGAGGAGGTCGCCAACGCAACCAGGGCACCGCCAGCACCTCAGAAGGCAGGGTTAGCATGGCCGAAATGTGGAAAAGCTTTGTCAGCACGCCACAACAAACAGCAGCACCAGCAGCTCAGATGGAACGTCTTAGCAGGAGGCAGCATTTTACCAACATGGTGGAGCAGTATGTGTGCACACGCCTACATGTAGTGAATGACGGGTCTGCCCCCTTCAACTTCTGGGTCTCCAAATTGGGCACATGGCCTGAGCTTGCCCTTTACGCCTTGGAGGTGCTGGCGTGCCCTGCAGCCAGTGTATTATCTGAACGGGTATTTAGCACGGCTGGGGGCGTTATAACAGACAAGCGCAGCCGCCTGTCCAGAGACAATGTGGACAAGCTCACGTTCATTAAAATGAACCAGGCATGGATCCCACGGGACTTTTCCGTACCTTATGCAGAATAGCAATGGATACCGACCTTACCCACCCATTGTTCCATTTTTGCTCTTTCTCACTCTTTTGGGGTGTACCCTCATTTAAAATTTTTGAAAAGAAGCAGTGTTGGCTACCTCGTCCTCCTCCTCAGGGCCAGATTAATGTAGGGGCTATTGGAGCTGCAGCTCCAGGCCCCTACCTTTTATATAGGCCCCGGGTTGGCCATATTCACTGTTACCGCTCTTCTGTCACTTGTAAACACAGAAGTCTGGCTTCTATGCTCGCTTCCCCAGGCAGCACCCTCAGAACCTCCCCACACAGCGTGAAGGCCGGACAAGGAGGGACAGTTGGCGATGCATGGATGTGTTTATGGGCTTCAGAGACAGCATCCCATGTTGAATTAGGCATGCATGGCTGCACCCTTCCTCCTCTGGGTGCATGGCAAGGCACGGCCCTTAAGGCCCTTCAAAATCCTCAGCACCAAGCCCATGATGCTGTTAATCCGGCCCTGGTCCTCCTCCACCGCCGCTTCCACCTACACCGCCCATAGGTGTGCGCAGCCTATTGCATTAAGGTGTGCACCCCAAAGTTGAAATACACATGCATGTGTTTGCCAGCAGGGAGAGTAATGTATCGGGGCCATGTACCTGTAGGCAAGGAGAAATAGAGCAGAGCAGGTCCCAGGGAGATCTTTCCCATCTCCTCACTGGCAATGCTATGTGCCCTAGGTGATTAGGGTGTGCCCAGGCACACCCAGCACACCCTGTGCGCACGCCTATGTCACCGCCACATCCACCACCACCTCAACCTCCCTCCTACTCCATATGGGCCTCGTCCTTCAGAGATGAAGAAGAACATTGTTTTATTTTTCTGTTTTTTTTTGTTGTTTTAAGTTATTTCCCTATCCACATTTGTTTGCAGAGCACTTGCCATGCTCTTAATTACGTTTTGCTGCCATTTGCAGCACTCTAGCCCTTTCCTTTGGTGTTTTAGAGCCATTTTAGTGCCTTAAAGTTCGGGTCCCCATTGACTTCAATGGGGTTCGGTGTCCGGGAAAAGTTCGGTAAAAGTCCGGGACACGGACCCGGACTTTTTTTTAAAGTTCGGCCGAACCCGTCGAACACGGACATCTAGGTGTCCGCTCAACCCTACTGATGATATGACGGAAGACAGCTTCACAGTACAGATGGACAATGATCCAAAACACACTGCAAAAGCAACCCAGGAGCTTTTGAAGAAAAAGAAGTGGAATATTCTTCAATGGTCGAGTCAATCCCCTGATCTCAACCCAATTAGGCATGTATTTCACTTGCTGAAGGCAAAATTAAAGGCAGAAAGCCCCACAAATGAAGAACAACTGAAGACAGCTGCATTTAGAGCCTGGCAAAGCATCAGAAAAGATCAAACCCTATCTTTGGTAATGTCCATGGGTTCTGGATTTCAGGCAGTCATTTCCAGTAAAGGATTCTCAACAAAATATTATTAATGATTATATTAATTTGTCCAATTACATTTGAGCCCCTGCAAATGGAGGACTGTGTATAAAAATGGTTGCAGTTCCTAAAATTTGTACTTGATATTTATGTTCAACCCCTTGAATTAAAGCTGAAAGTCTGCACTTCAAATTTGTTTGGATTGTTTCATTCAATTTTATTCTGGTGGCATACAGAGGCAAAAGTATGAAAATTGTGCCTATATTCAAATATATATAGACTTAACTGTACGTTTGACATGTTTATGCACATTATAGCAAGTTCTGTTTAAATATAGTATTTTATTGATGTGAATGGGTGTCATAGAGAACAATGTGATTTCCATTGTCATGCATTTCAGAGTGATGGGAGACGCAGGAGAAATTGTACTAATGGGAACGGGGTCTTTATTGTAGACTACTTACAACAGTAACATATACAAGGTACTAACCTCTCTTTTTTGAGTAAATTAATGCGTTGTCAAATTAAACACAATTCAAAAAAAAATATTTATATAAGTTAAAAAAAAAAAAACAGAAGAGTTATGGTCTGACACCTTTGCTCTCCAGTTGCCTCCATCCCTAAATGCATATGCAAAAAAAAAACACCAAGGAGAGAGCCAAGGATAAAAAATGGGACTTTGAGTGAGAACAACTGGGTTGTAAAAGGAATTAATGAATGGTTTATTAAAAAAGGATCACATATACAACCGAAAAAACACATACAGAGAATAGACATGCAAAACATTGTAGGATTTGCATTATATAAACATAAATACAATTACACATGGATCACAATAGGATCTCTAAAGGTATAACAATTATGTAGTAACATCGTATCCCCTGTAGGTTTACATTCTTGACTTGTTCAGACTTAAAAATACATATGAGTTATTCTAGGCTCGACGCGTTTCTTGGACCTCCGTCCATTCATCAGGAGCTTAATTGTAGGTTGTATATCTGAAACTGGTAATCTGAATAAAAATATATATAAGGGAGGATTTTATTATAGTATAATGAAATAATCAAAAAGGATAAATTGGTAGAAAAAAATCACACTACCTTGAGTAGTCTAGTATATTTAAAAAGATATAGTCCAATCCCGAAGAGGGGGGACGGGGCCGACCCGGAAAACGCCTGGCCCGGGGCTGAGGCATGGACATAACCGACACAGGGCACAGCCGGAATAGAGGAAAAGTTAGAGCCGAAATCCAAGAAATTGCACTCCGAGAATTGGCAGCAATCCAAATGTGGTACATAAGGCATACTGGGGTCAAAAAAAAAAGATAAAATTGTATATATATATATATATATTTTATATATATATTTTATATCTTATATTTTTATATATATATGGATATAAAATATATATATATATATATACAATTTTATCTTTTTTTTTTTGACCCCAGTATGCCTTATGTACCACATTTGGATTGCTGCCAATTCTCGGAGTGCAATTTCTTGGATTTCGGCTCTAACTTTTCCTCTATTCCGGCTGTGCCCTGTGTCGGTTATGTCCATGCCTCAGCCCCGGGCCAGGCGTTTTCCGGGTCGGCCCCGTCCCCCCTCTTCGGGATTGGACTATATCTTTTTAAATATACTAGACTACTCAAGGTAGTGTGATTTTTTTCTATCAATTTATCCTTTTTGATTATTTCATTATACTATAATAAAATCCTCCCTTATATATATTTTTATTCAGATTACCAGTTTCAGATATACAACCTACAATTAAGCTCCTGATGAATGGACGGAGGTCCAAGAAACGCGTCGAGCCTAGAATAACTCATATGTATTTTTAAGTCTGAACAAGTCAAGAATGTAAACCTACAGGGGATACGATGTTACTACATAATTGTTATACCTTTAGAGATCCTATTGTGATCCATGTGTAATTGTATTTATGTTTATATAATGCAAATCCTACAATGTTTTGCATGTCTATTCTCTGTATGTGTTTTTTCGGTTGTATATGTGATCCTTTTTTAATAAACCATTCATTAATTCCTTTTACAACCCAGTTGTTCTCACTCAAAGTCCCATTTTTTATCCTTGGCTCTCTCCTTGGTGTTTTTTTTTTGCATATTTATATAAGTTGTTAATAATCCAATCAGTTGAACCCTTATTGTTTTATAGCGGAAATGCTACAAAAAGTGTTTATTTCCATCCTTGGCACTTCTAAGTCCAGATTTTAAAGCTAATTCCTACTTTAAAAGGTTCAATGAAATTATTATAGTTGAAAGAAACCTTTTGCAAATTTATGTATTATATTCATACTGTGAAATGGCTTGTACTGTGAGAAAACCAAAATATCCTCCGCATCTTGAAAGAATCCTGTAGTCAGGCAATCTACTGATTGTTTTCAGTGCCTCTCTGAGGATAAATAAAAATAGCAACTGTCATTCAGTGATACTGGGGAGCTGAGAAAACACTGCACTTTGTGTGTCGGAAACATCAAATAGGAGAGAAGGCAGTGTACTGTATCAATTAACCAAGACACCGAGCTTTCACATCCCGGCATTTCAAGTTCACACCACATACTTATTAGAGATGTTTCCACTTATTAAATGGTTTCTTTGAGGCTGAAGAGAAATGTTTCCAATTTCTCAAATTTATGAGAAAAAGGAATCAGTGACCCATAAAGCTTTTAAAAAAAAAAAAGATCTTTTTCAAAACAGCCTAAGAATTAAGTCAGTGATCACAATTTTACATAGTTACATAGTTACATAGTAGGTGAGGTTGAATAAAGACAATAGTCCATCCAGTTCAACCTGTGTAGGCATGTGTGGCTGTAATCATCTCCCATACCCCTGAATGTTCTGATCCTTGAGATGTAAGTCTAAGAGTCTTTTGAAAGCCACCATACTACCCGCAGAAACCACCTCTTGTGGTAGAGAATTCCACAATCTTGTTGCCCTAACAGTAAAGAACCCCCCACGTTGCCTGAGGTTAAAACGCTTCTCCTCTAATCGCATTGTATGCCCTCGAGTCCTCATGCACTCCCTTCGAATGAACAGCTTTTTTTCTAAGCTGGGATCCCCATTAAGATATTTATAAATTGCTATCATGTCCCCCCTCAGACGTCTCTTCTCCAGGGAGAATAAATCGAGCGATTGTAGACGCTCTTCATAGTCAAGGTCCTCCAATCCCCTAATTAGTTTAGTTGCCCTTCTCTGGACTCTCTCCAGCTCCAACACATCCCTCCTGAGGACTGGCGACCAGAACTGGACGGAATACTCCAGATGCGGTCGGACCAGAGTTTTATAAAGTGGAAGGATTATAGTCTTATCTCTGGAATGCATCCCTTTCTTTATGCATGCTAATATTCTGTTGGCTTTGGAAGCTGCCGCTTGACATTGCATGCTGTTTCCTAATCTATCATCAACCAATACTCCCAGATCCTTCTCCATTTTTGATTCCCCCAAGGGCTCCCCTCCTAACGTGTATTGTGATTTTATGTTTTTAGTCCCCAAGTGCAAAACCTTACACTTCTCCACGTTAAACCTCATTTGCCATGTCGTTGCCCACTCTGTTATTTTGTCCAGGTCATTCTGCAGGATATCTGCTTCATGTTGTGAAGTTATTGCCCTGCCCAATTTTGTGTCATCTGCAAAAACTGATATCGAACTACTGATCCCGACCTCAATGTTGTTTATGAATAAATTGAACAAGGTTGGTCCCAGGACTGAGCCTTGGGGGACCCCGCTTACCACCTCAGACCAGTCTGAGTATGCGCTGTTTATTACTACCCTTTGGACCCGCCTTTTTAGCCAGTTCCGTATCCAAGAGCAAACCCTGCTATCGATACCTGCAGACCTTATTTTATAAATTAAGCGCTTGTGGGGAACTGTATCAAACGCCTTAGCGAAATCCAAGTACACCACATCCACTGGTCTCCCCCTATCTAGCTCACAGCTCACCTCCTCGTAGAATGTAAGGAGATTGGTTTGACAAGAACGCCCATTTGTAAACCCGTGCTGATTACTGCTGATGATGTTGTTGTCCTTAGCAAACTCTACAATATAGTCCCTTATCATCCCCTCCAGAAGTTTACATACTACTGATGTCAAACTGACAGGCCTATAATTTCCCGGGATATGCCTCTGGCCCTTTTTGAATATTGGAATCACGTTAGCTTTCTTCCAATCCCCTGGTACATCTCCTGTCCTAATACTGTCAGCAAAGATCAGGAACAGTGGTCTCGATATAACTTTACTGAGTTCCTTGAGTACTCTCGGATGTATGCCATCCGGTCCTGGCGATTTGTTTGTGTTAAGTTTATCCAGCCTTTCCCTGATTTCCCCCTCTGTTAGCCATGGTGGCAAGTCCTGTGTATTACTACTAACCATACAGTCATGGTCAGTGTACCCCTCCTTTTCCTGTGTAAAGACTGACGAGAAAAAAGCATTTAGCACGGTTGCTTTTTCAGTGTCCTCTGTAACCATCCTCCCATCATTGTTAATTATGTGTGCAATATGCTCTGCCTTAGTTTTTTTGCTGTTGATATATTTAAAGAATTTCTTTGGGTTTTTTTTACTATCCTCCGCTATTTGTCTCTCAAAGTTGATTTTAGCCATCTTGATTTCTTGTTTACTTTTCTTATTTGCCTCCTTGTATTGCTCGAAAGCCGATACTGTGCCCTCTGATTTATACTTCTTGAAGGCCAATTTTTTCCCCCTAATAAGTTTTATGACGCTACAGTTTAGCCAGCCAGGTTTGGCTTTGTCTCTTCTAAATTTATTTCCCATAGGAATGCACTGCAAGATGCCTTTGCCTAATATGTTCCTAAAGCATTCCCATTTTTCCTCTGTGGTCAGGGATCCCAGGGTTTGGTCCCAGTTTACCTTTTCCATCATTGAGTACAATTTTGGAAAGTTTGCCCTTCTGAAGTTTAGGGTTCTTATGTTCCCCACTTGTCTTGTTATGTTGTTATTTACACTAAATGTGATCATCCTGTGATCGCTAGAGCCCAGGTTGTCCTGGACTCCTACCTCCGAGATTATGTCTGGGTCATTAGTGAGCAATAGATCCAGGACTGCGTTTTCTCTGGTGGGGGAATCCACCAACTGTGACATGTAATTATCCAGTAAGGTTTCCGTGAATAGCCGGGCCTTCTGTGAGTGTGCAGTCCCCTCTTCCCAGTCAATGTCGGGGTAATTGAAGTCCCCCAATACGATGACTGATCCCAATTTTGCCACTTTACCCATTAGTGCTAAAAATTCCAGTTACAATTCAATGTAACTCATTTGGCTTGCAGTGCCAAAAACAATAAAATATTCTTACCTGTACTATTCTCAAACTGTGCAATATAAAAGAAGAAAAATGCTCAATTGCAGAGATAATAAAAATCCTAATTTTAAAAACAATCATACCTTGCACAAATGTGTATAATACATTGTTGTTGTACAGTTAATTCTTTACAATTAAGCTGAGAGGATGCAGCAGGGCCCGGTTTTGTGTTACTAAACCCGGGACCCTGCATTCATTATATCTGGTCTTCCACAGTACAGAAAACATGGAAAACGGAATTTTTGTAAAATCTTACCTGTAAAATTCCTTTCTCTGAGTCCTCCGACAGTCGCCGCCTCTTCATATTCGTCACATATGGGGTATTAGACTTTGCTCCGAAGGAGTAGCTAGGCAACAGAATATGTTAACAATAAAGCTTTAACATATCCCACCCTCAAGGGGTGGTCCCCTCAGTCAATACCCTCCTACTTCCTGCAACCATATCTCAGTTTTAGTGGAATAGCAGTAGAGTATACATTCAAACCCCAAAAGAGGGGCGGGGGCGGCGACTGTCGGAGGACTCAGAGAAAGGAATTTTACAGGTAAGATTTTACAAAAATTCCGTTTTCTCTTACGTCCTCCGACAGTCGCCGCCTCTTCATATTCGTCACATATGGGGACGTCCCAAAGCAGTGCAAACATGAGGGGTGGGAAACACATCCGCGCCGAAAGGCAACGCAGTCTCCACATCAAAGAAAGGAACCTTACCAAAGGAAGGAAACCAGCTGGGCAACAGCAAAAATAAGTGCTCAACAGGAGCAACAACCCAGGAAAAGACAAAAAAACCAGGGGATACAAAAAACTATCCCAACAGCCAGGAGTCCCCAACAAGGGACCCTATGGAACAGCCGCACTAAGAACCTTGCGGCCAAAGGAAGCATCCGCCGATGCCTGAACATCTACTTTGTAGAATTTTGTGAAAGTGTGCACAGTCGACCAAGTCGCCGCCTTACACACCTGGGCTACAGAAGCCCCATGACGGCAGGCCCAAGACGTACTCAGAGATCTAGTAGAGTGCGCCTTCACAGGCACAGGGGGAACCTTCCCCTGCAAGGCATAGGCCTGTTCAATGGTCTGCCTGATCCATTTGGCGATGGTAGAGGCCGAAGCCGCCATGCCCTTCCGAGGACCCTCTGGAAGAACAAACAAGGAGTCCGTCCTACGAAAAGACTCAGTCGATTTAAGGTAAACCCTTATCGCCCGAACAACATCCAGAGAGTGCAATCTCACCTCCTTTGGATGTTTAGGCTTCGTGCACAACGAAGGCAAAACAATATCCTCGTTAAGATGGAATTCCGAAACTCGTTACGGCAGAAAAGAAGGATTAGGTCGCAAGACCACCTTATCCAAATGAACAACCAGGTACGGAGACTTGCAGGACAAAGCCGCCAGTTCCGACACTCTGCGAGCCGAAGTGATCGCCACCAAAAAGGCGACCATTTTGGACAACATAGACAACGAGATCTCCCTGATCTGTTCAAAAGGAGCACGTTGTAACACAGATAAAACGAGATTCAAGTCCCAAGGGGGCAAAGGATCCCTCCTAGGAGGAACCAGATGCCGCACACCCTGAATAAAAGTGCCAACCAAGGAGTTGGAAGCCACGGGACGTTGAAACAGAACGGCCAGCGCAGACACCTGACCCTTTATCGTAGCCAGCGCCAAACGCTGATCGACACCCGTCTGAAGGAAAGACAGCACACGGGAAACCGAGTACGTGCGGGGTGAAAACCCCCTGGACTCACACCAGGCAAAATAGGCCTTCCAAGTACGGTAATAAACCTTCCCCGAGGAAGACTTCCTCGCGTTGATCAAAGTATGAACGACCTCTGGAGAGAGACCCTTCTCCTTCAGGACCTCGGTCTCAACAGCCAGGCCGTCAAAGCCAGCGACTGTAAAGCAGGATGGTAAATCGGTCCTTGAGACAGTAGATCGTCTCGAAGAGGCAGACGCCAAGGGGCGTCGACCGCCAGATTCACGAGGTCTGCGTACCAGGACCGGCGAGGCCAGTCCGGTGCCACAAGAATCACCGTGCTGCGTTCCGAGTGTAACCTGCGAAGGAACCTGGACAGCAACTGAATCGGTGGAAACACGTACATCAGCCTGTACTGATGCCACGGGGCCACTAACGCGTCCGACGCGTCTGCCCGAGGGTCGCGCGTCCTTGCCACGAACCTCTTCACCTTGTAGTTGAGGCGAGACGCGAACAGGTCCACATCTGGAAGACCCCACTTCGCGCACAACATCTGGAAGACAGCCGGGTGGAGAGACCATTCCCCCTGATCCAGGGTCTGGCGACTCAGATAGTCCGCCTGCCAGTTCTCCACTCCCGGAATGTGAACCGCCGTTATCGCCGGGACATGAGTCTCGGCCCAAGACAGAATGTCGGCCACTTCTCGAGCCGCTCGGGCACTCCTGGTGCCCCCTTGGTGGTTGATGTAGGCCACCGCCGTGGCATTGTCCGTCTGCACCCGAACCGGGCAGCCCCGCAGCCGGTCCGTCCAGCGATGAAGACAGAGCCTTATCGCACGCAATTCCAGAATGTTGATCGGGAGGGAAGACTCCCCCTTCGGCCAGGTCCCCTGGGCGGACAGAACGCCCAGAACACCACCCCAGCCCGACAGGCTGGCATCCGTGGTGATTATCGTCCACGAGATCGGACGAAACGACTTGCCCCCGGACACCAATGGGGACTGGAGCCACCACAGAAGGTTTTCCCTGGTGCGATGACTCAACGAGATCTGAAGATCCAGAGATTGAGGTCGCCCGTCCCACTTGGACAGGATCTCCGCTTGGAGACCCCGCGTGTGAAACTGCGCGAAAGGAATCGCCTCGAAGGCCGAGACCATCAATCCCAGACATCTCATACACGTCCGCAGAGACGAGTGTGGAACGTCCCTGAGGGACCTGACTTCCTCCTGAAGAGTCCTGAGTTTGTCTTCCGGCAGGAAGACCTTCGCCTGCACCGAGTCCAGTATCATTCCCAGATAGGGGAGACAAACCGACGGACTCAGTGTCGACTTTGGAACATTTATCGTCCAACCAAACTCCTGCAGAGTTTGCATTGTGACAGACAGGTCCTTCTCCAGACCCTGTCTGGTCGCAGACCGAACCAGAATGTCGTCCAGATACCGCAGGACAGAAATGCCCTGGGCCCTCAATAATGCCAGAACCGGTGCAAGCACCTTGGTGAAGACCCGCGGAGCCAAGGCGAGACCAAAGGGCAACGCCACGAACTGGTAGTGATCCTCCGCAATGGCAAATCGAAGGTATCTCTGATGACCCTCGAATATGGGGATGTGAAGGTACGCATCCTTCAAATCGATGGAGGCCATGAATTCCCCCGGAACCAGGGCAGCCACCACCGAGCGCAGGGATTCCATGCGGAACTTGCGAACCCGCACAGAGCGGTTCAGAGCCTTCAAGTCCAGAATCGGACGAACCTTGCCCTCCTTCCTGGGCACGGTGAACAGATTGGAATAAAACCCCCGAAATCTGTCCCGATGAGGCACCGGAACCACCACTCCCTGAGCCCTCAGGTCCCGCACCGCCAGGTGCAGATCCCGCAGGCGCTCTGGAGACAGTTGAAGATTTGAGGGAAAAAATCTGCTCTCCGGCCGAGAGAGAAACTCGATCTTGTAACCAGATCGAACGATTTCCAGAACCCATCTGTCCCGCACACGGGCCAACCAGGGCTGAAGAAAACCGAGCAAGCGTCCCCCCACCCCAAAACTGGGTGAGGGCGCCCCTTCAGGCCGAACTGTTATGGGCAGCAGGTCCGGATTGGCCGGACTTCTGTTTCCCAGACCAGGGCTTCTTCTGAGAGCCTTGGCCTTTGAACGGTTTGCCCTTGTAGTGCGGCCGAAAGGCACGAAAGGACCCCTGAGGGGGCCGAAAATTTGCATGCTTCTTCCCAGAAGCCCCCTTAGCCTTGGGGAAATGGGGCAAGAGAGTGCTCTTACCCCCGGTGATCCCCTTAATCAACACATCCAGGGACTCCCCAAAAAGGCGAGACCCATCATAAGGTAGATTGGCTAAGGTCTTACGTGAAGATTGGTCCACCGACCAACATTTCAACCAAACCAGGCGGCGAGACAACACCGCCACGCTGTGCACACGTGCAGCCAACGGAATCAGGTCCAGGTCCGCATCACACAGATACATGACACCCTGGTGGATCTGATCCACCATATCCAGGGTCGCCGCCGAGGCCGAATCGGCCACTAGGACGCGCCTAAGCATCTGCGTCCAACTTGCGATCGCCTGGGCCGCCATGAGAGAAGCAAACAGAGCCTTAAGCATAGAGCCCGTAACAGAATAAGTATGACGGGCAAGAGACTCCAGTCTCCTATCCGTGGCATCACGGAAAACAGGGGAACCCTCTGCAGGAATCGCAGTGGCTTTGTTCAAAACCGCAATTGCATGATCCACTGGCGGAGGCACACACCACCGTTCATCAGTGGCAGGCGAGAAAGGATAACGCAGCTTGAATTTACTTGGTACCGCAAAAGGCTTGCGCAGATCGCGCCATTGATCCTTAACAGCGCACTGAAAATCAGCATTGCAGGGAAAAACCTGCGGCGTCCTGCGTTTTCTCTGCGTCCCATAAGCCGCCAAAGCAGCGGGGGGACACACTTCGTCCTGCAAACGTAGCGTCTGCTTAATGGAAGCAATCAACTCATCCATGATTGCAAGCTCTTCAGGCGAGCCAGGGGGAGAATTATCAACCCCCTCAACTTCAGCCTCTACGTCAGACCCCACTAGATCAAGAGAGGAGCGGGACCCCGATAGGGGGGTCCCTGCCAGAACAGCCCCATCACCTTCACCCTCAGAATCAGAGGACAGAGCAACTCTGGGCCGTTTAGTAGATTGAGCAGCCACCAGCATTTGCACCTGGGCAGCAAGGCCAGCCACAATAGTGGCTAAATCCCCCCCTGGGGGGGAAACAGCGGTCCCCTGGCTTTCCACCAATACTGTAGGAAACTTGCCCTCCTGAGAATCCATTGCCCCTGTAATGCCAGACAACCAAGGGTTAACTGCCCCCTTTTAGCAAGCGCGGCAAGCGCAGCCCACCGCACCACACTCAGGCACAATGAGACCCCCACAGGGAATATACAAACTGAGTACAGGCAATGGATAACAAGAACAGAAGGATAAAACCTCAGGAGACCCCGCTGCTGCTGCTGCCTCGATCGGTGTTCCAGGAGAGAGGAAGTGATGCTGCCAGAGCGCTCTATGTAAGCCTATGGAGGCTACAAGAAAATGGCCGCCGTGCATGTAAACCATGCGGCCGGAGCGGGCGCCGGTAAAATGGCGTCGTTTGGCGCCGAAAACGCCGCTCCACAGTGCATAAAAAACACACACATTACATCCCAATATAAGGATACATGTAAGATCGCCGCAGCGATCGCTGTATATGCCCAAACATGCCAAGAAAAAAACATGCCCCACAGCACACAGCTCCACACACTGCCCAGCCTGACACACACAGTGTCATACAGCTCCCCCCCCCCCTTGCAGCCCACAGCATGCAGCCGAGAGTAGGGAGACAAGCAGTGTGATTAAAGGCAGGTTACACAGTCCCAGACTGAGACCCCCCCAGACAGACAGGTCCCCACATAAATACACTTACCTCACATGGCGTGGGGAACCCGCACAGGCGAACAAGCCGCTGCACATGAGGCAGGGAGAGTCGCAAATCAAGACGCACATAATGGAGGTTAAGAAACCGCACAGCGTCCGGTGAGGTAGCCACCTCACCAATCATCCCTGCACCGAACAGTGATGGGTCGTTCACTGTGCCAGGAGCGTTACCTGGCTGAACGCTCGATGGCAGACTGGGAAGCCACTGACCCACGACCTGCGACCAGGGGGATCAGCCCGAGACCCAGTCCGCATGATCCTCTTCGTCCGAAGAACTAACTAATGCTGACAAAAATAACAGCTAAGTAAAGGTAGAGAGAAAACTCAAACAAAATATTAAAAAGAAGAAAGAGTCTGGGACAAAAAGTCCCAGCACAGAGAGAGCCAGCCACTCCTGACAAGCTAGACATTAAAACTGAGATATGGTTGCAGGAAGTAGGAGGGTATTGACTGAGGGGACCACCCCTTGAGGGTGGGATATGTTAAAGCTTTATTGTTAACATATTCTGTTGCCTAGCTACTCCTTCGGAGCAAAGTCTAATACCCCATATGTGACGAATATGAAGAGGCGGCGACTGTTGGAGGACGTAAGAGAAATGCAAATATTTTAGTAAATATAAACTGCTAAAGTGATTGTAAAGTCTAGTTTTTTTTTTTTTTTTTAAATAACACACATATTATACTTACCTGCTCTTTATCTCAAGTCCGGAGGCAGTCACAAGGCCATCATCCGTGTTTTATATGTAAATGACAGTGTAAGATTATGTCAGACTATACAGGTTAGAAAGGAGTGCTCAAAAATATTATATAAAACATAATTTATTTCACATATATTAAAAAGTTTAGATGCCAACATAGATCTTCTCATACATTGCACACGTTCCTAAAACATATGAATTGTGGTTATACGGTAAGTACTATACAATTGGTTTCTCAAAAGCCAACGCATTTCGCTATAACCTTTCTGCTTCCTCAGGACTTCGGGAACCAAAATAGTACTTAGGACTAACCATAAAGGTGCAGGGTACCCTTGAAGGGCGCTGGAGTGTACAGGGAGAGGCTGACTGGGGAGATCTTGTGTAATCACTGGCTGGGGTCATCTCCAATTTCATGTTTTCAGATTCGGAGTTTTATCCCCTGGATTGGGGCAAAAAAAGAGGGGGTGGAGAGTATTCTCCCTTTAGAACTCTCTTAATGATGGTTGCCCCCTTAGTGTTGGAACATGTGTTGCCTATCCCTTCATTATCATCCAGAGTGCGGGCTTGGAAGACTCTGCATATTTCTGAATCAATGTGATCACCCTGGTCAGCTGGCCTTTTTTGCCCCAATCCAGGGGATAAGCGCACTTGGGAACATATTAAGGGAATTAATGTCCCTACAGTACCAGTGAAATATGTATTACTTAATATCTGCAATCTCCGAATCTGAAAACGTGAAATGGGAGATGACCCCAGCCAGTGATTACATAAGATCTCTCCGGTCAGCCTCTCCCTGTACACCCCAGCGCACTTCGGGGGTAGCCTGCACTTTGTTGTTAATCTTAAGATAGCACTATTTCAGTTCCCCAAGTCCTGAGGAAGCAGAATGGTTATACCGAAACGTGTTGGCTTCTGAGGAACCAATTGTATAGTACTTACCTTTTAACCACAATTTCTAAGTTTTGGGAACATGTGCAATGTATGAGAAGATGCATGTTGGCATCTAAACTTTTTAATATATGTGAAATAAATGATGTTAAGTTTTATGTAATATTTTTGAGTCCTCCTTTCTGGCCTGTATAGTCCAACATAATCTTATGCTGCCTTTTACATACCTATCTGCTCTGTGTATTGGTTTTGCACAGAGCAGCCCAGATCCTCCTTTCTCGGGTCCCTCTTTGCTGCTCCTGGCCCCTCCCTCCTGTTGAGTGCACCCACAACAAGCAGCCCCTGAACCGATTCACAGCTCCCTGTGTCCATTCAGACACGGAACCACAACCCAGCCCTGCCCCCTCTCTCTCCTGATTGGCCGGCAAACTTTGGTTGACAGCAGCGAGAGCCAATCGTGCTACGCTGCTGTCTCAGCCAATGAGGAGCAGAGTCCCGGGCAGCTGAGCAACTCCTGCAACATCGCTGGTTAAAGATGGGTTTAGGTAAGTATTGGGGGGGGGGGGCTGAGGGGGCTGCTGCACAGAGCGTTTTTTTTTATCTTAATGCATAGGATACATTAACCGCTTGCCGACTGCCCACAGTATATTTACTGTGGCAGTCAGCCCATCCTGGGCAAAGCGACGTAGTACTACATAGAATTCATTAAGATAAATAACCTTCTGACTTTACAACCCCTTAAATGCAGCCATACATGGATCTGATTTTGATCCGTGTATGGGAACTCTGGTTGTACACAAGTCAAATCTCCGATTGACATCTGTAAAACCAACTTGACGGCTCTTTTCCCAATCGATCGGTGCCCCCAGCTATAGCTGGCAGCACCGATCACTGTATTCTGATGGGGGGAAGGATCCCCACTGTCACAGCATCCCCACCGTCAGAGCACAATAGTACAGCAGAAGGATTCCTTCATCCACATAGAATGTTTGGATGGGGGAATCAAATCTTTTTTTCCGTTTAACACATGATGATGAATGCATGGGCTGCCTTAAGCCTGGTACACAGAGGCTTACAGGTTTTTAACAGAAACCGGCTGACATTTGGCCCGTGTATATGGCAGCCTGTCTAACAGAAGCCAGTCAAACATCTCGCATCTATTAAAGGGGCATGACACTAACATCGGATAGGTAGTACAACAAGCTCCTCTTTTTTTTTTTTATTCAGCCCAATGGGTTGAATGAAAGAAAAAAACTGATAGTTTGTAATAAGCATTAGGCATTTGTTTGCATGCCCAAGAACAGAAAGGGTACCAGAAATTACATAATAGAACATGATTACATAAAAAAGCTAATTCTGAGTGATGGGAAACAAATATAGCATTGTGCTTCTGTAGAACAAAGCATATGGAGGCACTGTGATCTTTGTAAGAGGTAATAAAAACACTTTACGATTACTTAGGAGGCATGCACATAACATAAAAAATGCATATGAATTTAGGTTTTAATATATCCAGGTTTATGTTAGTTTCACCATATCAAACATAAAGTTTGGAGATTCCCAGGACAGGCTGGCAGAAAGATATATAAAATTTACTTTTACTATGTCAAGAATGGGTATATTTAGCAATGTCTCAGATGTAGGTTTGTGTAGAAGAATTTGGGTAAAGCATACCTCCCAACTTTTTGAGATGTGAATGAGGGACATCTATCAGCAAAAGTATGTAGACATAAGACACACACACTCCCTAAAGGAGAATTATACAAAACAATGATTAGTTAAACCCACAAATGCTTTTATTTTACCACTTCTATTACTTTATACTGGCTTTTGCAATTTACAAATGCAGCAATTTAGAATTTGTATGAAAGGTTTAGCACTAGGGAACACGTTTTTGAAAGATAAATAGTGCATTTTATATACCACTATATAGAGCAGACCAAAATAAGGGGCAAATGAGGTAGAAAGAGGGACATTGTGCCAAATCAGGGACAGTCCCTCAAAATCAGGGACAGTTGGGAGCTATGAGAAAAGGAGTGTGGCACATGGTGGCAGGTTGCCTGCTGTAATATGTGCTCCAGTGACTAGGTCAGAAACTATAGCTGGTGAGCTTTTTTGATGTCTTTCGCAGCCCCTGAAGACAAGAACACCTACTGGTACTTGGCTGCCCCAGATCTTAATATATGGTGCTAAAGTTTCTGGCCTGATGGCACAGGAAGCAGAAAAGTGTACCTGTGGTCTACAGGATGATCAGACCAGATGTGGGCCATATCAATGCAGGTGAGCATCTGTAAGAAGAATGTGTAATACTGAAACAGTCTAAGTTCATGGCAGGCAATAAGCAAGCGCAATCAGGAAACAGTCTAGGGTCAAAGGTGATCCAAAGAATAGTCAGAATGCCTGGCATAGGGTCAGTAGCAGGTGAATTCAAATGGCAGGGCAAGGCAGACCGGAATTTATTAGGAAACGATCAGGAGCTTGGTAGCTAAATGCAATAACAAGCCCAGAGCCCTAAACTTGTGATATTTACTGTAAAGGATAAGTTCACCTTTGGGAATATGTTACATGTCCCCCCTGTTTTTAGTGTGGAACATGTAACATGTCACGCTTTTGCCACCTCTCCCTGAGCCTCTTCTAAATGTGACAGTGGGCTGGAGATCTTCTCCCTGCACCTGCTGCCACAATTTGAAAAGAATGCGGCTGTGTGGTTGGAGCCCCGCACACAGAGTTCTGTGAATTATTTAACTACAACTACCGATAGCCTATGCAGCTGATGGCTTGTAGTTTTCAATAAACTACCAGGGCTTGTCATTTAGTAACTGCCTTTCAGTACAACAGCTACACAGACAGTCTGCAAGAGCCTGAGATTGCATCTCAATAATAAATGCAAATTTTTTTTAACTGCAAAAAGATGTGCATTTATTTATGTTTAGAAAGGTGAACTTATTCTTCAAAAAAGTGCCACAGCACCATAGCCAATCAGGGAAGAAGCCAGAGGCAAGGTTGTGTGACTATAGACCGATCAACCCTGAGAAGACTAAGCAGACAGAGACAATCCACTGTCTAGCAACAAGGATGCCTTGTGAGGGTCTCCTTTGCCAACCAATGGGAGTAGAGGAAGCACTGTCTCGATTATCCTAAATAGAGGCCCAGGAAGAGCTTCGGGCTACAGAGTGGGAGAATAAGCGTGTCGAATGTTCCTAACACCTAGATTGTCTAAAGGACCCCCTAGAAACTTAAAGTGATACCAGGAGAGACATTTACCACCAATGATAACTTTATAGGTGGTTAAAACTATACAAGAATGTCTAGTTTTTACCTTACTGACCATTTAATCTCCCTCCTGTATCCTGCTCTCTAAAAACTTCAAATTATAAATTTCCTCAAGACAAACATATATTTTATCCTTTATGAGGCTCTTGTTTTGCCATTAGCAACTGTAGCCCCTCTAAAGGTCCATGACAAAAGGATAATAAATAGCAGAGCCACAGGTGTGTTGCTTATTGCAAGAGGAAATCTGGTGCCAAAATAGTCTCACAGAGCTACGGCATGACAAGAGGATGGGCATAGGGGTCCATCCCTTGAAAAAGTTCAGAATAACAGGTCTATTGGCTTCTGCAGACACAATGAAGCATTGGGCTGAGCCCACTGAGGGCGTATGAAGTTAGCTGATAGGTTGGATCGAATGAAAATATGTAATAAGATTTTGCATATCTGGAGGTCAATAACAGCAGTTTTTTTACATTTTCTTTCCTGGGTGTTAGCTTTCTAGTAAAAGTGATATGGGTGGCTGTAAAACAGTGCAATCGCTTTTACAGTGTTTGTAATATTACACCCCTCAGCCTGACTCCACCCCTTGGCTATGTGTCCCGGGCCTGCCTGTCCTTCCTGGGTGCCCAGGACCATCATGACGGGCATCAGGATACAGAGCAGGACATTTGAGTTCATAGTTCACAGGGGAGAAACAATGAATAAAAATTAAACCCCCCGAAATCTGTAAAAGCCCCTTGCACATATACAAAAACAATGGTTGTGCCACACATATTAGATATTGTTGCACACACAGGCAATAATTCTAGAGCGATTATTCATGAACAGTGAACGCTAAATTGAGGAGGCACAGAAACTGCCTTTGACAATTCGGGGTATCGTAATTAGTTGTCATTTCACAGATCCACAGATTTTTAAGGGTTGACATATTTGGCATCTATTTCCTCAACACAACCTTGTCTTTTTTATTTTAAAAACAGGGGATTATATTGTGTTTGTGGCACTAAAATTACTTTCAGTGTATTTCTTTACTATACAAATTTCACTACCACTAGTTTATACCAAAGAGTCTTTGCTTTCTCAAAATATATAATATTTGGGGGTTTTAAGTGTGTTTTCATGTACAAAATGTGAATTTTAGTATGTCTGCAAAAACCCCAAAAAAGTCAGAAAATAGGCTAATATGATTCCAAAAAATGTAAAGCATTTTTTATTAGAAGTGCTTTTGAATCGGTATAAAAATCTAGATAATATATTCATTTTGACTGAGAAAATAATACAGGAAAATGTGTCCTTCTGCATGTCCTCAAACAGTTTTTTACAAGGGACGATACAGATTTAGTGTATTAAGAAAATCTCAAGTTTTCTTTTGTAAACAAGAGTGTCTGGTAAGCAAATGGTATAATGTGTTTTTGAGCTGTTAACTATTAGGCCAGAGATTCGTTATAACTGATGTGTTTTTTGGTTCTGCCAACTAATATTCCATTAAAGCAGAACTCCCCTATGAGCCCCTTTTCCATTATCCTCACCAAACCCCTCCCTGCAATACAAGGATACATACACTATATTACCAAAAGTATTGGGATGCCTGCCTTTACAAGCACATGAACTTTAATGACATCCCAGTCTCAGTCCGTAGGGTTCAATATTGAGTTGGCCCACTCTTTGCAGCTATAACAGCTTCAACTCTTCTGAGAAGGCTGCCCACAAGGTTTAGGAGTGTGTCTATGGGAATGTTTGACCATTCTTCCAGAAGCGCATTTGTGAGGTCAGGCACTGATGTGGACGAGAAGGCCTGGCTCACAGTCTCCACTCTAATTCATCCCAATGGTGTTTTATCGGGGTGAGATCAGGACTCTGTGCAGGCCAGTCAAGTTCCTCCACCCCAAACTCGCTCATCCACATCTTTATGGACCTTGCTTTGTGCCCTGGTCCAAATCGTTTGGTGGAGATGAGATTATGGTGTGGGCAAGCAAGAAGGATTAGTGGAGGCACAGAGAACAGCACTGCAGTTTGAGGTGGTCAAGTAGTGTTTTTTTTTTAGTCTACGGGCAGGTGGGGAGGGTCACAAAAAGCAAATTAAAGTTATTATTTAATGTCTGAATGACTGCGAGCCATTTTATCCACAAATCTTACCAATTGTATTGGTAAAAAGGACAACCCTGTTAACTTTTCTCTATTCAGAGCAAAGTGAAAGGATTGTTTGATAGTCTGCCCCTCTACTGCCTGTCTTAGCGAAGACATTAAATATTAGGTACATGTCCAACTGAATATTATAATATAGTTAAAGAGGGAGCAGAGGTAGCATGCAAAAACTTTGACATAGCATACATTTTACCCATAAGAAACCATGCCTGTTGAAGATAGAATGGGATGGAGCAAAAATCATATACCAATAAAACCCATTTCTTGAAGTACAGTACAAGAAACAGAAATTTTAGTCATTACACTGGGTTATCTACAGCTTCATGCAATTGAACACTGGCAAAAAAGAGAAGACTGCAGAAACACCCCCCTGCATAATTCCCACCACTACCGGCCAGCCAGCCAGCCTCAGTTTTGTAGCAATAGGGAGATCAGAAGTACAGAGGCAAAGTAACTAGTGTCCTGCACTCTACACCATGAAATGGATTTTACTGGTAGGTAAAAACCCTATTTTCTTAGTCATACAGTACAGGACAGAGGATCATTTATCATTAGACTAGGACAAATTAAAAGTAGCCCAACTGGGGGGGGGGGGGGAGGGCAACATAGCAATAATCCCAACAGGACCACATAACCAACAGGTGAAGCTCGAAAGACTCAGGGAGCAGCCCAAATATGGCATCAGAAGAGGCCTGAACATTCACCTGATAAAACTTAAAGTGATTGTAAAGTCTTGTTTTTTTTTCTATTAAAATAACAAACACGTTATACTTACCTCCTCTGTGCAGTAGTTTTGCACAGAGCAGCCCCGATCCTCCTCTTCTCGGGTCCCTGGCTGGAACTCCTGGCTCCACCCTCCAGTTGAGTGCCCCCACGGCAAGCAACTTGCTATAGGGGCACCTGAGCCAGTTGCAGTTTGGCCCCACCCCTCTCTCTCCTGATTGGCTGAGTATGATTGACAGCAGCGGCGCCATTGGCTTCCACTGCTGTCAATCAAACTCAGTTAGCCAATGTGTCTCAGTCCATCAGGAGAGTGAGTCCCGGATGGCTGAGGCACTCGTGGACATTGCTTAATAGGGAGGGGGCTCAGATAAGTATTAGGGGGACTGCTGCACACAGAAGTCTTTTTATCCTAATGCATAGAATTCATTAAGATACAAAAACCTTCTGATCTTACCACCCCTTTAAGAAACATGTGAACAGAAGAGCAGTTATCAGTCTTACAAATTTGGGAAACAGTTGGAAGACACTTGTAATACAAACGGATGTGACTCCTGTGCTACTAGTGACAAAAGATATGAATAAACAAATTTAAATGGAGTAAATAATATATTCTGCTGCTGCAAACACCTAACTGTTCCCACAACTAAAATCAATAAATATTCAATACTTAGGTATTTCGTTGGAGGACACTACCTCAAGGAGGAAGGAGGTGTTTGGCCTCAAGGCAACCTTGTCCTTGTGCAACTTTAGGAAGGACACCTTACAGCTTAAGGCCACCAACTCAAAGACCCTCTGAGCAGCAGTGAAAATATGATGATCACCTTACGAGTGAGGTCAGGCAAATAAATGTCCCTGATAGGTTAGAAGGGCAGGCCATGAAATTCCAAAAGAACTAGGTTAAGTTCCCATGGAGAAACAGGGGGAAAGACAGAGGAGAGATGTTTGTGACACCCTGTACAAAGGCCTTAACCAGTGAGTGACAGGCCAAAGGTCTCTGAAAAGAAACAGTTAATGTTGAGATTTGCCCTTTGATAGTATTCAAAGCTAGATGCTGATCCAGACCAGATTGAAAGAAGAACTGAATGGGTCCATTGGAGTACTTCCTAGGGTAAAATTTTCAGGATTCACACTTAACAAAATTGTCCTTCCAGGTGTGATAGTAGACTTTGCGAGAAGTCAACATCCTAGCCTTCAGAAGGGTAGGGATGACCAAGCCTTATAGGCCCTTGTTTCTTAGAGCTGTGGCTTCAACACCCATGCCATCAAAGGAAGCAATGAAAAAGCAGTATGGTGCACTGGCCCCTGCAATACAAAATCCAGACAATATGGGAAGGCCAATGAGGAGAGTCCACCAGGAGTTTAAGCAGGTCTGATTTCCATGTGCTCCTTGACCAATTTTGGTGCAATAAGAGACACCGGAGTGCCTTCCATCTCGATTCTTCAGAGCAGATATGGGAGAATAAAGAGGGGCAGAAAGGCATAGAGCAGGCTGAACAGATCCTCTGGCATCATTATCATCCACTGCAAACATCAAAAGGTCCCTGGACCTAGTGACAAACCTTTCCAGTTTGTTGTATATGGAGAACATTCAGAACAAGGTCATGTTACCAGTGGGGTACCTCAGGGATCTGTACTGGGACCAATTTTGTTTAATATCTTCATAAGTGATATTGCAAAAGGCCTCGATGGTAAGGTTTGTCTTTTTGCTGATGACACAAATATATGTAACAGGGTTGATGTTCCTGGAGGGAAACGCCAAATGGAAAAGGATTTAGGAAAACTAGAAGAATGGTCAGAACTCTGGCAACTGAAATTTAATGTGGATAAGTGCAAGATAATGCACCTGGGGCGTAAAAACCCAAGGGCAGAATATAGAATATTTGACACAGTCCTGACCTCAGTATCTGAGGAAAGGGATTTAGGAGTAATTATTTCAGAAGACTTAAAGGTGGGAAGACAATGTAATAGAGCAGCACGAAATGCCAGCAGAATGCTTGGATGTATAGGGAGAGGTATAAGCAGTAGAAAGAGAGAAGTGCTTATGCCGCTGTACAGAACACTGGTGAGACCTCACTTGGAGTATTGTGCGCAGTACTGGAGGCCATATCTCCAGAAGGATATAGATACTCTAGAGAGAGTTCAGAGAAGAGCTACTAAACTAGTACATGGATTGCAGGAAAAAACTTACCAGGAAAGGTTAAAGGACCTTAACATGTATAGCTTGGAAGAAAGAAGAGACAGAAGGGATATGATAGAAACTTTTAAATACATAAAGGGAATCAACTCGGTAAAGGAGGAGAGCATATTTAAAAGAAGAAAAACTACCACAAGAGGATACAGTTTTAAATTAGAGGGGCAAAGGTTTAAAAGTAACATGAGGAAGTATTACTTTACTGAGAGAGTAGTGGATGCATGGAATAACCTTCCTTCAGAAGTGGTAGCTGCAAATACAGTGAAGGAGTTTAAACATGCATGGGATAGGCATAAGGCTATCCTTCATATAAGATAGGGCCAGGGACTACATAGGATTCAGATATATTGGGCAGACTAGATGGGCCAAATGGTTCTTATCTGGCGACACATTCTATGTTTCTATGTATAACCTGGATGCCAGACGATTCACATCCAGTGTCCCCCCCCCCCCCCCCCAGGGACAAAGGGCTTGAAATTCTTCTAAATGGAGAGCCAATTCTTTTGGATCCAGAAGCGGATGACTAAGAAAGCCCACCTGCCAATTTTAAACACCTGAGATGTGGATTAGACAGGACTTGAATATGCAATTCTGCCCAAGAGGGCATCAAGTCTGCTTTCTTTTGACAGGTGTGACTTCTGGTGACTTTTTGAGTCGATGTAGCTCTGTGGCACTGTCCAACTGAATCCTCATTCAGTGTCCATGCAAATGAAGGGTCCAGCATAAAGTTTTCTGGTAGAACCTATCACTTAGTACCCAGTGTTGGTGGCCATCATCCCGATATATAGATACAAAGAAGGTACCCCCAATGGTGTGGGACTTTACATGCCACTCAAACACTGAAAGAAGAATATAGTAGTGTGTATAAAAACAAATTTTATTACATAACAAAAAAATATAACTACACAAACATTATATGGCTAGCAAAAGCTAGACATACATAGACTTTAAAAACCTGCAAGTACAGACAGACCAGTATCCATACAGAAGACTCTTGGGCAGCATTGGTAGAAAGAACCGGACAGGACCCTACGCGTTTCGGGTTTTAGAAACCCTTCTTCAGGGGTCAACCAGAGTTCAATATACAATGTTTACCTGTGTATGCATATAAATTGTATTTAACCATTTTATAAATGAAGAAATATCCCAAATACAAAGATAATGCATATTGTATAAACTGTACCAGATGTCATAATCTTCAAATATAGGTACCTACCCAAAGGAGTTTTCTTTGTAGGGGTAACTGGGCTGTCAATTAAAATCGGTATCAACCGAAAGTAAGGTGTCTGGTCTCATAGAGGATATCGTTCGCTGAGAAGAAGAGTATTAAAGCGATGGCTGGCAATTGACAGCATCGTGGGCGCCACAATGATCCATAATTGGTCCTAGTCGGTCCCCATGAGTCAGTGGGCCAATATAGTATCTCAGTAGTCACTGGATGGTGATAGGGTGAAGAAATATATGTGCATAAATAAATGGCATAAAGTCTTCTAGTTAATTGTAATAAAAATAAAGGAAAAGAGGAAGCGAGTTAGAACTCCCGACCATCTGGAATTAATGACAAAGATAATGTACAGAGGTGAAAAAAGGGGGGAGGTGTGCCCACAAACCAATGGAAGGAAAGAAAATTAAGTGGATGCTTTCGGAATCCCAAAGGACATCTAAGAAGGAAGCTATAATAAGTTTCAATAGGGTCATATTGAATAAAGCCTGATTGTTGTCTCCAAGAAGGTTCATCTATGTGGCATGGTATATGGAATATCAAGTTATTATTATCAATAGTACTAAATACAAACAATTTTCAATATCGCAAACTTATTAGAGTTTGTCGGTCCACAAGAGGGACCAAAGGGGCAATAGCAGTTGTTTGTTTGTGTATCAAGAGATATTTAAAAGATTCTAGGTTGGAATGGTCATTGTAATGCCATAACTGGAGATCAAACCATATTCAAAAAGAAGTGGCCATGTAGCCACCTGAGAATAGTGTAGTAATATAAGCCAGCATAGTTGCCTAAACCATAGAACCAAAATCACTTGAAATGGAGTAGAATCCCAAGAGTGACCCACAGCGATATATAGAAAATATCCCAGTGCTCGTGTGTGAGGAAGCAGTAAATTATAATATTGAAATAAGTGCCTGGAGTGAAAAGCCGATTGTTTAGAAGAATAGTAGTGGCCTTGTACTTACCTGCGTCTTGTCTGTATGAGATCAGACAGCCTCTGCAAGGATGAGGAGTACACAACCCGCTATAAGGCGGCCATAAGGACGCCGGCGGCTGCGCAGTAGCGTCGCACCCTCCGACCTCGACCGCGATTGGCCAGCTGGAACACCTGCCGTCAGAGCGCAGCGCCCGCCCCCACCGGAAGGGGAGGCCGACGCTGCGCTTCAGCGGCACCGACGCAGGATGGGAAATGCGTCATCACTTCCACAGGAGAGATTCCCAGGAGGATGAGCCACCCACTAGAGGGGGACGTCCTAGAGAAGAGCGCCCCCTACCTGCGCCAGGGGAACCCACAGAGCCAGCCAAAGCCAGCCAGGAAAAGGAGAAGAAAGAAAGAGGACAATTAGAAAGAAAGAATGAGATAGATTGGAACAGGGGAAGCTCATAAAATTAAATAACAGTCCAAGGACCATAGGGAATTTTTTAGTGGGACTGGATTGCCCATCTAATGCCCTATCAATTATTCAAAGATCTATATGATATTGTATTCTAGCAATGTCCCAAGAATCTTAAGTTTACATCAAAAGAAGGAGGGAAAAAAGCAATCCCGATAATTGTACACAATATGAGGATACACATATCTCAAAACATTTTGTAAACAAAGTGCCTTTACATTAGCCATATGATAAAGGTAAGCATTATATACCGACATATATAAAAATATATTGGAAACATACATATCTCAAGCCACATTTCAGTTAGTCAGATGCCATTGCATAAATCATAGATGAACTGGGTGAATATTGTGTCCTGACATCCATGCAGATGTCAGGGACACATATCTCTCAGAACGTATTGTGATAAATCACTACCTCTGAATTGACCATATAACAAAGTATAAATATTTTATTGGATACGTCAGTCCCCCAAGAAAAACAAGGGGAGAATACCGTTAACCCACACTAGTGGCTATAGTCACATATGCGTATGTCAATACACATCTGCAACACCCAAATGCGCACCACATGCACATCTGCCTATGTGCATGTGTGCCTCCACATGGATAAAGATAATAATAAAGGATAATCAATAAGAAATGTGATACCAGCAAAAGATGTTACTCTTTCTAATAAAACCAAGATCGGTTCCACCCTGTCTACCAGGGCCATATAAGGTTTGGTTTTATATTACATACGGGGAAGAGTTCTATTATTGTTCCCAACCCCCCCGAGGAGAACCCTTCTAGAAAAGGTTTAAAGCTAACCATATAATTTAAACCTGGAGGTTTTGTGGCCTCCAGGTACAGTATCCATCGTGTTTCTCTTTGTAAAAAGGACCTTGTTCCAATCCCCTCCGCGGGGCCTGCATGTCTATCGCGCACGTGTCTTCCAAGGGGGAGGTCTGGGTCGCGCTTACGCATACTTGTGACATGTCTATAGATACATTTGTGGAATGGTAGCTTGGTTTTGCCAATATAATAACTTCCACAGGGGCATGCAAGAAAGTAAACCACCCCTGCGGTTTTGCAGTTTGCAAAGTGGGTGGGTTTGAATGATTTGCCGTTTGAGAGTTTGATATTTTTGGAGGTGTTTAAGTATTGGCAATAACCACAGCCACCACATGAAAACGTGCCAAACCTTTTACAAGGGTCATTTCTAAACTTGCCAACAAATTGGCTCTGTGTTAAATAGTCTCCCAGGGATTTAGATTTTCTATAAGTTATGGCCGGTTTTTCCATGACAAAAGGGACTGATGTTGGGATCAATGAGTAGTAGGTGCCAGTATTTTTGAATTGTTTTGTAGATCAATTGGTGTTGCTCGGTGTATTGTAGAATTATTCTAGGCATACTAAATTCTTTTTTCGGCTCTTTTGAAGTGCTTTTATTGCCAAAAATTAGGTCCTGTCTCGTATGGGAGTTGGCACGGTTGTAGGCCTTCCTGAGGCAGGTTTTTGTATAGCCTCGAAGGAGAAGCCGTTGTCTCAAGTTGTCTGCTTCTATCTTAAATTGGGAGTCATCCGAGCAGTTCCTCCGAATGCGGAGGTATTGACTATAGGGTATTGAACAGATAAGAGGTAGGGGATGGGAACTGGTGGCATGGAGGATAGTATTGACTGATGTGGGTTTCCGGTAGAGTGAGGTTTGGATATTACCCAGGGAGTCCTTAGTGATGGTTATGTCTAGGAAGTTAACTGCATGTAAATCATGTGTCATTGTAAATTTCAAATTAAACATGTTATTATTTAGATGTGTCAAAAGTTCGATTAGTTGGCCTTCCGACCCGCTCCACACTACCAAGACGTTGTCAATGTAGCGGTGCCAGGACATGATATGTCTGGTCCACGGGCTTAAAGATTCCTCTGAAAAAATATGACGTTCCCACTCCCCCAGGTACAGGTTAGCGTAGGATGGGGCATAAGATGTCCCCATCGCTACTCCCTGTACCTGGAGGTAGTGGGAACCGTCAAATGAAAAAATGTTGTGGGTGAGAATAAATTCCAAACCACGGACTATGAAGTCATTCATGTTGTCATGGGACAAATCAGACTGTGACAAAATGTGGTCAATAATATGGATGCCCTGTTGGTGTGGTATCGAACTGTAGAGAGCCTCTACATCGATAGCCACCAACAGGGCATCCGGAGGAACGGACAGTGACTCCAAAATAGTGAGCAAGTGAATCGTGTCTTTAACATATGATGGTAAATTTTGTACATATGGTCTTAATTTGGAATCTATGAGTTTACTCAGGTTTTCTGAAATACTTCCACACCCCGACACGATGGGTCGGCCTGGGGGTTTCTTAGGGTTTTTATGAATCTTGGGTAAGCTGTAGAAAGTTGGGACCATTGGATGTTGAGTACGTACAAAATTCCAAGTGGATTTATCCAGGATGTTTTGTAAATAGGCATGATCGACCAACGTATAGAATTCCAAGTTGGATTTCTTTATAGATTCTTTTGATATTGGTTTATACCATTCCCTGTTTCGCAAAATATTGTGACACATTTCCCTGTATTGTGTGTTGGTAAGAATCACAATATTGCCTCCTTTGTCTGATGCTTTCAGAGTGAGGTCATATTGTTTAGTTAAAGATTTTAAAGCAATTTCCTCAGAAGGAGATAAATTAGATGTAGTTGGTGATAATTTTAATTTTTGTATTTCTTGAGCAGTTAGGGTGATAAACGCTGCTAAGTTATCATTCAGATTCAGCGAGGGAAATTTGGTCCAGCATAAAGGGACAATTGAATCACCCAAAGCTTAAGGATGTTAATGGCAAGATAGACTTCCTCCAATCCTTCCCTGTAATGATATGGGCATCCAGGACTGCTACCAAGCTCAGTACTTTGGATGGCATCTGTCTGGAGAGCTTTTCATATCTTTAGAGAGCAAGGTTTTCATGACTCCAGTACTGGGTTGCAAATCCACCAAGTGAGGAAGGGTCAGGCCTTGCAGGTCAGATGAATGGGGCAGTACAAGGACCAAGTCTGGTTATCCCATGCTTTCTGAATGTTGAGGTACAATGAGTGAAACTGTGTGTTCTGCACTGCCTTGAAGAAGGCAATCATTAGACTTAAAACCTGATACAGACTCCCAGCAAGGGTTTTCCTTTTTGCCCAGAAGGGTGTGAAAGTGAAATTACAGTAGATTGTCCCAAGACAAGAAGATCCAGGATAGGGCCATATCCAACATCAGGCACAGGTACTCTAACATGTGAGAAAATGTCAGCAATACCTTCCTCAGGTTGGGATTCCAACTGAAGTTCTGCATACTTTGCTCTTTCTGCTAGATATTTGTTGACAACTATAGGAAGGACTGATACTTTAACATGAAATAATCCAGGTAACTGACAACATAAGTTCCTTGCACATGTGGAACTTTTAACCTATAGGAACATGTTGAGAGCCTTTAGATCTGGAGTCAGACTCCTACTGATGGAGGCATAAGCCTTCTTTCTAGGGGGAGTTTTGGTGTGTCTACACAGCCGGTAATGTGGGCATAAGGCCACCAGTAAGAGCTTTATTTGGCTGTAGACTGAGAGTGGTTCTAAAGGCAGAACATTTTTTACCTTAATGCATTTCCTGCATTAAGGTAACAAACCTTCTGTGTGCAACCACCAGCACCCCCTTATACTTACCCGAGCCCAATGTCGATCCAGGGCTATGCACCAGAGCAGCATCACTGCTCTCTCTGTCTTTTCACTGGCTCAGAAGCAGCAGCTGGGGCCATTGGCTCCTGCTGCTGTCAATCACAGCCAGTGAGGTGGGAGCAAGGCCGAGCACACACGCTCAGGAGTGAGCCCGTATGGATGCTCTCATAACAAGTGGCTTGCTAGGGGGACACTCCGCGGGGGGGGGGGGGGGGGAAGGAGTCAGTAGCACCAGCAGGGGAGGATCTAGGCTGCTCTGTGCAAAAAAGGTAATTATACCATGTTTGGTTTTTGTTTTTTTTTTGTTCCCTTTACAATCACTTGAAGTGTCCATTAGAAAGAAACCAGGATCAAGAGCACTTAGTCCAAACAGCAATGGTCTGAGAGACTGCCATGGAAGCAACCGTAGGCTACTTGGCGCAGCCCACTAAGGAACAGAAGGCTTTAATAAGGACCTCTACCCTCCTATCTACTAGGTCATGTAACATGTGATTATCTTTCATGGTGGTTGCAGTGGTCTTGTTAAGAGAAGATATGGCAAGGTCTACCACAGGAACTGCCCACTTCATAGGGAACTATGGCTTGTCCCCATATAGCACAGGTTTCCCCAGTGAATGGACACAGAAAATCTTAGCTGCTATAGGCAATATAAGGGATCCCATGTTGGAGACCTTAGGGTGAGCAGACTCAGGTTGCTCTAAAGCCAAGCAGGTGCATAAAGCATTAATAAGGACAGCAATGGGTTTTTTTTTTTTTTTTTTTTTTTACGTTTGGATGAACTTTCAGCTGCATATGTCTCATGTGTGATTATTCAGAAGGAGAGGGGTGATCATCCTCATCTATCACCTCCTCCACAGGTAGTATATCTGAGGATAAAGTCCAAGATTGATTCAGAAGAGGAGGCTGAAGGAGCATGGTTGTGACATATGGCCTGTTACATATGGCCTGTAGAAGGACTGAAATTTTGCCAATGAATTTGACATTGGAAGAAATTTCTTCTGTGGATACAAAAAAAAGAAGACTATGTGGCCGACAAGCCAGCAGAATGGACAAAAGAAGAAAGAGAGTTAGAACTGGATATAACCACCTGAGCAAAGATTGCAGTAAAATGTTGGCCCCAAAGTCATACTCACAAACTTCGTAGGCCTCGAGAACTCACGGAGCGTCACGGTGAGACCACTGTACTATAGCAAGGATGGACCTGTCACCATGGCACACAGAGAAAGAGGCAGGGAATGCATTTTTAGAAACTAACCTGAGGACGTGGCCACCCAGGCCGGCACCAAGCGAGAAGATGGAGCCAATTCTAAAATAAAACCAGCACTTAAGGTACCAAGCTGCAACCACTGGGAGGGATAGTCACCGGCTATACCCCACACACCACCTGGGCAGAGGAGGTTTGGTGCCCTGAGCAGGGGTGTTTAAAGGACTAGAAGGGGTCAAATTTAATCCTGGCTTCACCCTCTATGACTGGCATACCCCCACAGAGAAAGACTCCTCAGAGACAGGGCTCTACTGTTTGCAGACCACAGCCCTGGACCAGTATACCACCTTGCAGATAACTCCACCTGCTGCACTACATGCCAAAGGAAGCACCAAGGCAGGATCCAATGCTATCAGCAAAGTCTAGCCCCACTTTGAGGGGGTCCATGTACAGTCCCCGAAAGCATAGCTGAGGATTCAACCAATCTTGAAACTGCAAAATGAACCACAGTGGCTATGGTGCAGCTAGAAAACTTCATAAACAAATGATCAGAAAGAGAAAACCTCCATAGGAAATAAGTAAGCTTTATTCATTAGAAAAAAGAGGTCCATTAGCTAAGGGCACTGGAGAAAACCTGAAGCTGACTGAGCTGATGGGTTAAATAGGGGGATGTCTCTGCAGTCTTTTCTTTTCGCCGGTGTCCAATTACCTGAAGGTAGCCGCATAATACCAGGTGTAGTGGCTAATGACGCTGTGCCCTGTACTGTATGCAGGGCAGCCATCAGAAATTTTGGGGCCCCTTACACAGCTTTAGGCCTGGGCCCCTCCAGGCCTGACAACCAACATTCCCCAGGGCCGTCTCGCCAAATCCGCCCACTAGACAACCCACTTTTGTTTGAACATTCTTACAACTTAATATATGAAAATGAATCCAATCCAGCAAAGAGACATCTCCATATATTCAGCAAAGAGACAGCCCAATCCAGCAAAAAGACATTCCAATCCAGCAAAGAGACAGCCCAATCCAGCAAGAGACATCCCTTTGGCTGCATCGGCTTACTCTGTGGCCATCCTGCTTAAGTAATTGCTAGTTACTACAGCAGCAACGACTCAATCTCGTTGGTTGGGCCTGGACGGCCAGGCCCCTCGGGACACCTGGGCCCCCTACATGTGCATGGGCTGTCCCCCCCTGATGGCTGCCCTGACTGTATGACTGAAAAACTAAATTTTCTAATGAAACTTTAAACAGTGCTTTCTCTTCCCATAAGCAGAAAGAGACAACAATAAAGAGTCAGAGAACTGGGAACTTTTGGAATGGTTTTATTCCTATCAGCTGATCTCACGCTAATCCTCTCTCTATTCTAGTTTAGTGTCATACAATTGGTAACAAGTATTATTTTATCAGGGAATGACATACTGGGTCAGGCTTCTTCAAAGGGAAGCATGAATACTGAGAGATGAATGACAGACTTTTTCTGCTCTGCCCTTCCCATGGGTCTTAATATGATTCATGTTTCTGTGACCCTATTAGAACTCATGGGACCAGGATGGTAGCTGAGCTTGCTTGATCACAATTTATGGGGCTTGGTTACTCAACTATTCCTTGTACAGTACATGAGTACCACATGAAATAAAATGCCTTCAAATATACACTCTGCAAAAATGACTTAGATCACCTTTATCTGTCAACTTTAGTAGAACTCTCTTGAGGTAGAACACACTTTCAAGATTTGTACAGGTATCCAATGTTACAATGTAACGGCGACAGTTTCAACCATACTATGTCCCAAGAAGCACATATGATGAATGTAACTAATAAGAGTAACCAATTAACACATTTACTGAGGGCATGAAGGAAATTGCATTTTCTAGACACTGATCAATAAATCCTCTTATGGAAAGTACTCCTGTTTAAAGATTTAAAAAAATAAATTTCTTGATAGATATGATGGTATTTTGTACATCATAACAGACTCACGTCTATTATAGTAATTTTAGATGCCTGTTAAAATCCATTGGCGTTCCTCTCAAACTCAGTTTTCCTCACATGTACTTGTTTTAGTGTTGAGCGCAATGCAGGTCAAATTTATATTATGTTTATCAAGGTTTCCAGGCCTGTGGCTCACATATGCTTTCTGCAATCTCATTCAATCCTATAAAGAGTGAGTTGAGTAGTAAAAGCACACACACATAGGAATGAAAATGATTTTATAGAATGTACGCGAGCCCAGCTGGTTATCTAGTGAGCAATATTTCAATGGATCATAGACACTAATCTATAAGACTAGAAGGAGGTGGAGAGCAGGGCTTCTGTAACATAAGAGCTACTGCGCCAAAGGTAACCAGCTGTACTGAACCAGTCCTAATGTTTTTCTTTTAAAGATGTAAATAAGACAAAGTTTAAAAAGTGGTAGGCAAGTTGGCACCTATTTGCATATACTCTAGGAATGCCTGGTCTTCTTAAACTTCTGGTGACTGGTCCTAGAGATCATACAACACACTACAGGTATCTCTCTCTTGGACAATCCAGCAGCCATATTTCTCCACCTCACCCCAATATCAAGTAAACATTACAAGAAATCTATGCTCCTATGGCTGCTAATTGCAGCAAAGACCTGCCTTCCCAATGATTGGAAAAGCACCCCACCCACAACTGTGAGACATTGGTTTGCCAGGGTGAATGATATCCATGAAATGGAGGATCTCACAGTGGACGGGACCCTGAATGTGAATAAGAAATGGTTTTATTAGAATAATTTTAATTACTCGTCCAGGAACAATCAATGACTAGGAGTAGCTGCCCATTCCCTCGAATGAACAGAAGTCTGCCTATTTATCTATTGTTTATTTGTGAATTGAGACTGTATTACATGCCTTAACCCCACACATATGAAGATAGTACTGGACCCTTATAGCCCCCTCCCCCTTACTCCCCTCGTTCCTCCCGCACACACTTTTTTTTCTTCTCTTCCCATCCCCACTACCCACCAGACAAATTGAACCCCCTTGACCCGCAGACTGCTTTTCCACAAAGACTTCATACTACTCCTCCCCCAATCCCCCTTTTCTGCCATTCTGGGGAATCCCCCCTAGTTACTCTCTATCTCTGGATTAAAAATGTGGATGACATCACAGCACTTGGATCACAACCTCACCTACTTATTCAACAGTGATATTTTCCATATACTGTATATATATATATACACAAATTACCTTGTGGTATCTACAACAATGTTTCCTTGTCAGCTGACTATATTATTTGTAAAGTCCACATGGTCAATAATCCTGTTCCTTCTAGTGAAAATTACTTGCATACCATCTTTTTCTCAATGCTACATTTTCTTAAAGTGATATTAAAGTAATTTTTTTTTTAACCACTTGCCTACAGTGCACTTTGACCCCCTTGCTGCCCAGACCGATTTTATGCTTTCAGCGCTCTCACACTTTGAATGACAATTACTCAGTCATGCAACACTGTACCCATAAAAAATGTGTGTCCTTTTTTTCACACAAATAGAGCTTTCTTTTGATGGTATTTAATCACTAATAGGTTTGTTTGTTTTTTTTTTTTGCTATAAATAAAAAAAGACTGAAAATATAGTGGAAAAAATGAATTTTTCTTTGTTTCTGTCATAAAATTTAGCAAATTAGTAATTTTTCTTCACAAATTTTATCCAAAATTTATACTGCTACTTATCTTTGGTAAAAATAACCCAAATAAGTGTATATTATTTGGTCTTTGTGAAAGTTATAGAGTCCACAAGTTATGGCGCTAATCATTGAAAATTGATCACACTTGATCACACCTGATGTACTGAAGGCCTATCTCATTTCTTGAGACACTAAAAAGTCAGGAAAGTACAAATACCCCCCAAATTACCTCTTTTTGGAAAGTAGACATTCCAAGGTATTTAATAAGGGGCATGGTGAGTTTTTTGAAGTTGTAATTTTTTCCCACAATTCTTTGCAAAATGAAGATTTTTTTTTTACATATTGACGTATTAACAGGTTATTTTTCTCACACAGCATATGTATACTTGCAATTACACCCCAAAACACACCCTACTACTCCTCCTGAGTATGGCGATACCACATGGGTGAGTAGCACCATCCGGCATTCTAGGAGCATAAATTACACATATAATTTCCTGACAACCTATCGCAATTTTGAAGGCCCTGGAGCACCAGGACAATGGAAACCCCCATAAAATGACCCCATTTTGGAAAGCAAACACCCCAACGTATAATTTTTGAGGCATAATGAGTCTTTTGAACGTGTCATTTTTTTCCACAAGTTTTTGGAAAATGAAAAACGCATTTTTTTTTACACAAAGCTGTCCATTTATGCAATATTTCTAACATATAGCAGGGGGGGAGTACCGCGCTTTAAAGGTGCTTAATGTTAAATTGCTAAATAAATCTAAATAAATATATAAATCGTGTACATATACTGTATAAAGTGCCTAAGTGCTTCTATTTATATGGTGTTTAGCATTAAATCATATGTACATCAAAACATTAATTGATAAATAATAAATTATTGCAATAATAAAATATTTCTTAAATACACAATAGATTATCTATAGTAGGTGATATATAAATAAATTGTAGTGCTCTTGAATCCACAATAAATACAAAATTAGGTGGTATGAATATAAATATTAAAGTGCCAAAGTGTCCTTAAAGATTAATAAACTGTGATCAAACAAATCTTCCTCTCCAAATTGCATGCAGGTGCTCTTCCGTGCAGTGACCACTAGGTGTCCTAAGCGCTCACCTCCATTCCTTTTATAATACACCTTATGATATGTGCCTCAGAGATGTGTTCCTTACTCCTCTATGACGTTTGGGTACAGCTGTTGGTAACCGAATTTCCTCCTTGTTTAGGGATCGGTATGCCAGGAGATGTATAGGGGACCTTTAAATCTCCGAAATAAATGGGCCAATATAGTGAAGTATAGCCAGTACTTAATTAAAATATAAATAGAGTAACACTCACATTGTTTCCGTCTCAATAGCATAACAACGCCGACATGGGTCAATAGGTTGCCGATACGTCACGTCCGGTGTGCTATCCTGCGCGTTACGCTGCGTGACGACGCAGCTTCTTCCAGTGACGTATCGGCAACCTATTGACCTATTGACAACCTATTGATTTGTTTGATCACAGTTTATTAATCTTTAAGGACACTTTGGCACTTTAATATTTATATTCATACCACCTAATTTTGTATTTATTGTGGATTCAAGAGCACTACAATTTATTTATATATCACCTACTATAGATAATCTATTGTGTATTTAAGAAATATTTTATTATTGCAATAATTTATTATTTATCAATTAATGTTTTGATGTACATATGACTTAATGCTATACACCATATAAATAGAAGCACTTAGGCACTTTATACAGTATATGTACACGATTTATGTATTTATTTAGATTTATTTAGCAATTTAACATTAAGCACCTTTAAAGCGCGGTACTCCCCCCCCCTGCTATATGTATCTGAATTGTGAAGGTTACCAATAATAGTACCTGCAGCATTGAAGGAGATAATTAGTCACAACATAAGGACAGCGCGAGAATTACACAAACCCCTTTTTTTTAATATTTCTAACACATAGCATGTACATAGCAAAAATTGCCCCCCAAATACATTCTGCTATTCCTCCCGAATATGGCAATACCACATGTGTAACACTTTTACACAGCCTAACCACATACAGAGGCCCAACATCCAAGTAGCACTTTACACAAAGTTGTCCATTTATCCACTTTAAGACTGGGCCTATTTTTGACACTTGGTGTTTACAAGCTAAAATCCTTTTTTTTTTTTTTGCAAGAAAACTACTTAGAACCCCCAAACATTATATATATATTTTTTATAAGAGACCCTAGAGAATGAAATGGAGATTGTTGCAATATTTTTTTATCACACCATATTTGCACAGCAGTCTTCCAAATGCAATTTTTTTTTAAAAAAATTCCCTTTTTGTAATTAAAAAAATAAGAAAACAGTAAATTTAGCCCAATTTTTTTCCATAAAGAGAATGTTACGCCGAGTAATTAGATACCCAAAATGTCATACTTCAAAATTGCGCACGCTCACGGAATGGCGCCAAACATTGGTACTTAAAAATCCCCATAGGCAACATTTTAAAAATTTCTACAGGTTACCAGCTTAGAGTTGAGGCTCAAATTATTGCTCCCGCTCTAACGATCACGGCGATACCCCACATGTGTGGTTTGAATACTGTTTACATATGTGGGTGGGACTTGCGTATGCGTTCGCTTCTGCGCGCGAGCTAACGGGGACAGGGCGCTTTCATTTTTTTTTCCTATTTATTTTATTTATTAATTTTTTATTTTTACACAGTTTAAAAAAAAAAATGTTTTGATCATTTTTATTCCTATTACAAGGAATGTAAACATCCCTTGTAATAGAAATAGGCATGACAGGTCCTCTTTATTGTGAGATCTGGGGTCAAAAAGACCTCACACCTCACAATTACACTAAAAAAGAAAAAAAAATAGTTGAAAAAGAAAAAAACAAAAAAAATGGACCTTTACACCGGTTGCTAGGCAATGACTTTTGACGTAGCTCCGGTCCTCCCGGACCATAGAGGGCCATCTTGCACTCACTCGACTTCCTGTCTCTGAGGATCCGGGACCGGACAGTTTTCCCCGCTGCCGGCGGGTCCGGTAAGCTGGGAAAACGTCTGGGACGTGGCGGGAGGGGGGGCACCTCTTCCCCTGCACCGTAAGGGTAATTCCGCGGCGAATCCGCCACTGGGACAACCCTTATCTGAAAGCCGACCGCCCGCCGTTTAAAAAATTCTGGGGTTATGGCCGCTATCTGCTGCCATAACCCCAGTATTTAGCTTTAAATGGCCGACGTATATAGTCGTTAGGCGGTCGGTAAGTGGTTGCATGTATATAGCAAAAATTGCACCCCAAAATACATTCTGCTACTCCTCCTAAGTATGGCAATACCACACGTGTGAGACTTTTACATAGCCTGACCACATACAGAGGCCCAACATTCAAGTAGCACCGTCAGGCATTCTGAGAACATAAAATACACATCTAATTTCCTGACAACCTACCATTTTTGAAGGCCCCTCCTATTTCTAACACATAGCATGTACATACCAAGAATTACACTACAAAATACATTCTATAGAGGAAAGTGTACAGGAATAGAATGATTGGGGGTTGTTTACAATAACCTGCTGGGCATAGAGATTTGTTTGGTCCACGATGAATTGCAGAAAATTGTTGGGCAAAAATAAATGGAGAAAATCAATTAATGCAAAATTCTCGGTATTGGCCTGCACACCTGGCTGTGCGGTGAAAGGGGGAATACTTGCTGATCCTGAGTTGGAGGGCAGCCATCTTGGGTTGGCAAGAGCATCTGGGAGGTGGGTAGTGGCCCTGGCTCTTGGGGGATGTGACACTCCAGTGCTGGTAGTGGGGGATTTGAAATTGGGAGTGATATTGCAGCGTTAATGCTGGGCCTGGGCATTCGCTCCTGGGGTGTATCGCTTGTGGCAGTGCTGGTACTGGGCCTGGGCATAGGATCCTGGGGTGTACTGCTGGTGGCAGTGCTGGTACTGGGCCTGGGCATAGGATCCTGGGGTGTATCCCTTGTGGCTGCCAGGTTTCCAGAGCGCCGTGCCCTTTTAGGAGGGATCCATTCTTCCTCCGAGTCCATCTCCGATCAGCTACTATTAGCGATTTCAAATTCCGAATCGGATTCGGAATTGGATTCGGATACTGATGAGAGCTCCCCGGTGCTCTCATCAGTCATGGAGAGGACCTGAAGGGCCTCCTCACTGCTGTACATCCTTTTTGACATGCTGGCTGTGATGGGCTGTGCGATGGTGACGGTTGACTGCGGATGATCACTGACGGGTGGCAGGTGACTGATAGGTGGCAGGAGACGGTTACTGATGGGGTGACAGATGACGATGACTGATGGGTTGACAGATGACGATGACTGATGGGTTGACAAGTGACGATGACTGATGGGTTGACAGGTGACGATGACTGATGGGGTGACAGGTGACGATGACTGATGGGGTGACAGGTGACGATGACTGATGGGGTGACAGATGACGATGACTGATGGGGTGACAGGTGACGATGACTGATGGGGTGACAGGTGACGATGATTGATGGGGTGACAGGTGACGATGATTGATGGGGTGACAGATGGTGATCACTGATGGGGTGACAGGTGACGATGATTGATGGAGTGACAGATGACGATCACTGATGGGGTGACAGGTGACGATGATTGATGGGGTGACAGATGACGATCACTGATGGGGTGACAAGTGACGATGATTGATGGGGTGACAGATGACAATCACTGATAGGGTGAGAAGTGACGATGATTGATGGGGTGAGAAGTGACGATGATTGATGGGGTGACAGATGACGATGACTGATGGGGTGACAAGTGACGATGTTTGATGGGATGACAGGTGACCGGCGATGGTGCACGTACTGGTGACAGTCTCTGGTGACAGGTGCACTTTATGGGTGTCAATTTCTGGGCACTGATTAGGTGACTGTTGGGTGACAGGTGCAATTGGGGGGGAGGGGCTGAGGACTGTGTGGGGACAGGTGCTTGTGCTTTTACATTGACAGGTACAGAGAGCAGTAACTCACTGTTTCTGGCTCTGCTCTCCTCACACTGGAAACAGTGTGTGAGGGGAGAAGAGTTAGTAACAGTGAGTTACTGCTCTGTATTTACATTTGTGAACGGCTGTGAATGGATTCACAGCCGATCACATAGTAAACAGCCACTGTCAGTGGCTGTTTACTACTGCCAGTGACAAGCTGTGTTCCAAGGGAACACAGAGCCACCGACATGACCGCGCAGCGCGCTCCCGATTGCGCGGTCTTCTCCTGGGCTGCACTATTATGATCGGCTGTGTGATTACATCACAGCCGATCACGTGGGAAACAGCCATGCCCATTGGCTGTTTCCCCCCTGCCGGTGACACGCTGTGTCTCGGGGACACGCCGCCACCGACAGTGCAGGGCGGCGTGCACACGATCGCGCGCCTGCCCTGCCTGAATGGGCCGCCATCATATGACATCGGCCCAGAACAATGGCCGCACCGCTCTGCCGTCATTTGACGGTGGGCGGGCAGCAAGTGGTTAAATAACAAACATGACCTGCTCTGTAAAAATTTTTTAAACAAAGCAACCCCGATCCTCCTCTTCTTTGGTCCCCTGCTGGCACTCCGGAAGTGCCTAGTGTCCCAATAGAAAACAGCTTGCAAAGGGGGCACCAAGCAGGCTTGTTCCCAAGCCGCGGCTCTCCATGTCTTTTCACATACAGAGCTGTGGCTCAGCTCTGCCCCCTCTCTCTCCTCTTCGGCTTACTGGCTGTGATTGACAGTAGTGGGACCCAGTCTTAGCCAATAAGGAGGGAGAGTCCCTGGAGAGCCAGGGCTCTTGTGCACATCCCTGGAGGAAGATCAGCCTCTGGAAAGTATTAGGGGGGCTGTTACACAGAGAAGATTTTTTACCTTTATGAATAAAATGCATGAAGATAAAAAAAACCTTAAGCCTTTACAAACACTTTAAACAAAGAATGTAAAAAAATAAAATAAAAAAAATGTGTAGATATAGTACTTATCACCACGGAAGGTGAGAAAATGCTTTATGCAGATAGAAAGCTGACAGAGCCAAACAAGAATAAACACCACAGGACAGCATGTCAGTAAAACACATTTTCAAAAGGAAAATAGAAAACCTGTGTTTTCTATGCAGTAATATTCCTCCTTGCTGGCTCATTCCCAAATAGGGTCCTGCTGAGAATAAAAAGTTCCCATTTCTCTTCACAATCAAGGAGAAAAGAGCTGTGCTTTATTAGTCAGAACTAGGAGGGGGAAATGGAAACTTTCAAGAAACAAACAGAAACGTAAATCCTAATAGTGGTATATAATTCAATATCACATCAAATACATACAACACATTTCACATCTTCTTTAGCAGAAATGTTTCCCCTTGGGCAGCAGAAGCATACAGACATCAGGTCTGTGCTTCAATTCACAATGACAGAGACAATTTTGTAATATTACAGACAGGGTGAGGGAGATGGAAAATAAATGGAATTATTTGCTTAGAAAGAGGATATGAATGTGATCAATGGGTTATACACAATACTTAGCCTGCATGCCTGCCCTTTTTTGTGGCTTCATGCGCTTATTCCTGCAAAGAGAGTCATTGTTAAACATCAAGGGAATGGAAGCAACCTCTGTTCAGATTTGATATAGCGAATTAAATAAGATAGATGGATTGGAATAGTGGTCTATTCCAGGGGTGGAAAAATTGAGGCCCTTTTTACACTACCAAGGTTTCCAAGAATTTTGGAGCTTTTTGAATTTTTTACACTTCTTGAACATCATCAGTTGCATTTTTACTTTTAGATGGGACTGTTAAAAGCAGAGTGTTGTGCTTGAAAAACTCGTGCAAGATGAATTATCCTCGCATTTAAGTTCTCCCCCTTTCATCCATAGGAACGGTAACCTAAGGAAACTCTTGCAAAACACCAGAAAAAAAGTTTGTTCCTAATCCTAACTAGGATTTTAAATGTTCAAAACATTATTTTTAGAGAATAAAATGTTTATTAAATGCCCTTAGATGCTGTAAATCATTTTGAAGATGCTTATATGAAAATGCAGGTCACTTTCAAGCACTGCTAGGGTAAATAGGTACTAATTAGGGGCCTTACTAGGATGTCACATTTAGTAAATTAAAGCTTATTATTTTGATGTAAAAAGGTATTGTCCCATACCCAAGCAACCTCAGAGGCTACTGGTCAAACGTTTTAGATCGCCACAGTTTTTAAAAGTTTAAGCATTTAAAGTCCAGCAACTACAGTAACCTGAAATGGTACAAATGTAAATTGCCAGAAGTTACCTTTATGTTACTAAAAGCGTAAATACAAAGTAAACTTCAAAGTTATAACCCTTAATACTATAGGCTAAGCTGTCAGTAAGTAGTTTCCTGCACCATCAAAAGGCACTTGGAAACTGGAGGAAACTTTGACAAGAACAATCCCCAAAACCACAATAGAATCAGAAGACAAGTTTCTGTGAGTCACAGGGGTTGATTTACTAAAGCTGGAGAGTGCAAAATCTGGTACAACTCTGCATAGAAACCAATCAGCTTCAAGTTTTTTGCCAATGCTTAATTGATCAAGCTGAAGTAGGAAGCCAATTGGCTACCATGCACAGCTGTACCAGATTTTGCACTCTCCAGTTTTAGTAAATCATTTCCTGTGACTCACAGAAACTTGTCTTCTGATTCTATTGCGGTTTGAGTGAT
Source organism: Pelophylax lessonae (assembly GCF_965119305.1). Classification (NCBI taxonomy): domain Eukaryota; kingdom Metazoa; phylum Chordata; class Amphibia; order Anura; family Ranidae; genus Pelophylax; species Pelophylax lessonae. Next base: position 243,669,197 of record NC_138771.1, on the reverse strand, counting down.
AAGCATTTCAGAGGAAAACAACTTTAAGCACAGCTTAACAATGGTCAAAATAAAGCCTGGTACACAGCGGATTAGACAAAAAAACAAAACAAACAACTGTCAGCTCTGGTCGAAGCTGCTGTACTAACTATGCGAAGTTAATGCACGATCTCTCCTGCTGAGCTGTTGTGTTCTGACAGGGGGACAGTCCCCCCGCCAGAACACCCCAATCAGCGCTGATGGGGAGTCGGTCGGATGCTAGTTTTCCAGCATGCTTGCCCGCCAGAAGCCAGCCAACCAGCCGGCGTCCGACGAACAGATATACATAAAGATCCCACTAAAACGGCTAATTTTAGGCCAATATTGTTTCTAAATTCTTATGTCAAATTTTTTCGCCAAATTATTGGCTAGACACCTAACTGATACCATCCCCTCTCTTATAAAATGCGACCAGATGGGATTTATGAAGGGGCAACAGACCTCAGATGCCACAAAAAGGATTGTGAACATTATCCATTATGTTAAAAAAAACTGAATGCCTTCTCTGCTACTTTCCATAAACACAGAGAAGGCTTTCGATAGGGTCCATTGGGGGTATATGTCCCTGGCTCTCTCCAAATTTATATTTCAAGGCCCTATTTTCAATGCGGTGCTAGCACTATACTTTTGCCCTTCCGCACAGTTTTACACATCAAGTCTCCTATACTAGACTTTTAAAATTTCTAATGGGACTCAACAGGATTGCCCCCTCTCGCTGTCCATCTTCAACTTAATGATAAAATCCCTCGCAGAAGCAATCTGTGTACACCCCTCAATTACAGGATTCAATTTTGACGCTACTCCTCATGTAATAAACTTATTTGCTTATGATGTTATTCTCCTTTTGACAGATCCGCTTGTATCACTTCCACTCACCCACAAGATCCTAACAGACTTTGGTAACATTTCTTACTACAATGTCAATTTCTGCCAAATCTCTTATTCTAGATCTTAGAGTGCGGAAGAACGACAGGCAAAAGCTTAAGCAAACGCTACCCTACACGTGGAACGATCATGGTATCCCATATCTAGGTAGAACGCTAACAGCTACAACCTCATCCTTAGCTAGTACCAACTTCAAACCCCTATAATTGCTAAATTAGAAACCCAATTAAAGGAAGTATTGCAAAATGAACTGTCCTGGCTAGGAAGAATAGCAGCATTTAAGATGGCAAAACTACCCCAAATTCTCTACATATTTCACATTCTGCCTATTCCCATCCCCTCCCACCCTTCAAACCCTGTTGAGTCTCATGTGGAGATTCATATGGGGTGGCAAAAGGGCAATATGCCCACGCTCTAACCTCATCCCCAACAAAGAAACAGGAGATGCTGGGCTGATAGACATCTGTGACTACTTTTGGGCTGTTAGACTAGACCAACTTAGGTGGTGGTTCAATACAGGTAGAGAACCACTTTGGTTAGAGATAGAAAAATCCCTAGTCCTAGTGAAAGACTTACCTCATAGGAGACCTTTTGAAGCCATGGGATACTCAGGATCTCTCCCCCTCTATATGAGTTTCCATAAAAGCCTGGAGGTTTCTACATAGTCATGGTATTACCAAATCCTCCAAATTTGAATAAAAACTCCCTTTATGTGTATTAGAAGCCAATATCTCTATGTATCACTACGGTACAAGATTTCATATCCAATTCTGGGCCAAAGTGTAATGTTCCGGTACCTATGGTACCCTTGTTCCTATATTTCTCCTCTCTTTGCGTCCCATCTTGTATAACAAAGGACGCATACACCTTTAAGACCGGATGACATCACTGCCGAGCGCCGCTATGAGCGGCTATTTCAATCGCCGGTTTGCTCTCACTCATCGCTCGTTCAAACCCACATGTTCATCGCACCTACGCCTGAGAAGTCGGAGCTGCTGACATACCTTCCTTGCTGAACTAAAGCCGGAAACCTCGCTGGTGATCCGTATCTCGCTATGGGATCACCCCTCTCCAATGGACACTGTTATTCCTAACCTATCTAAGTGATAAGTACCCCGCAGGGGATTCTTACTAACCAATCTCCTACTGTCATCTACTGCAATTACCAAGACTATCTGTATCTATCTATCCACTATCATCTGCATAAGACTGTTAGCTCTTGGGACTACCTTGAACTATCCTTGCACTAGGTTACTCTGTCTAAAGTATACTCCATCTGTGTCCTCTTACCATCTGCACTATACTTGACATCAGAACCTATCTGCTTACCATCACCTGCAACTCTCCTATACTACTTCTAGTGCTCACCATACAATAGCCTGTCTCTCATCTATATATCCTCATATACTCTATCCCTCCATTAAACATCTATTAATATATATATAGTATATAACAGGCTGTACACGGTGATGAAGTCCTGAGAGTTGGATATGTTGTTCAACAGATTCTCTACAAGGCTACTGAGTGTAATAATTCTGCAGCTGTAAATCCATCCACAAACAAAAACGCATGAACGTTACAGATTGAACGAGCCTTTAAAAAAAAATATGGATTCAGCAGAATTATCCACTCATGTACTACAATTAAAACAACAAGTAGATGCATTGATCCATGCGCTTACAGAGGTAAAAAATGACAATCAAACCTTGAGACAGCAGCTTGGCCGTCTCACACAGCCTCCTGCTGCTCAGCCCCGTGAGCCTAAGATAAACCCTCCTATAGTGTTTTCTGGTGATCGGAGCAAATTCCGTGAATTTAAAAACGCATGTCAATTGTTTTTTTTGTTAAAACCTCTAACCTACACCACTGACCAAATTAAGGTTTGTACCATCATCTCCTATTTAACGGGTGAACCCCGGGCCTGGGCAGATGCTCTCTTTGAAAAGGATGATCCACTCCTTAATTCTTATCCCTTATTTCTAGCACAACTTGCTACTTTATATGAAGACCCCAACAAGCAGAGTACCGCTGACACCCAGTTACGGGCCCTAAAACAAGGAAGGAGACCTGTTGAAGATTTCGTGGCGAATTTTAAAAGATGGTCCCCTGATTCAGGGTGGAACGACACATCTTTGCGAACGCAGTTTAGACTCGGCCTATCTGAGGCCGTTAAAGACGAGCTCGCCCGAGCGGATTTACCTGGCACTCTAGAGGGATTGATCCAGACCAGTATCCATATTGACAGACGACTACGAGAAAGAAAGGCTGAGAAGATGGGCTCACCATTTTCCAGTCCTTCTCGAATGTTGCCTGCTGACCCTACTCCTATGGAAGTAGGAATGATACGTCCACCTCTGACCCTTTCTGAACGTGCCAGGAGGAAAACCGAACATCTTTGCATGTACTGCGCATCCCCGAATCATCTGGTAAACGACTGTCCTCTTGTCCGCAGAAAAGAGGGTGAGTGTTCAAATGTCTTGCTAGGGGGACTCACAACTTCCTTTCCTAATCCTTATCTTTTTGTTCAATTAACATTGCAGTGGGACCAAACTAGGATCACCACCAAGGCTATGATTGACACAGGATCTTGTGGAAACTACATTGACATTTGTTTTGTCTCCCTTAATAAAATACCTATTGTTTCAAAACCCAAACCTGTCTCCGTTAGTTTTATTAACGGTACCCCTTTATCCTCTGGTCCTATCACCAGTCAGACACAGGCACTTCTTGTAACTGCTGACGAGTCTCATGTGGAGACCACCACCTTTGATGTATTAACTTCGCCACATTTTCCAATCATTTTGGGACTTCCCTGGTTACACATACATCAACCAATCATCGATTGGAAAACAAGAACGTTAGCCTTCTCTTCTCACTATTGCGAGACGACGTGTAACCTCCCCACACATGACAGGATCCTGTCTGTACTGCCAAATGACATTATTCCTAAGTGTTATCAAGATTTATCGGAGGTTTTCCTCGAGAAAAACGCTCAAATGCTACCTCCTTATAGGGACTATGATTGTTGTATCGATCTGCTCCCTAATAGCAAGTTGCCTTACGGACATGTATATCCTCTCTCACAGGATGAACTCTCTCACCTTAAGGAGTATCTGGATGAAAACTTGGCAAAAGGATTCATCCGACCTTCTACTTCCTCCACTGCTGCTGGGCTTTTCTTTTATCCGCAATAAGGACTCTAGCCTTAGGCCTATCATTGATTTCAGACAATTAAATGCCATCACAATAAAGCATCGTTATCCTTTACCTCTTATTCCTGAACTTATCGAACAGGTGCGTGGGGCTTCTTTCTTTTCAAAATTGGACCTAAAAGGGGCATACAATTTAATTCGAATCCGTAAAGGGGATGAATGGAAGACGGCATTCAGAACCAGATACGGACTGTTTGAGTACCTTGTAATGCCATTTGGGCTATGTAATGCCCCCGCAGCCTTCCAACGTTTTATAAACGAGATATTCCGAGACTTGCTTGATGTTTGTGTGGTAGTATATTTGGACGATATACTTATCTATTCTCATTCCTTACCTGAGCACATAAAACATGTGAGACTTGTGTTGTCAAGACTACTTGCACATAACTTATATGTTAAATCAAAGAAATGTCTGTTTCATAAAGAGGAGGTACTATTCCTAGGATATATTATATCTAAAAGTGGAATCAAAATGGACATGAGCAAAATATCCTGCATTCTGGATTGGCCTGTGCCAACCACTCGCAAAGCATTACAAAGGTTCCTAGGATTCTCTAATTACTATAGGAAATTCATTAAAAACTTCTCTGCGATTGTGAAACCTCTCACACAACTTACAAGCACGAAGAGACCATTTAATTGGTCAAAAGAAGCAAATGGAGCATTCTCTCTGCTGAAATCAAGCTTTACTACTGCCCCCATACTATGCCATCCAGACCCATCCCTTCAATACATCTTGGAGGTAGATGTGTCTAATATGGCAGTAGGAGCAGTTCTCTCACAACGACCAACAAACACCTCACCTCTTCACCCAGTTGCTTTCTTTTCAAAGTCATTAAGTAGCCCCGAGGTGAACTACCCAGTAGGTGAGAAGGAGTTATTAGCCATAAAACTGGCATTAGAGAATTGGAGACATCTACTTGAGGGCACTCAATTGCCAATTTTGATATATACTGATCACAAAAACCTCCAATACCTTCAGACTAATAGAACTCTTTCCCACCGGCAGGTACGGTGGTCGTTATTCTTTCTGAGATTTAATTTTTTAGTAACTTACACGCCCGCAGACAAAAATAAAAAAGCGGATGCACTCTCACGACTAGCCGAGAAAGATTGCACTGAGGTTCCCTCAGTTCCTATAATACCACTAAACGTATTGTCGGAGTCGTTCGCTCACTGAAGGAGGAGATTTTGCGCAGCGTAGGGTTGGATTCACCTCCACCACAACTGACTACTGACGCAGAAGGCTTCCTCTACTACAACGATAAATTATACATACCCCCTACTATGCGAACCAAGATCTTAGAATTGTCGCATGATGTACCTATGGCAGGACATATGGGTATGACTAAAACTCTCAATCTACTCACTAGGCAATTTTGGTGGCCAGACATGAAGACAACCGTAAAAAAGTTTGTTTCATCTTGTGATATCTGTGCAAGGTCTAAAATTGACAACACGAAACCATCAGGATTACTTTGTAGTTTACCGATACCCCAGGTTCCGTGGGAAGTGGTATCCTTAGATTTCATAGTGGAACTACCACCTTCCAAAGGATTCAACACCATCTTGGTATCAGTGGACCATCTGACCAAGATGGCACATTTCACCCCTATCCGAAAACTACCTTCATCCAAACAAACAGCGGAATTACTTGTGAAACATGTCTTTAAGTTACATGGTATTCCAAAAACACTGCTGTCTGACCCTGGTTCACAATTCATCTCAAAGTTTTGGCTAGCTCTATGTCAGATACTGCGAATAGAGCGTAACCTTACTTCTGCCTACCACCCTCAGACCAACGGACAGACAGAGAGAGTTAACCAGTGCATTGAACAGTACCTGCGTTGCTATACTTCGTATCTACAGGACGATTGGGCAGATCTCCTCCCACTGGCGGAATTCGCCTATAACAACGCTACTCATAGCACTACTAAGCAAAGTCCGTTTTACCTGAATTATGGGTTTCATCCCACACTCCTTCCTCCACGTATCTTACCATCAAGTAATCCAGTAGCATCTGATTATCTTGCCCAGATAAAGGATTCTCTGGGATTACTCAACAATACCATATCTCATGCTCATAGCCAACAAAAAAAATACTACGACCTCCGTAGGAAACCCTCTCCCCAATATGCCATTGGGGATCTTGTTTGGCTTTCTACAAAAAATCTGAGACTAAAGATCCCTAGTAAAAAACTTGGACCTCTATTTCTGGGACCTTTTCCAATAGAGAAGCTTATTGGAAAAGCTGCAGTACAACTCACATTGCCAGTAGACCTCAAGATACATCCTGTCTTCCATGTGTCTCTACTGAAGCCCCATGTTCCTAACCAAGGAATAAGGCCTACTATCTCACCTCCACCTCCTGTACAAGTGGAGGGTGGAGAAGAATTTGAGATAAAAGAAATTTTGGATTCCCGTTTCAATAGAAGAAGACTCCAGTATCTTGTACGATGGAAGAATTATGGGCCCCAAGATGACACCTGGCTGGATACCTCCGATATCCATGCCCCTAGACTGATTCGCAATTTCCACTCAAAATATCCAGAAAAACCAGTTCTAGAGGCCTTCCGGAGCCGGCCTTAAGGGGGGGGGGGTACTGTAATGTTCCGGTACCTATGGTACCCTTGTTCCTATATTTCTCCTCTCTTTGCGTCCCATCTTGTATAATAAAGGACGCATACACCTTTAAGACCGGATGACATCACTGCCGAGCGCCGCTATGAGCGGCTATTTCAATCGCCGGTTTGCTCTCACTCATCGCTCGTTCAAACCCACATGTTCATCGCACCTACGCCTGAGAAGTCGGAGCTGCTGACATACCTTCCTTGCTGAACTAAAGCCGGAAAACCTCGCTGGTGATCCGTATCTCGCTACGGGATCACCCCTCTCCAATGGACACTGTTATTCCTAACCTATCTAAGTGATAAGTACCCCGCAGGGGATTCTTACTAACCAATCTCCTACTGTCATCTACTGCAATTACCAAGACTATCTGTATCTATCTATCCACTATCATCTGCATAAGACTGTTAGCTCTTGGGACTACCTTGAACTATCCTTGCACTAGGTTACTCTGTCTAAAGTATACTCCATCTGTGTCCTCTTACCATCTGCACTATACTTGACATCAGAACCTATCTGCTTACCATCACCTGCAACTCTCCTATACTACTTCTAGTGCTCACCATACAATAGCCTGTCTCTCATCTATATATCCTCATATACTCTATCCCTCCATTAAACATCTATTAATATATATATAGTATATAACAGGCTGTACACGGTGATGAAGTCCTGAGAGTTGGATATGTTGTTCAACAGATTCTCTACAAGGCTACTGAGTGTAATAATTCTGCAGCTGTAAATCCATCCACAAACAAAAACGCATGAACGTTACACAAAGGGTGCCAAGCCGCTAATAACTGAGTATGGTTTACCAAGTAGTCTACATTTTTCTTGTGCACGCATACTGCACTTACTGGGCACACACCCCATCCTGGAAATGCACCTACCTCCCAAAATATTGCAATTTTACTCCTCCCCAAAACCCAACACCAAAGGGATATCGCTATTCTACAATCCTTTTCAAGAGAAGCAGGTATTCTGTAAATCCACGACTCTCTGATGGGAATCAGATCTAAATTCTGAGTTCACAGCAGATCAGTGGAAGCCAGCTTTCAGGGAAATATCCAGAGCCTCCCATTGCATTAGTCACTGGGAAATTACGCTTAGAATCTACAATAGATGGCAGTATACCCCCCACAGATTAGCAAAAATCTTTCCTGACATGTCCTCTCTGTTGGCGCAACTGTAGTCAGACAGACCAACTTCTACTAATGTTTTGGGAATGCCCTAGCCTTAAAAGCTTTTGGAACCACCAGGTATTTCAATTAATCGCCTCACTTACAGGATTTAGAACATAGCCAAACCCTGAACTTGCCATACTCCATATTGGCATTGGGAAATCCCCTTCAAACTCTAAACCTGTCATCTCCCACGTGTTATTGGCCGCTCGCACTCTAGTGCTCCAGAACTGGAAGGGTACTAAATCTGGTAATATTTCAGAGGTAAAGACACTAGTCCAGCGAAACTACACTTTTGAACGCCTACTAGCTATCAATTCCCTCTCTTGTTTATCCTTCGATGAGTCCTGGAAATTTCATACTGAAATCTGTGCTAATCCATAACCATAGACATCTTGACCCAATGTCATTGCTGTTGTCACCAATTACCCTCATTCTCGCATACCCTGTTTATTTAAACTATGCCATGTTTAACGAAAAGCAAATGTTCACAGCTGTGTGTTTTTCTTGTTTTGTTATTTCTTGAAAACAATAAAAACCTATTGAAATAAAAAATAAAAAAGTGAGGGTCAAAGTTCAAGGTCAGGGTCAAAGGTCATGGTCAGTATGTTTTGGGCAGGATTTTTTTTTTTAAAGTCATTTTTTAAATTACTGTCAGTGTCAGTTAGCATCAGTACATTTTAGTTAGGATGAAAAAAAAAACCCAGCAAAATGTGCACTATTGATTTTGGGCTGTACTATGGGTACATACAACAACAAACACATATGTGGTATTGCTGTGAACATCCAGAGAAGGAAAATTTAAATTGGGTTATTCTTTGGTGGTAGGATATGGAAGTAGGAAGAAATATACAGCTAAATTTAAAAAAAAAAAATATTTGTTTTACTATTTTGAGCCAGATTTCCTATGATAATCAAAAAAAAAATGGGAGATATTGATTACCATTTACCACCAAATAAAAGCCCAAATTGTCCTGAAAACAAACAAGGTATAATCCACGTGGATGCACAAACTAGTTGTAATGATCTTTACAGTTTTACCAACACATATCAAAATTGCAAAATTGTGCTTAGGCATTAACATTTGTTTTTCCCTTATGGGTGAAGGGGTTAATGCACAAAAAAATACACATTTGATGTTCAAAAAAGATTTATAGAAAGCTGTAAAACAGTGTTTTGATATTTATAAACTAATTGGAATTGCTCTTCTGAAACAGTTTTTTTATTTTTAATCATGTGACTGGCAAAGCTGTAATCAGGGCTGTAAGACAGCATACATCAGCAAAAGAATAGAAGCTCTTTCTTTAAAAGCGCCTAAATGTAAAAAAAATACCGGGCTTTACTTCACATGACGTCACTTCTGGTCAACGTCTGCCTCTACTCATGTCCCAAGCTTTCGTCCTCCACTGGCTGCTTTTTTAACATAGACCCTACCTAAAACCGGTCTCCATGCAAGCCTGGAGGTAATCCACTGATCTGAGATCTGTAGTGTGTGCATAAGAGGGTATGGGCGGGGGGGGGGCAGCTGGCTTTTTTTTTTTTTTCTTTAAGCATAGTTGCTATTAAAATGTATACTTATCCATTAATAAAGAGATGCAATGAATTCTGGATTATTAAATTGCAAATTATACATGTATATTTATCATGACAGCAGCCGGGTGCTAATTTGGAGGCCAGAGCTTTTCCTACGTGAGGTTGCATGTAGGAAACTGATTTTGAATAAATTATTTTTACTTGAAAGAAATAGAGGAATGTATGTATTGATTTTACATATACAGCATATATTTATTGGCAATCTGCTGAAATTTCAAACTTACAATTTCCCAGAAAATTGTTAGTCATTAATGTGAATGATAATTAACTGATTTGCTTATTTAAGTAATCATGTTACAGAGGTGAAATTACTAGAGGTTCATGTTTAAAACAGTGGAATAACCTTACTGCAGCTATACTACTGTTTTATAAAATAAAACATTGCAAATTTGCTGTATACAGTGAAGCAAGTGCATTACAAATTAATGTGTTTAACAATTTTATGAATCCCCTGTGTTCGCAGTTCAGAGACCCAACAGTCCTCTTTAGAGCTATCTTTTCTTCTGTGTCAGCTACAAAAAAAAGTGTTAGGGTTTAGTGTTTTAGAGTTTTCAGGGAGGTGAGTTTTATTTTATTGTATTTCATTTTGTTCGGGATTTTTTCTCTTTTTCAAAGCATATACTTGTTGCTGACAACCCCACACTTGTGTGGCGAAGTAGTATGCACTAAAGCACCACATGTTTATTCCCCATAGCTAACAAAATTAAATGAATTAGCACTGCTTCCACATATGCAAACATCTAGTAAATAATACAGAAACAGTGCTAAATAAAGTGCTAGTGCATTAAAAAAAAAAAACCATAAGTGCCATCAAAAGTGCCAGTGCTTGATGAGTTCTTCTAGTAAATTCAGAGTGGCACTCCGTGCTCTCCTCCTGAAATCTCCACTCACCAACAGTATGATTCAAAACGGCATATAATGCTTCCTAAAGCAAAGTGTATGTATATGACTCCCCACCTTCTCCTCCGATCTCAAGGCTCTCAGCAAGATATATTTATGGAAATAAAAGAAAGGTTCCCATAGCATGATATTTATCTATTCAAAGGTTAAAATGCAAGTACAGTTACACATTTAAAATCAATTCCAATCAAAATGAACTTGATGAACATCACCGCAACGTGCTTTCCAAATTCCCGGATCTGACGTCACTCTGTGGTCCCTCGCTTTACGCGTTTCACCCCTCCCACTGGCACTTTTGATGGCACTTATGGACTTTATTTAACAGGTTGCCGACCGCCGCACGACTATATACTGCGGCGGTCAGCCCCGGCCAGGCAGAGTGACGTATCGGTACGTCACTCGCCTGTCACTGACTTGCGAGCCTATCGCGGGCGGGCGCGCGCCGGCCGAGGCGCGCGCCCGCCGCGGCTCGTTCACAGGCAAGTCAGTGCGTGTGACCGGCGGACTCGATGTCCGCCAGTCACACTGCGATCGCTCCTGTGAAGGGAGAAAGACAGAGCAGCTTGTGTAAACAAGCTGCCTGTCAGTTCTCCCTGTGTAAAAGTAAAGATCTGACCGTTCTACTGTGTAGAACGGTTGATCTTTGCTTTTACACCAATAGGAATGTCCCTACACAGTAGAAAGCACGCCCCTAGGACACACTTAACCCCTCCCTGTCCAATAAAGTTAACCCCTTCCCTGCCAGTGTCATTTTTGCAGTAACAGTGCATATGTATAGCACTGATTACTGCAGTAATGTCACTGGTACCCCCAAAAGTGTCAAAAATGTCAGTCAAGGGTCCGATCTGTCCGCCGCAATGTCGCAGTACCGAAAAAAAAATCGCAGATCGCCGCCATTACGCGTTAAAAAAAAAAACACCAAAAATGACAAAAATCTTTCTCTTTGTTAGTAAACGCGATAACTTTTGCGCAAACCAATCAAAATACGCTTTTTGCGATTTTTTTTACCAAACATAGGTAGCATAAAACAAATTGGCCGAAAAATGTTAAAAAATTTTGATTTTTACTTTTTTTTTTGGGGAATTTCATATAAAAAAATGTGAAAAATATTGTTATTTTTGCAAAATTTACGCTCTTTTTTTGTTTATAGCGCGTGATCAAAAAATCGCACAGGTGATCAAATACCACCAAAAGAAAGCTCTGTTTGTGGGAAAAAAAGGACGTCAAATTCGTTTAGGTACAGCGTCGCACGACCGCGCAATTGTCCGTTAAAGTCACGCAGTAAAAAATCGCAAAAAAAACCCTGGTCCTTTAGCAGCCAAATCCTCCGGGGCTTAAGTGGTTAATGGACTAGCACTTTATTTAGCACTGTTTATGTATTATTTATTAGATGTTTGCATGAGTGGAAGCAGCGCTAGTTCATTTAATTTTGGAATTATCACATGAGGTATCACAACCTTTTTTACTTTAGCAGCAGCTTCTCAATATTTACAACTTAGGTCCACACACAGATACAGATATTAAGTAATTGTTTATAGCACCTTAGCGCAGGTATACATGCACCTTTTTTCCATATTCCCCATAGCTGCCATTTAACACCTTGTTAAAAATGTCAGTCAGGCCTAAAGTAAAAGGCAGAAGTTCTACACGTGGGCGTGGTTGGGGTGAGCTGGTTTTTAAGGGCAAAGCAGTGGTCAGGCTGCACCATCAGGAGACAGGACACCTCTGCCTTCTCTATTTAATAGTGTACATGTTATACATTCCAAGTACGCTCCAGAGCTTGCGCAGTATGTGCTGGAGCTGGCTTGCCCTATAGCCATTGTGCTGTCTAAGAGGGCCTTCAACACAGCTAGAAGTTTCCTCACAGAGATGTAAATCTACTTGTCCTGATGGTATGCACTGGCACACTTACATTAAAATGAACCAGTCTTTGCTTACCAGAAACTGCAGAACCTCTGCTACTGATGATAAATTTTAATGACTAAGGCTCCATTCACACCTGAGCTTATAGTTTTTATTTTTAGGCGTTTGTTTTGGGCGTTTTTCAGGCGTTTTTTGTAGGTGTTTGGAGGCAGGCATTGACATTTTACAAAAATGCTTGTAATTGGCCAAAAAAGCTCATGTACTTTTTGAGCTTCAGGCATTTTGCTTCAGGCTCATATGTGACCAGGGGCCATTGAAATGAATGGGATTTTGCTTGTTGGGCATTTTGAGACTTCAGAGATTAGCGTTTTATGAGCTGAAAAATGTTAAGGTGTCGTTTAATTGTCGTTAAAAAAAAAATAATGCCTGCTACTATTGTCAACTCATGACACCTCTTTAAAACTGTAAAGGTGCCGCACAATGTTTCCATAGTTGGACCCCATTTCCCAAATTTCTTTACTGCAAGGTAAATCCTGCATTGCATCTCAAAGTTTGCATTATGTTTCACTTAAGCACCGTAAAGGTGCCACTCAATGTTCCCATTGTTCATCAACTGCCAAATTTCTGATTGCTCCAATGTAAATCCTGCTTTTTGTCTCAGTTCATTGGCCATTTCATTCACAAATATATTTGGCTATCGTCTCTCAAAATAAAGCACAAATGCTTATTTCATGACACATAATCAAGCAGATAATAGTTTCATTGCGCAGATTCCTGAAGACACCATATCAGGTGAAATGCATTGAAGTTAATCCTGCGGCATCACTTCCGATCACGTCATTTCTGGGCAAGGTGGAACACAGGTGAAACACACGCTACGCGAGCGGCGTTTCCTACTGGCTATATACAGAGGAATAGAAGTTAGTGCTACTGGAAGCATTACCAAATGTGAGTTTTATGCACTTTATCTGTAACCTATGTTCTAATAAATATATCTGCGCAATGAAACTATTATCTGCTTGATATCCCTGAGTTCCAAGTACATCTGGGTGAAACCTATCTGAAGGGGCTTGATATATCCACCATACGGTTTCAGATCCAATTAGGCTCAACTTCAGTTCTATAGGTCCTGGGGGCCTGAATGGCTCTGGTGAGTTGCCTATACTTACTGAGGTGGAAGAGCACGGATTACCCACCAATAGCACATTTGAAGCACAGATCACTTTGTAGGGGAAGAAGGAGATTTTACCATCTGACTGATCTAAAGAATTTATGCACTATTTTATTCACACAATTCCTCTAAAGTCACATTATTTACACCACTTATAATATTTTTATTAATTTTTTTGATACAATTTATAATTTATTTAAAACGCACAAATCCATATTTTTAGCACCTTGGAGTATATTGCACTTTGCATTTTGCACTCATAATTGCACAAGGTTTTAATACTCATGAATTTATGCACATGTTCTTCAGCGCCTTAAATATTTATTTGAGTGTATGAGTAGCATATTGGAATATCATTGTTTGCACACTTCATGCACTTTGGAATCCATTGTATATTGCACACTCTAACTGCACTTTAGAAAGCACGTTTGCACTTTTATACACTGAAGTCACTTTTTATACAAGATATTTATTTTATTGTGTAGTTTTACACTTCTCATTTATTAATACTGTGCAATAAGGGTAATAGCGCCTCACTATACTACATCACTGAATTTAAGCATACACCTAAATTGACGGCAAAATTACCAAAAGTAACCAGCAGAAATAAAAAGGTAGGTGCTGTATTTCATTACCATATCCCATAATGACCAAAGTGCTGTATAAGTTTGGACTCAAGTAGATTGGAAGAGCTTCCTATTTAGCATCATTAATTGTAGCTAGATAAATACACGGGAATCAGTAATATGGCATGCAAGATCAGGAGGGTGGCTGGCAGTTGTGTAAGAGTCTAAATTATTTTGTTGGCAAAAAGTGAGAATAGGGATAGGTACCTATTTAATGCCCTGAGTATTATGGATTGTAGCAGCAAAGGGCTTAAAGCACAAAACAAATAGTGAAAAATACAGACATTCCTGTTGTGTCCAGTTAATCAGGAATGGACTGGAAGTGGCATACAGGCCTTTTACAGATGCAGAGGGCATAGCATACTAGACGGCTTGAATGACTCTTGGGAGAGGGCTCTTGATGCCTATAATTTGATGGGTCACAAAAAGAGCCAAATTAGGTGATCAATTGCCTTTTTGCCTTCAAAACTAAGAGCTTTACCTTCCTTGCCTTGCCTTTGGAGTAGATCAATGTGACCTATAGTCCTGTGAAGGGTTGTCTCCTGCCTGGAAAAAAAATGAATGAATACCACTTTGTCTTTGTGGATCAGGAGAGAACATGAAGTTGCCTATTGTACAAAATGTTTAACAGGGCTATAGGCCAAAAAAAACTAGTGCGGTTAGAAAAGTCTTTTCTTTTAGTTAACTATAATGTATGAGTGTGTCAGAGGTGGGAAAAGGATGTCTACTGGGGAAACTGTTGAAGTATACATGCTTTTTAAAACTACAATCATAAACAAACTAAAGCATTTATGTAAGAAAACTTACTTTTTCTCATCCATTGATCTCCAAAAATATATTTGGGTTTGCCTAGATAATGTTACATTCAAATGGAATATTCATGGCCCCCATCATATTTATATGATAATTTGTATAATCTCCACATCTAAGTGACAGTTTAAAGCTGACAGTTTGTAGAAACAAACAGAAACAATGTCACATGTCAGTTCAAACCCTGGAAACATTCTGTACTTTTTAATATTAGCCTGTCTCTCACTGGGCTCATGCTGCCTTAGCAAGATGCAGTAAACTATCATTTAATTCTTGTTGGCGCCCTGACCTATGATCTCCATTACCAACTGTGTTTTGATTTAGTTTTGAAAAGTTTAATGGCTTTATACAAGAGCTGTTCAGCTGTACAAATTTGAAATTGAAACATACAATACTTCTGTACAACAGAAAAAAGATCTCAGTACACTTTGTAATTAAAAAAGAAAATCCAACAAAAAGAAAACCCTCAAGGCGCTTAGTAGAGATATTTTGAAATGTAAACACTTACAAAATTACAAAATATTTGATTAAATTGTTGCTTGATGGTTATAAACATCAGCCTGGGTTAATCAATTATGACCCTACCCAGGATATTTTTCAGTCTCTTACATTAAAATAATTTCACAACTTTGTATAAAAAAAAAAAAAAGCTCACAACATGACATACGAGTTGGTGGAACCACAACAAGTCACAGGGTAGCAGGTTTGCAACTCATTTGGCCAGTCAAATACTTGCAAAGGACGGTAGGCAGTAAAGCAGTAGCCCACCCCAAAGCACCTTGTAGATGGGGGAATGGCCCTCTTTCCCACAGCCCTTGCCAGTGGGGCTTCCAGATCCTGACCCCCCACCCCCAAGGTGAGTATGGGGTACATTGTACCCCTACTCATTCACCCAAAAAGTGTCAAAAAGAAATAAAAACACAGAGACAGTTTTTGACAATTCCATTATTGAAAAAACAAAAACAATGTCCCCCTATGTAGATCTCCAGCGTCAATCACAATGTACACTGCCGACCCCAAAAAAAAAAAAGCTCCTCACCCGATGCTGGCTCCCCGCCGTCTGCCACCCCACCCCATAGCACCCCATGTTAAAGGCATGCGGTCTTGTATGGTTCAGGTGGGGGGGGGTGCTCACTCGCCCTCTCCTTTCCCTGGTTTGCCAGGCTGCATGCTTTGATAAGGGTCTGGTATAGATTTGTGGGGGGGACCCCACTCCATTTTTTTTAAAATTGCATTATGGGGTTCCCGTTAAAATCCATACCAGACCCGAAAGGAACTGTATCGATTGTGGGGGGGGGGGGGCACGCTGTTTTTCTTTTTTTACAATTTTTTGTTGCTGGCAATGTTTTTTTTTTGCATTCAGCTGTCAGCGTGGAACCCTGCTAAAAGCTGGTTAGTCATCCATTGTTAAGGACGAGCGGCTGGCTTCTTGGCCCGCTCCTTAACAAAAAGTTAATGTTTAAGACCCCGGGTGGCCACCGGCTTTAAAAACGAACAGCTGCTTTGGAAAATTGCAGTGAAAACTAAGAGAAAATTCCAGACACCAGACGTGTGAATCTAGCCTAACAGTTAACAACTAGTATTTTAGACAATTGCTTTTGGTATTGGTAATAGCTGAGAGTAATTATAAAAATTACCTTTATATATTCATTCTGTAGAGCAGTGATCTCAGGGATGATCTTGCCAAGGGCCTGCGGGGAAATTCCAGTGGTAAATTTTAAGTCCTGCAAGCTTCGCCCTGTTGCCAGATAACGCAGGGTGGCTATCAGCCTTTGCTCTGCACTAATGGCCTCAAGCATGGCTGTGTCCTGTTTCTGTATCCGGGGAGTGACAGATGACAGGAGATGCTGGAAGCACTCATCCTCCATTCGCAAATAATTACGGAAATCATCTGGGTTGTTTTTCTGAAACTCACGGATGAGTTGCATGTGGGAGTACTTTGCACGGTTGAGGAGCCATTCTTTACTCCACGATCTTCGCCTTCTCTTTTTCTTTTGGTTAAGAACATTCTGGATAGCCAGAACACCAAGGATAGCTACTGGAATGCTGGAATCCTCCATATTTCCAGAAATAGTGCAGAACGTGCGAATAAAAGAGTGAATAAACGTGGCCAGACACGAAAATTCCAAACAGCTCGGCACGAAGGCGCTCAAGGCGTGGCTAGAGGGGTCACACGCACATTACATCATTTCCCCTCACACGCTACAGCGTGTTTACGCATACCGGAAGCTTTTGAATCATCGTCCGAGAAAATTCGTATCGTAAGTAACCTCTCCCATTTGCGAATATAATTGAGAGTTCCTAGCAACCAAACAAAAGCGGACGGAACGTCGTCCGATTTTCGGATCGTGTGTACTGGGCATAAGGGTCCATGCACATTAGGTGGCTGAAAAAAATGCCAGAATCTAAGGCAGAAAAAGCAACATAGAAAAATACTTATAGTGGCTCATATTACACAAGAGTTTATGAGAGTTAATGGTCACTTGCTTTTATGTGTTTTATTTCAAAAACATTCCCCTCTGCTCTTTTTCACTATAATCAATGTACACTTGAAAGCGCTGAATGCTCCTGAATGCCGTGTTTATACACATTTAAAAGGCTTTACAATGTCAAGCATTTTTTCTACCTGAAAGCTCCTCTCAAAAATGTGATTCTGATGGGAGTTTTTTCAGCCTAAAGAAGCTTCTCTGCAAATATGCCTGTAAACTCCCTAATGTGTATAGGCAAATAGACTAACCTAGAGCTACTTATACAGGCTAAAAAATACCCAGTGTGCATGAACCCTAAGAAACATAGCATGAGCCTGCTTTCCAGCCTTAAAATACAAGAAGTATGCTGTATGCAAATACTGACTTTTCTATAAGTGCCGGTTCACACTTATGCGCTTGTACTGCGAATACGATGCGTTCTAAATAGTCTCCAATCGCATGCATTTACAAAATACATTGAATTCGTGACGGCCGTTCACATCTATGCGTTGCGATCCAGATGCGAATGTGATGCGATCATAAAAAGGGTCTTGTGCGAGTTTACAGCGCTGCGTTGCGAATTTAGTCTCCATAGACATGAATGTAAATCGGTCTGAACTCGCATGTACAGTTCAGATATGTGCAAATATGTGTACAGTTTGTCCCTTCAGCTCCACCCCTCTATTTCCTGTCCCGAGCCTCCATGTGACATCCACAAAAATCACAAACATCTTGGACATCCACAAACATGGCACCCAAACTTATTGGGATCGACAACGAGGAGCTGATCAGGCTTGTCCGTGCCAGGCCATATCTATGGGACAGCCGTACAGCAGAGTACAAGAATAATGCTCTAAAGAAAAGAGGGTGGGAAGAGATTTGTGTAAGCCTGTATCAGGACTGGAATGGATTCACACCCCAAGTGCGGAAACATAAAGGTAAGAAGATATTTTCTATGGTTCCTGTGTATATATTTATCACAGAAAGGGGAATCTATGGGGGGCCCTGATGTGAAGGGGATCTATGGGGGGAACCTGATGTGAAGGGGATCTATGGGGGGAACCTGATGTGAAGGGGATCTATGGGGGGCCCTGATTGAAGGGGATCTATGGGGGGCCCTGATTTCAAGGGGATCTATGGGGGGGCACTGATTTGAAGGGGATCTATGGGGGGCCCTGATTTGAAGGGGATCTATGGGGGCCCTGATTTGAAGGGGATCTATGGGGGCCCTGATGTGAAGGGGATCTATGGGGGCCCTGATTTGAAGGGGATCTATGGGGGTCCTGATGTGAAGGGGATCTATGGGGGGCCCTGATTTGAAGGGGATCTATGGGGGCCCTGATGTGAAGGGGATCTATGGGGGCCCTGATGTGAAGGGGATCTATGGGGGGGCACTGATTTGAAGGGGATCTATGGGGGGCCCTGATTTGAAGGGGATCTATGGGGGCCCTGATTTGAAGGGGATCTATGGGGGGCCCTGATGTGAAGGGGATCTATGGGGGGAACCTGATGTGAAGGGGATCTATGGGGGGCCCTGATGTGAAGGGGATCTATGGGGGGAACCTGATGTGAAGGGGATCTATGGGGGGCCCTGATTTGAAGGGGATCTATGGGGGGCCCTGCTCCAAAGGACGGAGCAAGTGGAAGACCATGCATGCTCAGTAGGTAACCACAAACGAAAAGAATTGAATTACGCAATGTTGAACATTTTAACAATAGTGTATTTATTTAAACAAAGTACAGAGAATGATGAACACTCTTTATTGAATGGCATCAAGCTGCCATGGCACTTGACCGGCAGGACTCATAAAGAAGTCTGTAAAATCCTCCCTGATGTTGGCCCCTCTGTAGTTTCCCCTGGTGTGGATCCACTCTGCACCTTCCATATCATCCATCAACGAGTCCTCGAAGAGGTATCCATCTCTTGATCTAACAAAATTGTGGAGTGCACAGGCAGCTTTGACAGCAATTATGGCATTATCTATGGTTAGAGTCATTGGTGTGTGAAGAAATCGCCACTTATTTGCTAGAATTCCAAAACTACACTCCACAACTCTGCGCGCTCTTGTGAGCCTGTAGTTGAAAACTCTCTTTTCGATAGTCAGTGAGCGATTTGCATACGGGCGTAGCAGGTGTTCTGAAAGCGCAAAAGCCTCGTCCCCAACAAAAACAAATGGGAGACTGGGCTGAGATGTTCCAGGCAGTGGTCGTTCATGTGGGAGGTCCAGGCTTTTGGCACGTAGCATTTTTCCAAAACTGGAGTGGGAAAAAATGCTGGAGTCGGAACTGCTCCCGTACGAACCAACATCTATGTAGGTGAATGAGTAATTTGCATCCGCCACTGCCAGCAAAACCACTGAAAAATATTTTTTGTAATTAAAATATTTGGTACCGCTACCAACTGGTCTCACAATCCTGATGTGCTTGCCATCTATTGCACCGACACAGTTAGGGAAGTTGCAGCGCTCCCAAAAAAGATCAGCTACAGAGATCCACTCCTCTTCGGTTGGTTTTCTCATCACCACATCTCTTAGGACCTCCCAAATGGCAATACAGGTATCACGCACAATTGTGCTCACAGTGGATTTCCCCAATTTGAATTCATAATGCAAGCTCGCAAATGAATTTCCAGTTCCAAGGTACCTGAAATAAAAAAATAGAAAATTATTATTAGTCATGTTTATCGCTTACAGAATCACTAATCCGAACAAGATGGCGTAGCCTCAAGGACACCATGCAGAGGTATAAGAGACTAGAACGTGAGGCGAGAAGTGGATCCGGTGCCCCCCCTAAGCGTCCCTATGCCTTTGCCAGATGTCTGGATTTTCTGGTACCGGTTCTAGAAATGCGGAAGTAAGTTATTGTCAAATTCCCTCTTTCACTTATTAACCCATCCTTCCCCCTCCCTCTTGCCCCCCCCACCCCCAACCCCCTCACCTTCCAATCCCCACCTATCATCTTTATTGTATTTGGAGCGGATAATGAAAAGTAGTTACATATTTGTAATTGCAGCACACAAGCAAGTTGGGAGGAGGTGGAGAATGAGCAGGAGGAACGGGAGGAGGAGGAGCATGCAGCAGTTGATGAAGAGGAAGGCATTGCATTTGCATGTTCATCAAATGTAGATAACATAGCAATTGAGGCACAGGGCTTGGATGAGTCCATATCCGCTCAGGAACCGGAAGTGGAGTACAATGAAACTGACGCTTCCACGCCTTCCACCAGGCCACTGAGTCAAGGCAGTCGAGGCTCTACGTCCCACAGGAGGCGAGGCAGCAGGGCAACTGCTCAGGCGGAAGATAATGAGCAGACAAAACATTTATTCGACATTATGTCTGGCATCAGCCAGCAAATAGATGCACAGCGATGCCCACACACACTATTTGCCCACAGTTTAGTGCCTCTTCTCAAAGAGGTCCCGCCGGAAAGATATTTTGAGATGAGAATGGCAGTACAAAACTGTATCCATTCATTCTCTGTACCACGACAGTTCCCGCAAGAGAATACATGGACCCCAAATTTAACACCCATTCAATCTGCCATTCCACCAAACCCTTATCCATCCAGTTTTGAACAATACCAGAGCATTCATGAAACCTCTAGATCCCAAATCCCATATCCTATTCCTTCTCCAATTCCCTCTGTAATCCCCCCCCCCACAGGAGAACATCGGATGTCTCCACTTCTTCCCATTTCCCCCCCTCCCGCAGACCACCACCGACACCACAATCAAGTGCATTGGCATCAAACTTACCTCCACCCTATCCACAATATAGGCCCACAAGTGGACCATCAAGAAATCCATCCCCGCTTGTGCCATTTAGGCTATATCCCAACACCTTGGATAGCTCTTCAACACCACTTGATCCAGATGAGAGTTCACCTAATTTTTTGGATCTATAGGATAGGACACTTGCCACTCTACCGCCATGTTGTCCAAATTTGTCTTTTATGACATCATGTTTCTGTTTTTGTTCTTGTTATTATATGCAACAAAATAAAAAATAAAGAAAAACTTTTTTTGGAAGCGACTTTGCCATCATATCTGTCTGCATAATATGGAGAAAAAAATACATGACATTTCACAAAATATATCACACTTACCGTAATGTAACAAGCAATCTTTCAGCAGGGACAACACTGTTCCGGAAGGTGCTGTTCTGACGCTCCAAACGGGAAAAGAGTAGTCCAAGTAATTCGTCAAAACTAAGAAATAAAAAACACAACACATGTAAGTGGCAAGCAAAAGGGGCGCGTGTGGAGCTTCTGGAATGATTCGGGGGTAGATATAGGTGAAAAGAGAGAGGGGGAAAAGAGAGAAATAGGGAAGCAGCAAAAAAGAGAGAAGGAGAAGGAGAGACTCCCTTTCACATACTAACCTATTAACTGACATCCGAGTATAGTTGAAGAACTTCTCTTCATGTTGACGGAGATGATTATAGAGGACACTGAACTGACCTCTGTCTTCCCTATTTGAAATTATGGGATGAACCCAATATCTTCGTTTTCTCATCATCCTCACCCTCCTCCTCCTCCTCCTCTCTTTGTCCATATCGATCAGGACTGCAGCAGTGACAGTAGCAACTGCTGCCATGACCAAGGGCAAATGAAACATACTGCAAAAAAGAACACACCAAAACACAGCTGACACTCCACAACAAACTCTCCCCACAAAAACCAGGAAGTCCACAGGAAGTTTACACCCATTTTATTTTGATTGGCCGGAGCAGAAATCGCATCTGAGCTTAATTAACATGATTACGCAAGTACAATTCGCATTGCAATCGCGCTGTACTATTTAGAAACGCAAGGTAAACATCGCACTGCAAATTCGCATTGCAAGCGCATAAGTGTGAACCGGCACTAAAAGTAAATTTACTGCGGCGGTCAGCCCCTCACAGGCAAAGTGACGTTAATTAACGTCACTAGCCTGGGAGGGTCTGGGGAGCGAGCGCGCGCCGCCGGCCTGTCATTCTCCTCGGTGTAAAAACACTGATCACACGGTTCTATTGTGTAGAACCGTTGATCAGTGTCCTTACACCTCAAGTCACAGCCTATCACAGTAGAAAGCACGCCCCTAGGGACACACACAGCCCCTCCCTCTCAAATAAAGTTAACCCCTTCACTACCAGTGTATTTTTACAGTAACAGTGCATATTTATAGCACTGATTACTGTAGAAATGTCACTGGTAACCCCAAAAGTGTCAAAAATGTCAGTCAAGGGTCCGATCTGTCCGCCCCAATGTCGCAGTACCGCAAAAAAATCGCAGATCGCCGCCATTACGCGTTAAAAAAAAAACAACAAAAATGACAAAAATCTTTCCCTTTGTTAGTAAACGCGATAACTTTTGCGCAAACCAATAAAAATACGCTTTTTGCGATTTTTTTTACCAAACATATGTAGCATAAAACAAATTGGCCGAAAATGTTAAAAAATGTTGATTTTTACATTTTTTTGGGGGGGAATTTCATCTAAAAAAATTTGAAAAATATTGTTATTTTTGCAAAATTTACGCTCTTTTTTTGTTTATAGCGCAAAAAGTAAAAAGCGCACAGGTGATCAAATACCACCAAAAGAAAGCTCTGTTTGTGGGAAAAAAAGGACGTCAAATTTGTTTAGTTACATCGTCGCACGACCGTGCAATTGTCCGTTAAAGTCACGCAGTGCCGAATCGCAAAATACCCCCTGGTCGTTTAGCAGCCAAATCCTCCGGGGCTTAAGTGGTTAAAGGGAGACTAAGGGTTTGGGGTCCGTTTTTAAACTATTATATATTTTTTATTTTTTTGCATACAATCTTTGTCTTACAAATAAAAAGTTAACCACTTGCCGACCAGCCACCGCAGTTATACAGCGACTGGTTGGCAGGTTCCTGCTATTTGCCGTACCTGTGTGGCGGTCCGCAGGAGCGATCCTGGGGGTGCGTGCACGCCCACTTGCCAGCCGCCAGGCACCTGCAATCGCTCCCCGTGAAGAGAGAACACAGCAGACCGTTGTTCTCTCAGGAATCAATGCATAGCTCCTGTGTTCCTCCTATTTAGTAATACAGGTCTCTGTATTTATTTCACAAGCCAATCCCCCCACAGTTAGAAAACACCCCCTAGGCTCACACTTAACCATTTGATCACCCCTGGGTTAACCCCTTCCCTGCCAGTGTCATTATTACAGTAACAGTGCATATTTTTAGCACTGATTACTGTAGTAATGTCACTGGTTCCCCAAAAGTGTCAAAATTACATAAATATTTCCCCTAGTTTGTAGACGCGATAACTTTTGCGCAAACCAATCAAAATACGACTATTGGGATTTTTGTTTACCAAAAATTTGTAGCAGAATATAAATTGGCCTAAAATGATGAAATATTTCGATTTTTTTTTCTTGGGGGGGGGGGGGATGTTATATAGCAGAAAGTGAAAAAGATTGTTTTTTTTTTTTTTTTTCAGAATTGTAATTTTTTTTGTTTATTGCGCAAAAAAAAAAAAAAACAGAGATGATCAAATACCACCAAAAGAAAGCACTATTTTGGGGGGAAAAAGGACATCACGTTTATTGGGGTATAGCATTGCGTGATCGCGCAATTATCCGTTAACGTAACGCAGTGCCCAATCGCAAAAAATGGCCTGGGGGAAAATCTTCCGGTCCGGAAGTGGTTAATGTATGGCAACGAATTCCCGAAGCACTATAAGTTATCTAAAGAGATAGCACAGCAATGATTACAGTATCTTTTTTTAATAATTGGTTTCAGCATAAGCTGTCTGATAAAGTGTAATTCACCAGGATGAGTCAGTAAGTTCTGTGTGTTAAAGCGGTAGTAAACTCTGAATTTAGATTTTTGCATACAGGTAAGCTTGTATTAAAGCTTACCTGTAGGTAAAATAAATATATCCTAGATGGTGCACTTTTTCTAGGCATGTCATCATCGCTCAGCAATTCAAGTAGTCACAGCCTGCAAACCCAGGAAGGAAAACCGGGTAAAGATGAAAGCCTTTTTAGCAGTGACAGCGTGCCGCTGGAGGGCTTCGTTTCAATGTAAGTCTTTCATAATGTGCTGTTATGCAATGCATACTAGCACATTATGATATTGCCTTGAAGGAGGAAACATTTTTATTTATTTTTTATTTTAAAGACTTTATTACCACTTTAATTTTATCTTGGGCTACTGATCTCTGTGTACAACAGGCTTTATTTTGAACAGAGGGTTAAATAATTAGCGATGAAGAATTGCACTTAATCCTAAAACTCCATATAATGGCTCAAATAAGAATACAAAATAATAATAGGCAATGTGTCAAATACCAATAAGCAATGTATCATATATATCCGACCAAAAAAAAGTATTTTGCAAACTGTATTTATTTGAGTCTGACCATATTAAAGAAGAAAGAAAATATGCAACTGAATCAACTACACATCCTGAAGTCAACTTTCTTTGACTTCACACAATACAATACAATTTGCCTCTCAATAGGTCTCTGGTACCCCATTATATTGTGAGGCGCATAAAAATTTCAACAGCAGACCTAAGCTCAAAGTTAAGGTCAGTTTTAAACCAATAGGGTGTCAATAGAAAAGGTCAGATGGTATACTAGAATTTCTATAAATTTGCCATGATCAAGGAGTTTCCATGGTTACAATAACATGTATTAATAGGTCAGGCTTCAGTCAAAATGAAGGAAAAGACTGCTGATAGCACTCCTCTACAGTAACAAGGTTGCCACCGGCACATCATTTGGTACCAAAGCACCATAAGATCTCTTAGGGTTGTGATTTGCATACAACATATACACAGGGCTTCCAGTGATGTTGGAGGACAGTTTACATCAGCTACTGATATCTGTATCTTCTTATACTACCGCTGATTTGTGAAATGTTATAGGTAACAAATTCCTACCGACGAGCAACATATGATGGAAACCCATAATGGATCATTTTTTTAACAGGTTAATTGTAGTACCATAACATTTCTAAGACTTACTTAATTGTTCATTACAAATCCAATTTCATGTTACCCTCCTTAACCTCATTCAGTAAACAGGAAAGAAAGACTTCAGAAAACTATTGTTATATGCATTGTGTAACCTAGCAACAACTGCACGTACCTTTAGCTCTATAAATAGAAGAAACATAGATCTACAAACCCAAGAATGCAAAATAAAAGTATTAGCACACATACAAGAATGCAGATCTTTTATATTGGTATGTTTATGGACATACTGTATACACATATCTTTCATTTCAATGTGGTTATGAACACATACACAAAAACACCTGTACGACCCTGACATGACGATACAACATTCTTCATCTATGGTAAACTGATATTTATACTGGATAGGATCTGGAAGAATATTATTTAAAAGCAGATAAGGTGCAAACTCGAAATACAGAATATATGTGAAAGCCTGCATTGTTAAATATATAGTCAAACTACTTGTACTTCCCAAAGACATGAAATGTGTTTCATACAAAGCACCAAAAAAAAAAAACTGCAATAATTAATGATAAACGAAAAAAGTGCACCCCACCTACGCTTGTTTAAAATTCAACTCAAATGTTTAGTATCTGAGGAAAAACTAAAAATAAAAGTTGGATACATGGATGTATAGAAATACAGTAAAACCTTGGATTGCGAGCATAATTCTTTCCGGAAACGTGCTTGTAATCCAAAGTTCTTATATATCAAAGCAAATTTCACTATAAGAAATATTAGAAACTCAGATGATTCGTTCCACAACCATAAGTCCTTCAGTTCATATAAAAAGATTACAGTAATCCCCCGCTACATCGCGGTTCAGTTTTTGCGGTCCCGGTAATTCGCGTTTTTTTTTGTAATGTTATTTTACTATATAAATCATTAAAAATGAAAGATTTTTGTGTTTTTCATAGCTCTTGCTCTGTCTCTAAGTATCTTTTATGTGTTTAAATGAGTTTCTATTGTTTTAAAAGTGTGTTTAAAGACCTTAAAATGCTTCTACATGTACAGTGACAGTAAAAAAATCATGCCTACAATGCATTTTAATAGGGTTTTTCTATTTCGCGGAATTTCACTTTTCGCGGCTGGGTCCGGAACGTAACCCCCGCAATGGAGGGGGGTTTACTGTATAGCAATCTGATAGATTGTGTAACCATAAAATGTCCATCCACAAATGGCGCCTCCACAAGGGGATTAGAAGCAAAACTCAGCAGGAGCTACAAAGTATATAAGAGAAGAGAGGCACCTCTAAGTGTAGCAATATGGTTACATTTAATGAAAGTTCAACATTTAACAACTCACATGGTTGATGATTAGAAGAAGCAGGCATCCGGGGTGAAGCTGTCCACATAGATCATCCTCCTCACCGTCATCAGTCTGCGGTCATGACCGGGAAACAATAGAGTGATCTGAAAGCGAGGCTTGAAACGTTCATGAAGCGCAGCATGGAAAGATGATGTCAATGGAGGTGCAGTGGAAGGTCTATGTGGACAGTTTTACCCCGGATGCCTGCATACTTAGATGTGCCTGTTTTACTCATCAACCATGTGAGTTGCTAAATGTTGCACCTTCATTAAATGGAACCATATTGCTACACTTAGAGGCGCCTCTCTTCTCTTTTATACTCAGTTGTATATCAACACATCGGTTATTTATCAAGTCAAAATTTATAAAAATGTTTTGCTTGTCTTGCAAAATGCTTTCAAACCAAGTTACTCTCAATCCAAGGTTTTACTGTATTTATTTAATTACTGACCTAAAAAGGCACACAAACCATACAGAGGGACAGATGATAAAAGAGCACATCAATAAACATTTTTACACTAGCTTAATACAATGATATATTATCCAATTCACCATGAAGGTGATTTTTATATACTATTGCATTGATACTCTTTTGGCTACAGTTATTGTTAAAAACAAACAAATTACCATTGCCCAATAAAAGCATCCTATCCCCTGTGGAGGCAATGGCAAGAAAATCCTGTCTGCAGGTGTTGTATCAGGCATTGTTCATCCCGTGTAAACTGTCAAATATTCTCTACCTGTATTTCCTGTATTATTATTCACCTGCTGTGCTTTCTACAGACATTGCTGTTAATTGCTAAGATTCTAATGAGCCTTTGTCAAACATCTCCCACTACTCCTCTTAATACATGACAATTTTAAACTGCATCATTTTAGCTGAACTCAAAGCACTTTAAAAGGACATTACCAGCAAACACTTTGAGTTCTTCTAACCTTTGAATTGCTTGCTTTTCTGCTATTTGATAATCATATGCAAATTTGTAAATGCTCCTTCTAGTAGTCATCTGTATATCTGAGAATGTGATTTAAATGGCTGTTATAGCTAACGTTTATTTATTTAAAACATTATTTTATCTAGTTATGAATTTACTGCATATTAAATCATTAAATGTATTTTACAATGAACTTGAGAAATACTTGAGCATTCACATTTGGAGAGGCAGGATCAGGTTGGAGACCATGCTGTAATCCTAAAAGCCCAACCCTTTGCAAAATCCTCTTAATAGGATCTTTTTCCAGAGTTGGACAGCCCTCACTTCCTGATGGTTTCAACAAGGCTCTCAATATACTGTGGGTGCAGGGTGCCATAGTGAAATTCTTACAGAACATGGGTCCATGATGCCCTGCACTTACAGTATGTCATAATTTAACCCATTGGATGTCATTGAAGACTAAGGACATTTTGTGGTGTTAATACAGCACTGGAAAGGTGGGAAATATTTCAGCCAGAATTTTTTTTTTCTAGACCCCCATGGAAACACTAGCCTAGACTTAAGGTTTAACTGCAGTAGAAAAAGATTAAATCACCAACCTGGCTATGCTGTCTAACAATTAGTGCTTTTTTACCCTAATGCAGTCTAGCAGCCCCCCAGCCTCCCCTAATACTTACCTGAGCCCCATCATGATCTAGCCATGTGTATGAGAGCCCCAGCTTTCCGGGGGACTCTCCCTTCTCATTGGCTGATATGGCACTGTCAATTACAGCTAGTGAGCCAATAAGGAGAGAGGAGCGGGGTCAAGCCACATCTATGTGTAAATGGACGTGCAGAACAGCAGCTCAGGAGTGAGCCTGCTTGGGTGCGCTCATAGAAAGCTGATTGCTCTGGGGGCAGGAGGGAGGGGCAAGGCAGTGGCGTACCAATGGGGGGGGCAGGAGGGTCGTCCACCTCGGGTGCCACACATTGGGGGGGTGTCAGGCCAGCGCTGCTTTGGGGTCTCAGGCAAGCACCGCTTATTCGGCAGTTCTGCTTCCCTCTTTGGAGCTTTGATCTCTAGTAGCCCGTTGGAACACATTTACGGCTCCAATTCTTGGTCCCTATGGTTGATGTGCATTCCACATTTCAGGACTATACTTTTCTTCATGCTTTGCACCCCAGCGAACACCCCAGAAACATTTACATCCTGATTCCACTGTCACCAAGCGCATCATATCACACCTTCTTCTTCTTCTCCTGAAAACAAGCACCCCTGTGGTAAGTGTGTGAACAGTGGTGTTTTGTTTAGATTATTGCCAGATGGGTAGGGGGTGCCAGATGGGGGGGTGCCAGATGGGGGGGTTGTGCCAGATGGGGGAGTGCCAGATAAAGGATCCGTCCCAGGTGCTAAATGCTCTAGGTACATCCCTGGGACTGGGAGTTCTGGCTGGGGACCCAAAAAGAGGAGTACCAGGGCTGCTCTGTGCAAAACCACTGCATAGAGCAGGTAAGCATGACATGTTTGTTGTTAAAAAAATACTTTAATACTATATTTATTATTTTAAAAAAGATTTAAAAATACATTGGCACGTAAACAGTTTATGTATGTATATTTTAAATTTTTTAAGCTATTAATTAGCTGTGTGCTTGGAGCTTTTTTTTTTTTTTTTTTTTTAATTATATAGGGAATGTTAACAGCGAAGGACAATTATATAGAGTATAATTTTAACAAATCTCCAAACAAAAATCAGAATCTCAGGTTCTTAATTCAAAACATCCTATATGTCCTATCATACGCTTACAGCTGCATGCATCTTGATGTGTACCCTTCCCCCACTGAAATTATGCTCTACTCCTGTTGTTACCACTATTATCCTTAATGACAGTGCTGGAGAGAGCATAGAGACTGTAGAAGCCTTGGAGACTATCCTGGAGTTCTGCTTCAAATGCTAACATTCTCTCTTACAATCAAGGCAAACCCATTGCAGTGAAGCTACACAAATTTACCCACAATTTATATCTCTACATCATGTATATTCTGTTTAACTACTTGTATACCAAAGTACATTTATAAACATCATTGTACGCAAGTGGTTAAATCAAGCTCACAGCTGCTGTGAACTTGATACCAGCTTTAAGAGCCACTAAAGGGCTTTCCTATAAAAGTGACTGGGTGGTTCTAGAGCCTCCTGATCACTTTTATGGCGCTCTCAAGGGGCAACCCACTCCAGTGGCACCGGCGGCATCTGCAGTGGGACTATGGGAAACAGCCTCCCTGGTGAAAGCAAGAGGGGCACAGGGAACATTAATTCCCTGCTCCCTGTGACAAATGGCACACTTTACATCACTTTTGGGGTCACAGTTATTATTCAGCTAATGAAGACGAGGATGCAGCTATTCAAACATGAACTGTGTTTAAATAGTTGCATTGGAGGGAAGGGGAGACATTGAAGGTCTTATAGACCCTCAATGTTTCCATAAAGAGGACCTGTCACCTGCCCTTGCTATCACACAGGGGGTGTGTTAATCCACATGATAGCAGTAAAGTAAAAAAAAAAATAAAAAAAGTGTAAATAAAAATTGTACAAAATAAATAAAAATAATAAAAAAATTGTAAAAACACCCCCAATCCCCCCGCACCCATGTAAAAAGTGCACCATAGGGCGAGCACGTGTATATAAACATCAATTGCACCAGCCATATGAGGCATCGTCATGAAAGTCAAAATGAGCGCAATAATTCTAGGGCCATAATTCAGTTAACTCTAAACTGATGGCTGGTAATAGCTTTTAAAGCATTGACTATGGAGAGTTTTGGGTACCATCGTTTTTTACGATTTAGGGGCATGCACACTTTGAGGAATGTTTAAATCTTGTTACTCAATGCAAACCCATCTGTTATAATTTACCAAAGAATTGGGTATTATATTGTGTTTGTTTTCACTAAAATTTAAATGCATTTTTTTCTTAAAAATACGCGTCAACTAAATAACTGTGCAAATGTGCTACGTAAAAAATTGCAACCACCACCATTTTATTCTCCTGGGTCTCTGCTTTCATAAAGTATATACTTTTTGGGGAGTTTACAGTAATAGTGGGTATACTGTAAAATTATACTTCCCTTTCAATCAGAAGAGCTGTTATCTTTTGTAAAATTCAATGCAAATTCAATCTGGAGACGTTCTGTATACAGTTGGTGAACAGAACATCCCAGAAAATGTAATTTCCTGCTTGTGTAATTTGCAGATTTTCCCAGAAGTCTGCACTAAGATACAAGTCACTTTGTACAAAAATACAAAGTCATACTTTACAATAAAAGTTACTACTCTCCTCATTAGAGCCCTGCAAGTGTATTACCTGATCAAAAAATGAAAAAGTCAATCCTATTCATAATCAGCTCTGCACAAAGACATGATCTGACAAAGAGCTGTGACTTCAAAGCATAAATAGGTAGGACTCTGAAACACAGTATGTTAAAATTCTTGCAAAGTATATAGATCATGTATATAGATAACCCCATATGTATATGGGGGGTGGTTTGTTGTGTTTAAAGTGGAAGTAAACCCTGTTTTTGAACTTGTAACTACAGGTAAGCATATGATAAGGCTTACCAGTA
The DNA here is from genome assembly GCF_965119305.1 of Pelophylax lessonae. Taxonomy (NCBI): domain Eukaryota; kingdom Metazoa; phylum Chordata; class Amphibia; order Anura; family Ranidae; genus Pelophylax; species Pelophylax lessonae. Next base: position 243,638,034 of record NC_138771.1, on the reverse strand, counting down.
GGTACAGTAAATATCTCCTAAACCTGCATGGTTTAGGAGATATTCACACTGCAGACATCTGGTAATGTCACTGGTGCATGTGCTCTGAAAGGACGGAATACTCATCCCTTCAGAGCTCCGTGCGGCGGTCTGTGACTCCTGTGCACTTGCGCAGGAGTGAAGTCATTGCGGTGTGACCAATCAGAAGGCCATTGGACACAAACCCAGAAGAAAGACTGGGTGAAGATGGGAGCGGAATACTCATCCCTTTAGAGCTCTGTGTCGCAGTCTGTGACGTCATTGTGATGTGGCCAATCAGAAGGCCAGAGGACGGGAACATGGAAGGAAGACTAGGTGAGGATGGGAGCCATGACAGTGGTGACAGCTCGCCGCTGGAGGGCTTCCTTCTAAGGTAAGCATTTCATAATATGCTAGTATGCGATGCATACTAGCAAATTATGCCTTTACCTTGCAGGTTTAAAAAATAAAAATAAAAAATAGGCTGTGGTTTAACTACCGCTTTATGCTAAATGAATAATAATAGAAAAAAAAAACGTAGACTGTGCATTTTTAAATTTGTATGACTCACCTTGCATGATCTACAGCAGTTGGAAGCTGAACACTGTATGAACGTGTGTTCGGGGTGCACCTGGGGCATAATTAGTAGTAGATATTCAGCAGTTTCTGTGTCTTCTATTTACTGTAAATGTCTCTTTTTCATAAAATGGTCTATCAGTCGCTCAGAAACTTCTGTTGAGTTGGAACACTCTAAACTAGTTTGTGTCTAGACACAAGAGGCAAATATTCTACCCATCTGTACTCAGAAAGTTGTTATCATGATATTATAACAATACCCAGACAATATTGTATTTTTCAGTATGGTTAACAGCTGCATGTTGAAGGGTTTCTGTAGTTAAAATGTTGTCTTAAATATGATCATGACATAAGCTTACCAGAACAAAATTATCCGGGTGTTCCCCCTCCTCCAGAAAGCTCGTGCCGATTTACCCCAGTCTGGATATTGACTGTCCTGAAGCATCATGTCTGTCACCTGTATAAAAAAAAATACACTGCGTTGTAAACTTTAATGATGACCAGAGGCACACCTAAATACTTAATAATATTGTTTCTGAAATACAAGAGTCCCCCAATAAAATGGCATCTCAATATATGAGCCATGTAAACAAATCCATAGAAAAATCATGGTTAACTTTTTAATCAGTTTGATTTTGAACCTCTGTTTTTGTGACATTTTCATAAAATGGGGCAGGGTTAGGGGATTTCCAGAGGGGATACAAAAATTGCAATGTTCAATTTGCAGTGTTCTATTTTATTGTTTTAGCCACTTCTAGACCGGGCCTTTTTCTGACACTTGTTGTTTACAAGTTAAAATCATTTTTTTTTTTTTTGCTAGAAAATTTCTTAGAACCCCCAAACAGCATATATTTTTTTTAGCAGAGACCCTAGAGAATAAAAATGTTGCAATATTTATTATCTCACGGTATTTGCGCAGTGGTCTTACAAAAGCAATTTTTTGGGAAAAAAATTCACTTTTTTGAATAAACAAATAAAAAAACAGTTAAGTTAGCCCAAGTTTTCTCTATTATATGAAAGATAATGTTACGCCCAGTAAATAGATACCCAACATGTCATGCTTCAAAATTGCGCATGCCCGTGGAATGGCGACAAACATTGGTACTTAAAAATCCCCATAGGCGACACCCACAGGTTACCAGTTTAGAGCTACAGAGGAGGTCTAGGGCTCAAATTATTGCTGTCGCTCCAACAATCGCGGCGATACCACATGTGTGGTTTGAACACCGTTTACATATGTGGGCGCAACTTGCGTAAGCGTGCGCTTCTGGGCTTGAGCTACCAGGGACGGGGAGCTTTAATTTTTTTTCGTTGTTGTTTTTTCCTATTTATTTCTATGTTTTATTTTTACACAGTTTTTTAAAAAAATAAAACATTTTGATAACTTTTATTTCTATTACAAGACAAAAAGACCTCAGATCTCACATCTACTCTAAAAAAGAAAAAAAAAAGTAATTTTTTTTTCATGATAGAAAATAATGGGCTCTTTAAATCCGTTGCTAGGAAGCGACGTATGACATTGCTCCGGTCCTCCAAGGCCATAGATTCGAGTGAGGGCCATCTTGCCCTCACTCGACTTCCTGCCTGAGGGGATAGTGGACCGGATCCTTTTCCCTGCTACCAACGGGTCCGGTAAGCGCAGAAAACGACCGGGAAGCGGCAGGGGGGGGGGGCACCATTCCTACCACCCATAAGGGAGATCCCGCGATAAATCTGTCACTGGGACCACCCTTATGTTAAAGCAGACTGGCCGCCGTTTAAAAAAAAATGGGGTTATGGCAGCTATCTGCTGCCATACCCCGGTATTTAACGTCAAAGTACCGACATAAATACACGGTGGACGGCCCCCAACTGGTTAGTTAGTAAGGTTTAACAGATGCCAGTCCATCCAGTTAAACCTGTGGGTGTGTGTGTATTTATGTAGCCTAACAATCCCAAATCCATGTATATTGCTTTCCCTAAGATACCCATCTAAGAGTTTTTAGAAATTATCGACACTCCCCTCCCACCCCCGATGAGACCACCAACTGTGGAAGAGAGTTCCACATTCTTAGCGCACTGACAGTAGAACTTCTTTAATAGTTTAAGGTTAAACTGTTTTTCGTCCAACCTCATTTGGTGGCCACTTGTCCTCTTTAATATCTTGAGACTAAAAAGTTTTCTCCCTATGCTAGAATCAACATTTAGATATTTGTATATCACTATCATATCTCCTCTTAAGCATCTCTTCAGGGAGAATAAGTTTAATGCCTGCGGTATTTGTGGTGCCTCAAGTCAAGGTGGGATTTTAAGGGCAGGAGTAAAGGGGATATCGAAGGTAGTATAGTAGGTAAAATTTATTTACAAAGTATGAATATAAATACAAACATTCATAGTGAAAATGGGTAAAGGCCCATTGTGCCAGTGAGAGAGGAAAAGTTCAGATGTGATAACAAGTGACAAAAATGTGACTTGAGTTGATTTTGGTGATCCTGCTCTGCTGATTCTCATGTCAGAAGACCGGAATAGACGCAGAGGAGGTAACCAATCGGTTAATCCGACATGTTTCGGCCAACTACGGCCTTTATCAAGGATCTGTCACCGATTCTAAAATAATCAAAGAGATATATGGTATCAAGTAATGGCAATTTGAAGAGAACCGTAATTGTAAGGCAAGAGCGCACAATATGTGAGTACATACATTTTAGATATATGTCCACTTCCTAAGGTTGAGCCTTCCCAGAGTTTCTCCAGGAGCTACAGGAACAATATGCTGTGAGGGTGAGATAAGTAGTTGACTGAGTATACAAACAAAGGGAACCAATGGTTGACTAGTGAGTAAAGTAATAGTAATTACTTGCTGGGCAGAAGATTCTGGTCCAGGGATCCAAATTAGGATTAGATATATGTCAAAAGCTTCCACAAGATTGGTTCTGAGATCTGGTAAAATATAGTAAGGTTGCCAAGAGTAGGTAATTTTATTAGAGTATGTGTGCATTTAACATAGAAGTAATTTGGACTCCTTTCCAGAAAAGTTTCCAGAGTGGTCCTTAGAAAACTTGGTAGGAGAGTGAGCACTGCGTGATGCTGTCTGGTATTGTCTGGTATTGTCCATGCACGGTGTGGAGAGCGCTTGCGTGCAGCAAGAGCGCATCCACACCGTGCATGGACAATACCAGACAGCATCACGCAGCGCTCACTGCGCATGCGCGACTGCCTTTATAGGCCGGGGAACACTCTGAGCCTGCCAGTCTCTCTCTGACCGAGGGAGAAGGTGGACCCGGAGCCCTCATGCTGTGACCCTGCTAATCTCCACATCAAAATGTAAGTTTTACTTGGAGGAGAGCCTTCATAGATCTCTCCTACCAAGTTTTCTAAGGACCACTCTGGAAACTTTTCTGGAAAGGAGTCCAAATTACTTCTATGTTAAATGCACACATACTCTAATAAAATTACCTACTCTTGGCAACCTTACTATATTTTACCAGATCTCAGAACCAATCTTGTGGAAGCTTTTGACATATATCTAATCCTAATTTGGATCCCTGGACCAGAATCTTCTGCCCAGCAAGTAATTACTATTACTTTACTCACTAGTCAACCATTGGTTCCCTTTGTTTGTATACTCAGTCAACTACTTATCTCACCCTCACAGCATATTGTTCCTGTAGCTCCTGGAGAAACTCTGGGAAGGCTCAACCTTAGGAAGTGGACATATATCTAAAATGTATGTACTCACATATTGTGCGCTCTTGCCTTACAATTACGGTTCTCTTCAAATTGCCATTACTTGATACCATATATCTCTTTGATTATTTTAGAATCGGTGACAGATCCTTGATAAAGGCCGTAGTTGGCCGAAACATGTCGGATTAACCGATTGGTTACCTCCTCTGCGTCTATTCCGGTCTTCTGACATGAGAATCAGCAGAGCAGGATCACCAAAATCAACTCAAGTCACATTTTTGTCACTTGTTATCACATCTGAACTTTTCCTCTCTCACTGGCACAATGGGCCTTTACCCATTTTCACTATGAATGTTTGTATTTATATTCATACTTTGTAAATAAATTTTACCTACTATACTACCTTCGATATCCCCTTTACTCCTGCCCTTAAAATCCCACCTTGACTTGAGGCACCACAAATACCACAAACATTTTTTGGGATGGTGGCAGACACGACTATTGAACCTCCAGTAGATCCAAACCCTATTCTTTAAGTTTAATGCCTGCAGTCATTCCTTGTAGCTGAGGTTCTCCATTCCCATTAATATATTTGTTGCCTATCCCTGGACAATCTCCAGTTCCAGCACATCCTTCCTCCTTCCTGAGGACTGCTGATTAGAACTGAATGGTATGCTTGAGATGTGGCTGGGCCAGAATTTTGTAAAGTGGTAGAATTATAATTTTTATCTCTTGAGTAAATACCTCTTTGAATGCATGCTAACAGTCTGCTAGCTCTGCTTTCTACAGCTCGGCATTGCATGTTATTGCTGAGCTGTGATCTTTTTCCATCCTGGATTTGATTCCCCTAAATGTTCTCCCCCCTAGCGAGTAACTTGTGTTGTTATTTTTAGCCCCCAAGTGCTTCATTTTAAATTATTTAACATTAAACCTCATTTGCCGTGTAGTTTTACATCCCTTTTTTTTTTTTTACTGAGGTCTTCTAGTAAAGTTTCTACATCCTGCTGTGAAGTTTTTTTTCCCTGCTTACTTTTGTATCATCAGTAGTGTTGAGCGAACACGGACTGTATTATTCGTGTTCGTACCGAATAATTGGATTTTTTGTACCCGAACACGGACACGGACACTTTACTGTATGTTCGGGTAAAAATCCGTGTTCGGTCGTTTTATTTCCGGGTTTTGCATGCTTTGGCGCTCTTTTCATGGCGGGCTTTCAACAGCCAATCAACAATCGTTTAACTGGTGTGCCTTAAGCCATCCCAGCCATGCCTGCAAATGTCTCAGTAGCTGTGATTGGCCGTCTGAAGCATGTGACCAAGTCTTTATAAGTTCGAGGCAGCCGCAGCGGCGTCATTATGCTGCTTAGATTCAGGGACAGAGCACACATCAACGTGCTGGCTGCTGATTAGGGAAAGATAGGCAGGAAAAAACCATTTGTGTCCGGATAGAATTGAGGGACAGGTCGGAGTGTTTAGGCAGGGCGAGTTGTAGGCATTTTAGGGATAGAGTCTGCTGAATTATATAGGGTCAGTGTCTTCTACAAACTACAATCGATATTGCTGTGTGGGGGGTGGGGTCTGCACTCAATCCTGATCTACGATCTCTTCTCAATCCTGTTAGGGACAGAGTCTGCTGAATTTTAGGGAAACTGTGTTCTACAAACTACAATCGATATTGCTGTGTGGTGTGGGATTGGAGATAGGCAGGTGTCAGTGATCCACATCCATTTTTCTGTGTGTGAGCTGCAGTGAACACAATCTTTTTGGGCTGCAGTGAACACAATCTTTTTGGGCTGCAGTGAACACAATCTTTTTGGGCTGCAGTGAACACAATCTTTTTGGGCTGCAGTGAACACAATCTTTTTGGGCTGCAGTGAACACAATCTTTTTGGGCTGCAGTGAACACAATCTTTTTGGGGTGCAGTGAACAAAATCTTTTTGGGGTGCAGTGAACACAATCCTTTTTGGTGTGCAGTGAACACAATCTTTGTGGGGTGCAGTGAACAAAATCCTTTGTGGGGTGCAGTGAACACAATCTTTTTGGGGTGCAGTGAACAAAATCATTTTTGGGGTGCAGTGAACAACATCCTTTTTGGGGTGCAGTGAACACAATCTTTTTGGGGTGCAGTGAACAAAATCCTTTGTGGGGTGCAGTGAACACAATCTTTTTGGGGTGCAGTGAACACAATCTTTTTGGGGTGGAGTGAACAACATCCTTTTTGGGGTGCAGTGAACAAAATCCTTTTTGGGGTGCAGTGAACAAAATCATTTTTGGGGTGCAGTGAACACAATCTTTTTGGGGTGCAGTGAACACAATCTTTGTGGGGTGCAGTGAACACAATCTTTTTGGGGTGGAGTGAACAACATCCTTTTTGGGGTGCAGTGAACAACATCCTTTTTGGGGTGCAGTGAACACAATCTTTTTGGGGTGCAGTGAACACAATCTTTGTGGGGTACAGTGAACAGAATCTTTGTGGGGTGCAGTGAACACAATCTTTGGGGGGTACAGTGAACACAATCTTTGTGAGGTGCAGTGAACACAATCTTTGTGGGGTGCAGTGAACACAATCATTGTGGGGTGCAGTGAACTCAATCTTTGTGGGGTACAGTGAACACAATCTCATACTGAAGGTTTGAGGGTGCTGCCTGTTCCATACTCCCCCTACTCCTCATCTAGCCTTTTAGGGGTACAAACAATAGTAATTGGGGCCTAGTGTGGTTGTGTACGTGTGATATACATACACTTTTTTGGGATCATATTTTCTATTCCGCTATTTAATCAAAAACCTTTGGGGATCAGTTAAATTGGGGGATAGTCTGTGTTGGTACGTGTGAGAGAGATCCACCTTTCCAAGTTGTTGGGGTTCATCTCATACTTCTGAAGGTTTGAGGGTGCTGCCTGTTCCATACTCCCCCTACTCCTAGCCTTTTAGGGGTACAAACAATAGTAATTGGGGCCTAGTGTGGTTGTGTACGTGTGATATACATACACTTTTTTGGGATCATATTTTCTATTCCGCTATTTAATCAAAAACCTTTGGGGATCAGTTAAATTGGGGGATAGTCTGTGTTGGTACGTGTGAGAGAGATCCACCTTTCCAAGTTGTTGAGGTTCATCTCATACTTCTGAAGGTTTGAGGGTGCTGCCTGTTCCATACTCCCCCTACTCCTAGCCTTTTAGGGGTACAAACAATAGTAATTGGGGCCTAGTGTGGTTGTGTACGTGTGATATACATACACTTTTTTGGGATCATATTTTCTATTCCGCTATTTAATCAAAAACCTCTGGGGATCAGTTAAATTGGGGGATAGTCTGTGTTGGTACGTGTGAGAGAGATCCACCTTTCCAAGTTGTTGGGGTTCATCTCATACTTCTGAAGGTTTGAGGGTGCTGCCTGTTCCATACTCCCCCTACTCCTAGCCTTTTAGGGGTACAAACAATAGTAATTGGGGCCTAGTGTGGTTGTGTACGTGTGATATACATACACTTTTTTGGGATCATATTTTCTATTCCGCTATTTAATCAAAAACCTTTGGGGATCAGTTAAATTGGGGGATAGTCTGTGTTGGTACGTGTGAGAGAGATCCACCTTTCCAAGTTGTTGGGGTTCATCTCATACTTCTGAAGGTTTGAGGGTGCTGCCTGTTCCATACTCCCCCTACTCCTAGCCTTTTAGGGGTACAAACAATAGTAATTGGGGCCTAGTGTGGTTGTGTACGTGTGATATACATACACTTTTTTTGGATCATATTTTCTATTCCGCTATTTAATCAAAAACCTTTGGGGATCAGTTAAATTGGGGGATAGTCTGTGTTGGTACGTGTGAGAGAGATCCACCTTTCCAAGTTGTTGGGGTTCATCTCATACTTCTGAAGGTTTGAGGGTGCTGCCTGTTCCATACTCCCCCTACTCCTAGCCTTTTAGGGGTACAAACAATAGTAATTGGGGCCTAGTGTGGTTGTGTACGTGTGATATACATACACTTTTTTGGGATCATATTTTCTATTCCGCTATTTAATCAAAAACCTTTGGGGATCAGTTAAATTGGGGGATAGTCTGTGTTGGTACGTGTGAGAGAGATCCACCTTTCCAAGTTGTTGGGGTTCATCTCACACTTCTGAAGGTTTGAGGGTGCTGCCTGTTCCATACTCCCCCTACTCCTCATCTAGCCTTTTAGGGGTACAAACAATAGTAATTGGGGCCCAGTGTGGTTGTGTACGTGTGATATACATACACTTTTTTGGGATCATATTTTCTATTCCGCTATTTAATCAAAAACCTTTGGGGATCAGTTAAATTGGGGGATAGTCTGTGTCGGTACGTGTGAGAGAGATCCACCTTTCCAAGTTGTTGGGGTTCATCTCATACTTCTGAAGGTTTGAGGGTGCTGCCTGTTCCATACCCCCCCTACTCCTCATCTAGCCTTTTAGGGGTACAAACAATAGTAATTGGGGCCTAGTGTGGTTGTGTACGTGCGAGATACATACACTTTTTTTGATCATATTTCCTACTCCGCTATTCAATAAAAACCTTTGAGGATCAATTGAATTGCGGGATAGTCTGTGTCGGTACGTGTGAGAGAGATCCACCTTTCCAAGTTGTTGGGGTTCATCTCATACTTCTGAAGGTTTGAGGGTGCTGCCTGTTCCATACCCCCCCTACTCCTCATCTAGCCTTTTAGGGGTACAAACAATAATAATTGGGGCCTAGTGTGGTTGTGTACGTGCGAGATACATACACTTTTTTTGATCATATTTCCTATTCCGCTATTCAATAAAAACCTTTGAGGATCAATTGAATTGCGGGATAGTCTGTGTCGGTACGTGTGAGAGAGATCCACCTTTCCAAGTTGTTGGGGTTCATCTCATACTTCTGAAGGTTTGAGGGTGCTGCCTGTTCCATACTCCCCCTACTCCTCATCTAGCCTTTTAGGGGTACAAACAATAGTAATTGGGGCCTAGTGTGGTTGTGTACGTGTGATATACATACACTTTTTTTGGATCATATTTTCTATTCCGCTATTTAATCAAAAACCTTTGGGGATCAGTTAAATTGGGGGATAGTCTGTGTTGGTACGTGTGAGAGAGATCCACCTTTCCAAGTTGTTGGGGTTCATCTCATACTTCTGAAGGTTTGAGGGTGCTGCCTGTTCCATACTCCCCCTACTCCTCATCTAGCCTTTTAGGGGTACAAACAATAGTAATTGGGGCCCAGTGTGGTTGTGTACGTGTGATATACATACACTTTTTTGGGATCATATTTTCTATTCCGCTATTTAATCAAAAACCTTTGGGGATCAGTTAAATTGGGGGATAGTCTGTGTCGGTACGTGTGAGAGAGATCCACCTTTCCAAGTTGTTGGGGTTCATCTCATACTTCTGAAGGTTTGAGGGTGCTGCCTGTTCCATACCCCCCCTACTCCTCATCTAGCCTTTTAGGGGTACAAACAATAGTAATTGGGGCCTAGTGTGGTTGTGTACGTGCGAGATACATACACTTTTTTTGATCATATTTCCTATTCCGCTATTCAATAAAAACCTTTGAGGATCAATTGAATTGCGGGATAGTCTGTGTCGGTACGTGTGAGAGAGATCCACCTTTCCAAGTTGTTGGGGTTCATCTCATACTTCTGAAGGTTTGAGGGTGCTGCCTGTTCCATACTCCCCCTACTCCTAGCCTTTTAGGGGTACAAACAATAGTAATTGGGGCCTAGTGTGGTTGTGTACGTGTGATATACATACACTTTTTTGGGATCATATTTTCTATTCCGCTATTTAATCAAAAACCTTTGGGGATCAGTTAAATTGGGGGATAGTCTGTGTTGGTACGTGTGAGAGAGATCCACCTTTCCAAGTTGTTGGGGTTCATCTCATACTTCTGAAGGTTTGAGGGTGCTGCCTGTTCCATACCCCCCCTACTCCTCATCTAGCCTTTTAGGGGTACAAACAATAGTAATTGGGGCCTAGTGTGGTTGTGTACGTGCGAGATACATACACTTTTTTTGATCATATTTCCTATTCCGCTATTCAATAAAAACCTTTGAGGATCAATTGAATTGCGGGATAGTCTGTGTCGGTACGTGTGAGAGAGATCCACCTTTCCAAGTTGTTGGGGTTCATCTCATACTTCTGAAGGTTTGAGGGTGCTGCCTGTTCCATACTCCCCCTACTCCTCATCTAGCCTTTTAGGGGTACAAACAATAGTAATTGGGGCCTAGTGTGGTTGTGTACGTGTGATATACATACACTTTTTTTGGATCATATTTTCTATTCCGCTATTTAATCAAAAACCTTTGGGGATCAGTTAAATTGGGGGATAGTCTGTGTTGGTACGTGTGAGAGAGATCCACCTTTCCAAGTTGTTGGGGTTCATCTCATACTTCTGAAGGTTTGAGGGTGCTGCCTGTTCCATACTCCCCCTACTCCTCATCTAGCCTTTTAGGGGTACAAACAATAGTAATTGGGGCCCAGTGTGGTTGTGTACGTGTGATATACATACACTTTTTTGGGATCATATTTTCTATTCCGCTATTTAATCAAAAACCTTTGGGGATCAGTTAAATTGGGGGATAGTCTGTGTCGGTACGTGTGAGAGAGATCCACCTTTCCAAGTTGTTGGGGTTCATCTCATACTTCTGAAGGTTTGAGGGTGCTGCCTGTTCCATACCCCCCCTACTCCTCATCTAGCCTTTTAGGGGTACAAACAATAGTAATTGGGGCCTAGTGTGGTTGTGTACGTGCGAGATACATACACTTTTTTTGATCATATTTCCTATTCCGCTATTCAATAAAAACCTTTGAGGATCAATTGAATTGCGGGATAGTCTGTGTCGGTACGTGTGAGAGAGATCCACCTTTCCAAGTTGTTGGGGTTCATCTCATACTTCTGAAGGTTTGAGGGTGCTGCCTGTTCCATACTCCCCCTACTCCTAGCCTTTTAGGGGTACAAACAATAGTAATTGGGGCCTAGTGTGGTTGTGTACGTGTGATATACATACACTTTTTTGGGATCATATTTTCTATTCCGCTATTTAATCAAAAACCTTTGGGGATCAGTTAAATTGGGGGATAGTCTGTGTTGGTACGTGTGAGAGAGATCCACCTTTCCAAGTTGTTGGGGTTCATCTCATACTTCTGAAGGTTTGAGGGTGCTGCCTGTTCCATACCCCCCCTACTCCTCATCTAGCCTTTTAGGGGTACAAACAATAGTAATTGGGGCCTAGTGTGGTTGTGTACGTGCGAGATACATACACTTTTTTTGATCATATTTCCTATTCCGCTATTCAATAAAAACCTTTGAGGATCAATTGAATTGCGGGATAGTCTGTGTCGGTACGTGTGAGAGAGATCCACCTTTCCAAGTTGTTGGGGTTCATCTCATACTTCTGAAGGTTTGAGGGTGCTGCCTGTTCCATACTCCCCCTACTCCTCATCTAGCCTTTTAGGGGTACAAACAATAGTAATTGGGGCCTAGTGTGGTTGTGTACGTGTGATATACATACACTTTTTTTGGATCATATTTTCTATTCCGCTATTTAATCAAAAACCTTTGGGGATCAGTTAAATTGGGGGATAGTCTGTGTTGGTACGTGTGAGAGAGATCCACCTTTCCAAGTTGTTGGGGTTCATCTCATACTTCTGAAGGTTTGAGGGTGCTGCCTGTTCCATACTCCCCCTACTCCTCATCTAGCCTTTTAGGGGTACAAACAATAGTAATTGGGGCCCAGTGTGGTTGTGTACGTGTGATATACATACACTTTTTTGGGATCATATTTTCTATTCCGCTATTTAATCAAAAACCTTTGGGGATCAGTTAAATTGGGGGATAGTCTGTGTCGGTACGTGTGAGAGAGATCCACCTTTCCAAGTTGTTGGGGTTCATCTCATACTTCTGAAGGTTTGAGGGTGCTGCCTGTTCCATACCCCCCCTACTCCTCATCTAGCCTTTTAGGGGTACAAACAATAGTAATTGGGGCCTAGTGTGGTTGTGTACGTGTGATATACATACACTTTTTTTGGATCATATTTTCTATTCCGCTATTTAATCAAAAACCTTTGGGGATCAGTTAAATTGGGGGATAGTCTGTGTCGGTACGTGTGAGAGAGATCCACCTTTCCAAGTTGTTGGGGTTCATCTCATACTTCTGAAGGTTTGAGGGTGCTGCCTGTTCCATACCCCCCCTACTCCTCATCTAGCCTTTTAGGGGTACAAACAATAGTAATTGGGGCCTAGTGTGGTTGTGTACGTGCGAGATACATACACTTTTTTTGATCATATTTCCTATTCCGCTATTCAATAAAAACCTTTGAGGATCAATTGAATTGCGGGATAGTCTGTGTCGGTACGTGTGAGAGAGATCCACCTTTCCAAGTTGTTGGGGTTCATCTCATACTTCTGAAGGTTTGAGGGTGCTGCCTGTTCCATACTCCCCCTACTCCTCATCTAGCCTTTTAGGGGTACAAACAATAGTAATTGGGGCCCAGTGTGGTTGTGTACGTGTGATATACATACACTTTTTTTGGATCATATTTTCTATTCCGCTATTTAATTTAACTGGGCCTCCATGCGAGACCTGTGTGCCTTGTTGCGCTGTTTTGAGTACTCCACCAACATGGCCAGTGGCAATGACGCCGTTCTCAGCTTAACTATCCCACTTCCATGCCTCCTTGAAAAAACAATTCGGGCGATGATGGAAGAGGATGTGGCACAGGATGAGGAGGAGGAGGAGGATGAAGAGGTAACATTTCCAAGGCTTTCAGGGCAGTCATTCGCAAGGGGCTCCGAGGGTGGGTTCCTGCACACGCAAACGCCAGGGACGCAATTGTCCAGCAGGGGCACAGTTCTGGAGGATGAGGAGGATGAGGAGGAGGAGGAGCTGGAGGAGGAGATGGAACCATGTTCACAGCAGGGTGGCACCCAGGCCAGCTCATGGCCATCACTGGTGCGTGGCTGGGGGGATACAGAGGACACGGACGATACACCTCCCACAGAGGACAGCCTTTCGTTGCCTCTGGGCAGCCTGGCACACATGAGCGATTACATGCTGCAGTGTCTCCACAACGACCGCCGAGTTGCCCACATTCTAACTTGTGCTGATTACTGGGTGGCCACGCTGCTGGATCCCCGTTACAAGGACAACGTACCGTCCTTAATTCACTCACTGGAGCGCGATCGCAAGATGCGCGAGTACAAGCGCACGCTGGTAGACGCCATGCTGCTGGCATTCCCATCTGACAGCGGGGCCACAGTGGAAGCACAAGGCAGAGGAGGAGGAGGAGGAGGTCGCCAACGCAACCAGGGCACCGCCAGCACCTCAGAAGGCAGGGTTAGCATGGCCGAAATGTGGAAAAGCTTTGTCAGCACGCCACAACAAACAGCAGCACCAGCAGCTCAGATGGAACGTCTTAGCAGGAGGCAGCATTTTACCAACATGGTGGAGCAGTATGTGTGCACACGCCTACATGTAGTGAATGACGGGTCTGCCCCCTTCAACTTCTGGGTCTCCAAATTGGGCACATGGCTTGAGCTTGCCCTTTACGCCTTGGAGGTGCTGGCGTGCCCTGCAGCCAGTGTATTATCTGAACGGGTATTTAGCACGGCTGGGGGCGTTATAACAGACAAGCGCAGCCGCCTGTCCAGAGACAATGTGGACAAGCTCACGTTCATTAAAATGAACCAGGCATGGATCCCACGGGACTTTTCCGTACCTTATGCAGAATAGCAATGGATACCGACCTTACCCACCCATTGTTCCATTTTTGCTCTTTCTCACTCTTTTGGGGTGTACCCTCATTTAAAATTTTTGAAAAGAAGCAGTGTTGGCTACCTCGTCCTCCTCCTCAGGGCCAGATTAATGTAGGGGCTATTGGAGCTGCAGCTCCAGGCCCCTACCTTTTATATAGGCCCCGGGTTGGCCATATTCACTGTTACCGCTCTTCTGTCACTTGTAAACACAGAAGTCTGGCTTCTATGCTCGCTTCCCCAGGCAGCACCCTCAGAACCTCCCCACACAGCGTGAAGGCCGGACAAGGAGGGACAGTTGGCGATGCATGGATGTGTTTATGGGCTTCAGAGACAGCATCCCATGTTGAATTAGGCATGCATGGCTGCACCCTTCCTCCTCTGGGTGCATGGCAAGGCACGGCCCTTAAGGCCCTTCAAAATCCTCAGCACCAAGCCCATGATGCTGTTAATCCGGCCCTGGTCCTCCTCCACCGCCGCTTCCACCTACACCGCCCATAGGTGTGCGCAGCCTATTGCATTAAGGTGTGCACCCCAAAGTTGAAATACACATGCATGTGTTTGCCAGCAGGGAGAGTAATGTATCGGGGCCATGTACCTGTAGGCAAGGAGAAATAGAGCAGAGCAGGTCCCAGGGAGATCTTTCCCATCTCCTCACTGGCAATGCTATGTGCCCTAGGTGATTAGGGTGTGCCCAGGCACACCCAGCACACCCTGTGCGCACGCCTATGTCACCGCTAGGCTTGTGACGGTATCAGATTTTCATGCTGCGATTAATTGATTAAGGTTTTGCCACGGTATACGGTATTATCACGGTATTCTATTATTAAATTTAAATTATTAAATTTCCACCTCACTTCAATTTCATTGCTGAATTTAGGGGCTTTGGTTCACTTATGCACATTATTATATAGTCAGTCAGTACAGACTCTGTGAACCAGGCCTAAAATAGGTCATCAAGCAGTGTCTGGCCTAACTGGTGATAACTGGTTCTGGCGCTCGGCTCCGATCCGATGGCCTGGTCATTAAGAGGGCAAATCCTTGTGGTCAAGAAGTGGTTAAACCTGAAGGAGGTGTTGTTTATAAATTACTTTACTATTGCTTTAGGCCTGGTTCACATGTATGCGGGTTGGTGGTTCACATTTGCACAGGCATAGCAGCCCATTGATTTGAATGGGCTGCTATGCCCTCATTTTCCGCAGAAAAAAGGTGCATGCAGCATTTTTTTAAAATTCAGTGGCCTTGAAATCCATCCTGCTTTTGCACCATGCGACTAACCTGCAGTTCCTGCTCTGGCAAGCTTTCTGCATTTTTTGTATACGTGGGCACGGCATTTAAAAATAAACAGTTTGCGTGTGCAGCAACGGCAGGTAAGTCGCATGGTGCAAAAGAAGGATGGATTTCATGGCCACTGCATTTTTTTAAATTCTGCATGCACCTTTTTTCAGCTGAAAACGCAGGCATAGCAGCTCAAGCCCATTCACATCAATGGGCTGCTATGCCTGTGCAAATGTGGGCCCCCAACCCGCATACATGTGAACCAGGCCTAAAGCAATAGTAAAGTCATTAATTGGTTAAACCTGCAGGAGGACCGGTGTTTTTATCTATTAATGACTTTACTATTGCTTTAGGCCTGGTTCACATGTATGCGGGTTGGGGGCCCACATTTGCACAGGCATAGCAGCCCATTGATGTGAATGGGCTTGAGCTGCTATGCCTGCGTTTTCAGCTGAAAAAAGGTGCATGCAGAATTTAAAAAAATGCAGTGGCCATGAAATCCATCCTTCTTTTGCACCATGCGACTTACCTGCCGTTGCTGCACACGCAAACTGTTTATTTTTAAATGCCGTGCCCACGTATACAAAAAATGCAGAAAGCTTGCCAGAGCAGGAACTGCAGGTTAGTCGCATGGTGCAAAAGCAGGATGGATTTCAAGGCCACTGAATTTAAAAAAAATGCTGCATGCACCTTTTTTCTGCGGAAAATGAGGGCATAGCAGCCCGTTCAAATCAATGGGCTGCTATGCCTGTGCAAATGTGGGCCGCCAACCCGCATACATGTGAACCGCCAACCCGCATACATGTGAACCACCAACCCGCATACATGTGAACCAGGCCTAAAGCAATAGTAAAGTCATTAATAGATAAAAACACCGGTCCTCCTGCAGGTTTAACCACTTCTGGATCGCAAGGATTTGCCCCTTTAAAGACCAGGCCATCGGATCAGAGCGCCAGGACCAGTCATCACCAGGTAGGCCAGACACTGCTTGATGGCTATATAATAATGTAATGTGGGCTGCTAGGCGTGTGTGTGTGTATATATATATTTATTAGAGCTGCACGATTCTGGCCAAAATGAGAATCACGATTTTTTAGCTTGGAATAAAGATCACGATTCTCTCACGATTCTCTGTGTAACAAAAAAAAAAAAAATTGGGATAACTTTACTGTTACGTTTTTTTTTTTTTTTTTTATTCATTAAAGTCTAATCATTGCGTTTGAAAGACTGCTGCGCAAATACAGTGTGACATAAAATATTACAACAATCGCCATTTTATTCTGTAGGGTCTCTGCTAAAAAAATATATAAAATGTTTGGGGGTTCTAAGTACTTTTCTAGCAAAAAAAAAACTGATTTTAACTTGCAAACAGCAAGTGTCAGAAAAAGATCCAGTCTTTAAGAGGTTAAACTTCCTTTCTCCCTGGCAGAGGGAAGGAAAAGATACAAATGTAATCATTTTTGTTTATAGTTAGGAGACTTAATGCTGAAAGGTGTTAGCTGAGTGAGTGAATGAGTCATCCAGCTCACTGAAATGTATCAATTCACAAGTCAGGCAGACTTGACAGAGAAACTCGGTATTTTAAAAATGCCACAATAACAATACCGTGGCTATGCAATACCGCGATATATCGAATTACCGAAAACCGGCATATGTCTAGTCACCGCCACATCCACCACCACCTCAACCTCCCTCCTACTCCATATGGGCCTCGTCCTTCAGAGATGAAGAAGAACATTGTTTTATTTTTCTGTTTTTTTTTGTTGTTTTAAGTTATTTCCCTATCCACATTTGTTTGAAGAGCACTTGCCATGCTCTTAATTACGTTTTGCTGCCATTTGCAGCACTCTAGCCCTTTCCTTTGGTGTTTTAGAGCCATTTTAGTGCCTTAAAGTTCGGGTCCCCATTGACTTCAATGGGGTTCGGTGTCCGGGAAAAGTTCGGTAAAAGTCCGGGACACGGACCCGGACTTTTTTTTAAAGTTCGGCCGAACCCGTCGAACACGGACATCTAGGTGTTCGCTCAACCCTAATCATCAGCAAACACTGAGATTGAACTATTTACACCAACAGCTATATCTTTTATGAAAAATTAAACAGAATTAGTCCCTGGACAGAGCCTTGGAGTACCCTGCTTTTATCCAGGTACATACACCATCCTCTGTGCCAACAGACCTCCATTTGTAGAATAAGCATTTATGGGCAATTGTATTAAATGCTTTACACAAAATATATTTTATTGTGAAGTTTAGAAAAATTGGCTGTTTTGAAATTTTGCACTACCCACTTGCCTCTTACCCTCTTCTTTTCCTATGATTTATATTGAATGTAATCACTCTGTGATCACTGTTTCCTAAGTTATCCCTTATTTCCACATCTGCTATCAGATCTGTGCTATTTGCAATTAGTAGATCTAGTAGAGAAATATTTCTAGTTGGGGCATCCACCAATTGACACATGAAGTTGTGGAAGACATTAAAGAAATGGCGAGTCTTAAATGAGTGAGCAATTCCTTCTGCCCAGTCAAGATCTGAATAATGGAAGTCCCCCATTATAAAAACATTGGCCTTCCTCACCACCATTCCTAACTGTGATTGGAGATCAGACACCTCCTCATCCTTCAGGATAATTATTTAGCATTTACACAAATAACTAATTTAAAAAAAATACCTATTCCTTTGCTTTAAAAACCATGTACAACAAGACAATGTAACCTCATTAGTAAATCCTATAATTAATATTATTATTAACCTCTTCAGCTCTGGAAGGTTTTACCCCCTTAACCACTTACCGCAAAGTGACGTAGCCATTAGGGATTAACGAACGGTTCGGGTCCACCATCGGTTCGACCCGAACATTGGGTGTTCGAGGTTCGGCCAAATTTAGAACTTTTTGCCCAAAAAGTTCGGAATTCGGCAACCAGAACCGCCCAAAATGCAATGCTTCAGGAAATGGGCTTTAAAAGCCAGTGATTGGACCAGAACCATTAGCAAAAGCCAATTGAGGGGGCAGGAGAATGCTAGGAATGTGATTGGAGTGACTAGGGGGTCCCTAGACCAATCATTAGTGAATACGCCCCCCAGTATATAAGATCACCCCCGCTATATTCCTAGCATTGTTATACTGGACATGGAAGAGAATGGAAGCAGTTCTGTTAATTTTACTTTAAAAGTGTCATTTAGCTATTTTTAGTGTGAGGAAAGGGATATCTAGTGTAGTTAGAGTGCTCCTTTACACTTAAGTTAGCTTCAAAAATTGAGTTTCTGTAGGGAAAGTGTTAAGTGTAAGGGGACCGTAGTGTAGTGTAGGGTTAACTGGCAGTGACTGCTATGGCAGGGTGACAAAACCCTTCCATAGCAGGGTGACCGCTATAGAGAAATGATCATTTCTCTGAATAGCTTCGGAACTGGAATATGGCTTCTCACCAGCCAAGCATTTTTTATGCTGCAGGGGCTGCCACTGCCAGTGCTTTTTTGAGGACATGTTTGATGTCAGACATGACATCTGAACATGTGTATAGGGGGTATATATAGACATATATGTCTGAATTTATACCCCCTATACACATGTTCAGATGTTTTGCCTGCCTCCAAAACCCCCCAAAAAATGCCTGCAAAAACACACCTGGGCATTTTTTTTTTGACGCTAGCGTTTTTTTGGCATTTTTTTGGGTTCTTTTGAGGCAGGCAAAACATCTGAACATGTGTATAGGGGGTATATATAGACATATATGTCTGAATATATACCCCTAGACATATATAGGTGTGATAGTAGCAGAAATAAATGCTTGGGCTAATGAAATCATTTACAGGAATATATTTCTGCTACTATCACACCTATATATGTCTAGGGGTATATATTCAGACATATATGTCTATATATACCCCCTATACACATGTTCAGATGTTTTGCCTGCCTCAAAAGAACCCAAAAAAATGCCAAAAAAACGCTAGCGTCAAAAAAAAAATGCCCAGGTGTGTTTTTGCAGGCATTTTTTGGGGGGTTTTGGAGGCAGGCAAAACATCTGAACATGTGTATAGGGGGTATATATAGACATATATGTCTGAATATATACCCCTAGACATATATAGGTGTGATAGTAGCAGAAATAAATGCTTGCGCTAATGAAATAATTTACAGTAATATATTTCTGCTACTATCACACCTATATATGTCTAGGGGTATATATTCAGACATATATGTGTATATATACCCCCTATACACATGTTCAGATGTTTTGCCTGCCTCAAAAGAACCCAAAAAAATGCCAAAAAAACGCTAGCGTCAAAAAAAAATGCCCAGGTGTGTTTTTGCTGGCATTTTTTGGGGGGTTTTGGAGGCAGGCAAAACATCTGAACATGTGTATAGGGGGTATATATTGACATATATGTCTGAATATATACCCCTAGACATATATAGGTGTGATAGTAGCAGAAATAAATGCTTGCGCTAATGAAATCATTTACAGTAGTATATTTCTGCTACTATCACACCTATATATGTCTAGGGGTATATATTCAGACATATATGTCTATATATACCCCCTATACACATGTTCAGATGTTTTGCCTGCCTCAAAAGAACCCAAAAAAATGCCAAAAAAACGCTAGCGTCAAAAAAAAAAAATGCCCAGGTGTGTTTTTGCTGGCATTTTTTGGGGGGTTTTGGAGGCAGGCAAAACATCTGAACTTGTGCACAGTACCACTATACACAAGTTCAGATGTTTTTCCTGACTGCAAAGATCCCAAAAAAATGCCTTCTATTAAACCGGCAAGGTGTTACAGGAGCGAAGCAAACCCCCTGTCAGAAAGTTTTCTAATACAAACGATCTTTTTTTTCTGGTTCTGGACATGCTACAGAGCTGAAACTTCACATGTACACTTTTTAGACCCCCCAGATCTGAAATCCAAAGTAAAAATCAAAAAATCTCTTTTTTTTCAATTTTTTCAATAATTGGCTTTTTTTATCAAAAATGACAATTTTTAAGAACTTTTTTTGTGTGATTTTGTGTCTGGGGGGTCTAAAAGGTGTACCTGTGAAGTTTCAGCTCTGTAGCATGTCCAGAACCAGGAAAAAAGATCATATAGGTGTTAAAGTTAAAGGAGGGTACCGACCCACATCCCTGTTCTACTGAAAAATGATCTTTTTTTTTCATGGTTCTGGACATGCTACAGAGCTGAAACTTCACATGCACACCTTTTAGACCCCCCAGATACGAAATCCAAAGTAAAAATAAAAAAATCTCTTTTTTTTTTTTAAATTTTTCAATAATTGGCTTTTTTTTATCAAAAATGACAATTTTTAAGAACTTTTTTGTGTGATTTTGTGTCTGGGGGGTATAAAAGGTGTACCTGTGAAGTTTAAGCTCTGTAGCATGTCCAGAACCAGAAAAAAAGATCATATAGGTGTTAAAGTTAAAGGAGGGTCCCGACCCACATCCCTGTTCTACTGAAAAATTATCTTTTTTTTTTCATGGTTCTGGACATGCTACAGAGCTGAAACTTCACATGCACACCTTTTAGACCCCCCAGATACTAAATCCAAAGTAAAAATCAAAAAATCTCTCTTTTTTTTAAAAAATGTTTTCAATAATTGGCTTTTTTATCAAAAATGACAATTTTTAAGAACTTTTTTGTGTGATTATTAGTTAATGGGGCATGACCCAGAACCCTAGGCACTTTTTAGGGGCATTTATTGGGTTTTAGGGCTTCAAAATGGTGTTTTTTGATTACCGAAGTTCGGGTCCCATTGATTTCAATGGGGTTCTGAAATCCGAACCGAACTTTTGGAAAATTCGGGTGTTCTGGTCGAACCGAACTTTTCAAAAGTTCGATCATCCTTAGTAGCCATACGTCGGCAAACTTTGCGGTAATATACCGGGATGATGCCTCTAGCTAGAGACACCATTGCCGGTACCGTGGTTTAGAGCCAACGGTCGGCTTTCCGTCGGTAATGACCGATGCGGCTCGGGAGCCGCTCGATCGTTACCCGAGTGAGCGGGAGGGGACATCCCCCCCCTCCCGCCACCTTCCGTGACTTTGCTCGGGGCTCCCGTCCCACCAGGTGGCCCCAAGCACCCAGCCGGCACGTCCGCCGGCTGGATGGAGTCCCGATCACAGCCGGAGACAGCTTCGATCAGGTCTCAGATGACGTAACCCGGAGGCGGCGTCCATGACGTCACTTCCGCATTACTGTGCTGCAAAAGGCAGCAAATTTAAAAAACAGCTGCATGCAAAAATGCCGTTTTCGGCGTTTTGCATACATGGAAGTGTAGTGGAGGGGTCCAGGGTCTTTTAGACCCTCGATCCCTCCATAAAGAGGGATGTTTACATTGCTTGTGACAGCAATAAAAGTGATCAGATTTTAAAAAAAAAAAACCTGTAATAAAGTTAAAAAAATAAATAGGAAAAAAAAAATGTAGCCGCCCCGTCACCGTTAGCTTGCGCACAAAAAAAAAAAAAAAAAAACGTGTACAGAAGTCGAGCTGTGAATTAAATCGCTATTCAAACCACACATGTGAGGTATCGCCGCGATCGCCAGAGCGTGGGCAATAATTGTAAAAAAAAGAGCTACACTCTAACTCTAAACTGGTAACCGTTAAAAAAATTGAAAGCGTCGCCTATTTAGATCTCTATTGACCGTTGTTTGTCGCCTTCCTACGGGGGGGGGGGGGGGCGCAATTTTGAACCGTAACATGTTGGGTATTTATTTACTCGGCGTGACTTCATCTTTCACAATATTCAAAAAAAATGGGCTAACTTTACTGTTTAGTATTTTTTAAATGCAGTGAAATGTGATTTTTCAAAATTTGTCCAAAAAAATGGCGTTTTAAAGACCGCTGCGCAAATACCGCGTGACAAAAAATATTGCAATGACCGACATTTTATTCTCCAGAGTCTTTGCTAAAAAAATATATATAATGTTTGGGGGTTCCAAGTAGTTTTCTAGGAAGAAATACTGGTTTTAACTTGTAAACAAATGAATGGGGTGCTTCAGCCTAGCGCTTTATGTGTGCCACATCCCTAGTATTAGGACAAAGAAAGTGGGGTTCCCCTTGTGGGACTTTAAAGGCACATAAAATATATACTGTGTAGAAAATTATATGAAAAGAGTATTGAAAAATATAAATTTTATTGTAAACACAAATAATAATTAAAAACAGTACAGGCAAAGGAGAGACAGATATATCAACCGTAGTAGTCTGAACTAAAACCCAACATGTTTCGAAGCCAAAGGGAAGATTTTGCTTCTTCTTCAGGGGAGGGGTTCAAACGGTACTCTAATGAATAAAAAAGTATAAATAGTACAAAAACCATAAATTTTGGGGGGTTTTTTAAGGGAGGAAGATATTTCAACATAACTTTATAGAGTTTTATACAGTTATTATAATAACAATAGTGACGAGTACTTACAGGGTTGAGAAAATAACTGTACTCAGGTAGCCTGCACGGTTAAAAACATCTGGTGGGTGCGAGTGTCCTTGCAGTCAAAAATGCAATAAGTAAGATGGTAAATGGTTATTCTAGCCAATGAACCAGCCGCTGTTGACATCAGGTGTGCAGCCCCCAATCAATGGACGTCTGAAGTCCTTAATTAGGAGAGGCCAGAGGTAGCCTTTAGGGCGTAGGTGAGTGGCAAAGGTGTAGGTAGCACCGGTCTGAAAAATGGACAGAACAGGGCTAAGTACATTGATATATGTAGCAAAATAAGCAAGGGAGAGGCTGATAAATGTCGGCATATAAGATAGCTGTATATCTATGAGTCATATGGTAAGTATATAAAGAGCATAATGACATAAAAATATATACCAAAAAGGTAGCCCAATATAAAATGGGCAATAAAATTATATTGCAATAGAATATAGCTAGAACAGCAGAGCCGATCAGAAAGAAGTATAAAGATTTTTTGGGAAACTAATTAATATGTATAAAATAGATACCTGAATGTAGATGGTAGTAAGGAAAAACAGCGTCCTCTCAGCACCACAGCCAGCAAGTAAATGCGCTGGCTGTGTGTTGCGAGAGGTGCACTATAAAAGTGCTAGTTAATTAGTGCAAGACGTGACACAGCTGGCCTCAAGGGAAGGGCTTCCCGGAACGCCGGTGCCGAGCCCGCCCACAGAACCATGCGTCACCCCTGACGCGACGTGGGCGGGATCGGCATCTGCGCTCCACCGACACGGGGGTCAGAGCCGGAAGTGCAAATGCACTGAGGCTGCCGATTGGTCCGAGCTGAACCGCAAAGGGCACAGAGGATGGAAAATAGGACCAGGCTACCGCGATACCGCGGTATATGTCTCCCCGTGCCGGGACGCACAATCGGACCAATCGGCAGCCTCAGTGCATTTGCACTTCCGGCTCTGACCCCCGTGTCGGTGGAGCGCAGATGCCGATCCCGCCCACGTCGCGTCAGGGGTGACGCATGGTTCTGTGGGCGGGCTCGGCACCGGCGTTCCGGGAAGCCCTTCCCTTGAGGCCAGCTGTGTCACGTCTTGCACTAATTAACTAGCACTTTTATAGTGCACCTCTCGCAACACACAGCCAGCGCATTTACTTGCTGGCTGTGGTGCTGAGAGGACGCTGTTTTCCTTACTACCATCTACATTCAGGTATCTATTTTATACATATTAATTAGTTTCCCAAAAAATCTTTATACTTCTTTCTGATCGGCTCTGCTGTTCTAGCTATATTCTATTGCAATATAATTTTATTGCCCATTTTATATTGGGCTACCTTTTTGGTATATATTTTTATGTCATTATGCTCTTTATATACTTACCATATGACTCATAGATATACAGCTATCTTATATGCCGACATTTATCAGCCTCTCCCTTGCTTATTTTGCTACATATATCAATGTACTTAGCCCTGTTCTGTCCATTTTTCAGACCGGTGCTACCTACACCTTTGCCACTCACCTACGCCCTAAAGGCTACCTCTGGCCTCTCCTAATTAAGGACTTCAGACGTCCATTGATTGGGGGCTGCACACCTGATGTCAACAGCGGCTGGTTCATTGGCTAGAATAACCATTTACCATCTTACTTATTGCATTTTTGACTGCAAGGACACTCGCACCCACCAGATGTTTTTAACCGTGCAGGCTACCTGAGTACAGTTATTTTCTCAACCCTGTAAGTACTCGTCACTATTGTTATTATAATAACTGTATAAAACTCTATAAAGTTATGTTGAAATATCTTCCTCCCTTAAAAAACCCCCCAAAATTTATGGTTTTTGTACTATTTATACTTTTTTATTCATTAGAGTACCGTTTGAACCCCTCCCCTGAAGAAGAAGCAAAATCTTCCCTTTGGCTTCGAAACATGTTGGGTTTTAGTTCAGACTACTACGGTTGATATATCTGTCTCTCCTTTGCCTGTACTGTTTTTAATTATTATTTGTGTTTACAATAAAATTTATATTTTTCAATACTCTTTTCATATAATTTTCTACACAGTATATATTTTATGTGCCTTTAAAGTCCCACAAGGGGAACCCCACTTTCTTTGTCCTAATACTAGGGATGTGGCACACATAAAGCGCTAGGCTGAAGCACCCCATTCATTCAATTTTGGTAGTAGATACCGCCCCCGTCGCTTTCTTTAGCCTACCGCTTAATCTTAGGTTTTGCTTTTGTAGTTTATCCTAGAGTTTATTCTCTTAAAAACTAAATTTTTGTCTATATATTTGATCATTTGATTTCCGATTTGAATTTTCATAATGACACAGGATACCATTTTGCCAGATTTCACAGGGGATAGTTGGAACAATCTTATGCAACAATACCAACAAGAGTTCGAGGACAACGAATTTATAGAGACAGAATTGTCATCTATGTTTTTTCAGTTGTCCAAAATGCTAGAGAAAAAATCAATGTTCTTTTGGAATATAAGATCCTTCCAGGAACATATAAAAGAAAATATTAGCCCGTTTGGCCTAAGAGCTCAAGTTTTTCCGATATTGGAGGATCCAACCCCTAGCTTTAAAATCAAATGGGAACAGGCCTTACAACAATGCTCTGTGGCGCTTATGAACCTCCTCATTGAGGAATATTCTTTAAGAACCACAGAGCTGGATAAACATATAGCTTCTACATGCGAAAGACTAAAAAGATACAAAAGCCATACCACTTTTTCCCATCGGGAAGCAAAATTAAAACAACAATTAGACACCTTCAATAAAAACACCCTTGTGAAGAAACAAAAAATTCTTAATAAAGACAAAAATACTTATATACAAGGGAAGGCTTTTCATTGGACAAATAATCAACATTATATTCGTCCACTTAATAGGGACCCCAATGCCCCAGTACCTAAACTTAATACCAAGTTACCACCCCCTGTGAAGAATCACAAGACACCAATGGAACGTACTAAACGTCCCCATGCCTTTGGCCTAGACCCTATATCTAAAAAGTCTAACACCCAACCCCAACACAAGGAGGCTTTATCTCTTTTTCCTACAACATCAATACCTCCACTGTCCAATATCCCTCTCTCACAACAAACAACACCCCCTATCAATGTATCTAATTTACCTACACATCACTCCTCCATCACTCACTTAGACGACCAAACTTTTTTAGATGTGGTCCACCAACGAGCTTCACAACTCACACTTGCACTCCCATCACCTCTCCCCCTCACCTAACTTCCCACACTGCAACCCCCCCTCTCCCCACTTATCTGGCACAAGACAATGTGGACTTTTCTATTATTAATTTGTCTAGCTACAAATTATCTGAAACTGAAGTATCCATATTACAGAAAGGCCTTAACTTCTGCCCCACGAATAACATCAACAAATTTGATTTTGTCAAGGATCTCCATCTATTTGCCCGCAAATTAAATTTCAAATACATTTATCACAAAGACAAACAAAAACCACATGAACAGGACCCTATTTTAGATACTTTAATTACTCTTCTCGAAGAAAACGAGGATCTTATTGATCGTGTGGACCTCCCCTCTCTACTCGCTGGTATCCCGCCTGAAACCAGAGAACAAAAGATAGTAGGCACTGATTTTCGAAAAAAATCCGACGCCTACCCTCCCATTCAGAATGCGAATATCAACGCCTTCTTAAAAATAGTGTCTAAGGAAGTTGAAAAACTTAATATACGTCCGCTATCCCAACCTAACATCTCTCAAGCCCAAAGAGAGGCAATTAACAAACTGGCAACTAATAAATCTATTACTATCAAGCAGGCTGATAAAGGAGGGAATATTGTGATAATGGACAACCCTCAATACATCAAAATGTGCACCAATATCTTAAATAACGCTGACTGGTACAGGCGTATCACATCTGATATAGTTACCAAGTATAACTTGGAATTTTATCAGTTGATAGATACCGCTTACCTCAATAATGTTTTTTCTAAAGACACCTGGAATTTTATCCGTACTAAATTTCCTGTCACCCCCACATTTTACGGCCTCCCAAAGGTACATAAAAGTACCACAGACCCTCCCGGTAGACCGATTATTTCGGGATGCGGATCTATTACAGACAACGCAAGTAAATTAGTTGATGCCTATCTTCAACCTCTTGTTCATAAGCTACCTTCCTTTACTAAGGACACTATTCATTTTATCAATAAAATTAAGGACCTTTGGATACCCTCCACCGCGATTCTAGTCACCATCGATGTGGAGGCTCTTTACAGCTCGATCCCCCACTCCAGGGGTATCGCAGCTGTAAAGCATATTATATCTGATCAGGACACAATGGATGCCTATGGCGAGTTTATATTAGATTTATTGTTGTTTATCTTAACACATAATGTGTTTACATTTAACGGTTCCCACTACCTCCAGGTGCAGGGGGTAGCAATGGGCACTTGTTGTGCCCCATCATATGCCAACCTGTACCTGGGGGAGTGGGAACAATTTCTTCTGGATGATGACGCCTTGTCGATGTACACTGGTCACATCCTTTTTTGGACCAGGTACATCGACGACGTGTTCCTCATCTGGGATGGTCCCACGGAATCCCTCCAAGCCTTCTTAGTTCACTTGAACAAGAATGACTTTAACCTTTCATTCACAATGAACATGGATCCCGATCGGATCACTTTCCTCGATGTCGAGATTATGCGCAGTGAAAATGATACCCTAAAGAGTAACCTCTACCGCAAACCCACCGCGGGAAATACAATATTGCACGGATCAAGCTTTCATCCCACCCCTCTACTCAGATCAATTCCCACCAGTCAATACTTGAGGCTGAGACGAAATTGTTCGGACCTCAAACTATTCCAAGCGGCCGCTGACGCCCTCCAAAAACGTTTACTACGTAGGGGCTATTCTAAGAAATCGCTCAAACAAGCTTACCAACGTGCCCTTAATAGCGACAGAGACACACTACTAGCCCCAAAAACATCAGTAGGCTCTAAAAAGGAAGATATCATAAGAATTATAACACCCTATAATCAGCAACACCAAAAAATTAGACGCATTGTCTCTAAACACTGGCACTTGCTGGCCTCGGACCCCATTTTGGGCCAACATGTGTCAGATACACCTAATTTTACCTATAAAAGGGCCCCAGCTTTACGAGACAAAATAGTCCGTAGTGAGTTCCGCGATACTGTCACGTCCACTTGCTGCAAATACAGAGGGACATACATCTGCGGCAGTTGCAAATATTGTGGCTATATGCTCATACAAAAATCCCCCATATTACCGAATGGAGATGTCCATCGACCTAAGCATTTTGCCAACTGTCGTACGACAGGCGTGGTTTATCTCCTGCTTTGTTCTTGCCAGTGCTTTTACATTGGTAAGACCAAGCAGGAGTTTTGGCAACGCGCATACCGCCATCTTTTAAGCATGAGGAAAGCAGACCCTGAGCTTCCCTTAGGTAGACATGTGGCTACTGTACATGCCGGCAAAATGCCTAAGGTTAAATTTTTGATTCTCGACCGAGTCCACCCAGCCCCTAGAGGAGGGGACTGGAATAAGTCCCTCCTCCAACTTGAACTAAAATGGATATATTGTCTTAAGGCCACTGAGCCCCCAGGACTTAATGGATCTCTATCATTCAAGCCCTTTCTCGAGGGTTTTAACTCTGGAGGAATGGAGATCTAATTCCCCCTATCCAAACCAGACGGCCATTCACCTCTAATTGTATTTTAGGGCCTCCTGTAACATCATATTAGTCCCAATATCCATATATCTATATGCTCTACTGCTCTGGCCTTAATATATTTTGTATTGTACGATATTATGTTAACATGCTAATTTTCTTTGTATAATAATTATATAACAAAATAATTTTCTCTATTATAATTATGTTTAAATATATGTACATGCTTCGATACTTGTTGTACTGTCATTGACATAAGTTGTATATATATGTTCCTCTTCCCTGTATGTTGATTTTGTCATTTTGTATTCCAGTGTCTGTAATCCGTTTTACATCTGTGGGTCGTGTCCTTGCTGATATTTATATTCAAGAACTACAACCTTCAATCATGTTCTATCGATATAGTAATGCATTCCCTTTGCACAATTGTTTCTAATTAATTTGGCCTGTAGATCTTTTTCCAGCAATTTATGTTGACCCCGGGCGTTGCCCCTTTTTTAATGTGCGTCCCGGCACGGGGAGACATATACCGCGGTATCGCGGTAGCCTGGTCCTATTTTCCATCCTCTGTGCCCTTTGCGGTTCAGCTCGGACCAATCGGCAGCCTCAGTGCATTTGCACTTCCGGCTCTGACCCCCGTGTCGGTGGAGCGCAGATGCCGATCCCGCCCACGTCGCGTCAGGGGTGACGCATGGTTCTGTGGGCGGGCTCGGCACCGGCGTTCCGGGAAGCCCTTCCCTTGAGGCCAGCTGTGTCACGTCTTGCACTAATTAACTAGCACTTTTATAGTGCACCTCTCGCAACACACAGCCAGCGCATTTACTTGCTGGCTGTGGTGCTGAGAGGACGCTGTTTTCCTTACTACCATCTACATTCAGGTATCTATTTTATACATATTAATTAGTTTCCCAAAAAATCTTTATACTTCTTTCTGATCGGCTCTGCTGTTCTAGCTATATTCTATTGCAATATAATTTTATTGCCCATTTTATATTGGGCTACCTTTTTGGTATATATTTTTATGTCATTATGCTCTTTATATACTTACCATATGACTCATAGATATACAGCTATCTTATATGCCGACATTTATCAGCCTCTCCCTTGCTTATTTTGCTACATATATCAATGTACTTAGCCCTGTTCTGTCCATTTTTCAGACCGGTGCTACCTACACCTTTGCCACTCACCTACGCCCTAAAGGCTACCTCTGGCCTCTCCTAATTAAGGACTTCAGACGTCCATTGATTGGGGGCTGCACACCTGATGTCAACAGCGGCTGGTTCATTGGCTAGAATAACCATTTACCATCTTACTTATTGCATTTTTGACTGCAAGGACACTCGCACCCACCAGATGTTTTTAACCGTGCAGGCTACCTGAGTACAGTTATTTTCTCAACCCTGTAAGTACTCGTCACTATTGTTATTATAATAACTGTATAAAACTCTATAAAGTTATGTTGAAATATCTTCCTCCCTTAAAAAACCCCCCAAAATTTATGGTTTTTGTACTATTTATACTTTTTTATTCATTAGAGTACCGTTTGAACCCCTCCCCTGAAGAAGAAGCAAAATCTTCCCTTTGGCTTCGAAACATGTTGGGTTTTAGTTCAGACTACTACGGTTGATATATCTGTCTCTCCTTTGCCTGTACTGTTTTTAATTATTATTTGTGTTTACAATAAAATTTATATTTTTCAATACTCTTTTCATATAATTTTCTACACAGTATATATTTTATGTGCCTTTAAAGTCCCACAAGGGGAACCCCACTTTCTTTGTCCTAATACTAGGGATGTGGCACACATAAAGCGCTAGGCTGAAGCACCCCATTCATTCAATTTTGGTAGTAGATACCGCCCCCGTCGCTTTCTTTAGCCTACCGCTTAATCTTAGGTTTTGCTTTTGTAGTTTATCCTAGAGTTTATTCTCTTAAAAACTAAATTTTTGTCTATATATTTGATCATTTGATTTCCGATTTGAATTTTCATAATGACACAGGATACCATTTTGCCAGATTTCACAGGGGATAGTTGGAACAATCTTATGCAACAATACCAACAAGAGTTCGAGGACAACGAATTTATAGAGACAGAATTGTCATCTATGTTTTTTCAGTTGTCCAAAATGCTAGAGAAAAAATCAATGTTCTTTTGGAATATAAGATCCTTCCAGGAACATATAAAAGAAAATATTAGCCCGTTTGGCCTAAGAGCTCAAGTTTTTCCGATATTGGAGGATCCAACCCCTAGCTTTAAAATCAAATGGGAACAGGCCTTACAACAATGCTCTGTGGCGCTTATGAACCTCCTCATTGAGGAATATTCTTTAAGAACCACAGAGCTGGATAAACATATAGCTTCTACATGCGAAAGACTAAAAAGATACAAAAGCCATACCACTTTTTCCCATCGGGAAGCAAAATTAAAACAACAATTAGACACCTTCAATAAAAACACCCTTGTGAAGAAACAAAAAATTCTTAATAAAGACAAAAATACTTATATACAAGGGAAGGCTTTTCATTGGACAAATAATCAACATTATATTCGTCCACTTAATAGGGACCCCAATGCCCCAGTACCTAAACTTAATACCAAGTTACCACCCCCTGTGAAGAATCACAAGACACCAATGGAACGTACTAAACGTCCCCATGCCTTTGGCCTAGACCCTATATCTAAAAAGTCTAACACCCAACCCCAACACAAGGAGGCTTTATCTCTTTTTCCTACAACATCAATACCTCCACTGTCCAATATCCCTCTCTCACAACAAACAACACCCCCTATCAATGTATCTAATTTACCTACACATCACTCCTCCATCACTCACTTAGACGACCAAACTTTTTTAGATGTGGTCCACCAACGAGCTTCACAACTCACACTTGCACTCCCATCACCTCTCCCCCTCACCTAACTTCCCACACTGCAACCCCCCCTCTCCCCACTTATCTGGCACAAGACAATGTGGACTTTTCTATTATTAATTTGTCTAGCTACAAATTATCTGAAACTGAAGTATCCATATTACAGAAAGGCCTTAACTTCTGCCCCACGAATAACATCAACAAATTTGATTTTGTCAAGGATCTCCATCTATTTGCCCGCAAATTAAATTTCAAATACATTTATCACAAAGACAAACAAAAACCACATGAACAGGACCCTATTTTAGATACTTTAATTACTCTTCTCGAAGAAAACGAGGATCTTATTGATCGTGTGGACCTCCCCTCTCTACTCGCTGGTATCCCGCCTGAAACCAGAGAACAAAAGATAGTAGGCACTGATTTTCGAAAAAAATCCGACGCCTACCCTCCCATTCAGAATGCGAATATCAACGCCTTCTTAAAAATAGTGTCTAAGGAAGTTGAAAAACTTAATATACGTCCGCTATCCCAACCTAACATCTCTCAAGCCCAAAGAGAGGCAATTAACAAACTGGCAACTAATAAATCTATTACTATCAAGCAGGCTGATAAAGGAGGGAATATTGTGATAATGGACAACCCTCAATACATCAAAATGTGCACCAATATCTTAAATAACGCTGACTGGTACAGGCGTATCACATCTGATATAGTTACCAAGTATAACTTGGAATTTTATCAGTTGATAGATACCGCTTACCTCAATAATGTTTTTTCTAAAGACACCTGGAATTTTATCCGTACTAAATTTCCTGTCACCCCCACATTTTACGGCCTCCCAAAGGTACATAAAAGTACCACAGACCCTCCCGGTAGACCGATTATTTCAGGATGCGGATCTATTACAGACAACGCAAGTAAATTAGTTGATGCCTATCTTCAACCTCTTGTTCATAAGCTACCTTCCTTTACTAAGGACACTATTCATTTTATCAATAAAATTAAGGACCTTTGGATACCCTCCACCGCGATTCTAGTCACCATCGATGTGGAGGCTCTTTACAGCTCGATCCCCCACTCCAGGGGTATCGCAGCTGTAAAGCATATTATATCTGATCAGGACACAATGGATGCCTATGGCGAGTTTATATTAGATTTATTGTTGTTTATCTTAACACATAATGTGTTTACATTTAACGGTTCCCACTACCTCCAGGTGCAGGGGGTAGCAATGGGCACTTGTTGTGCCCCATCATATGCCAACCTGTACCTGGGGGAGTGGGAACAATTTCTTCTGGATGATGACGCCTTGTCGATGTACACTGGTCACATCCTTTTTTGGACCAGGTACATCGACGACGTGTTCCTCATCTGGGATGGTCCCACGGAATCCCTCCAAGCCTTCTTAGTTCACTTGAACAAGAATGACTTTAACCTTTCATTCACAATGAACATGGATCCCGATCGGATCACTTTCCTCGATGTCGAGATTATGCGCAGTGAAAATGATACCCTAAAGAGTAACCTCTACCGCAAACCCACCGCGGGAAATACAATATTGCACGGATCAAGCTTTCATCCCACCCCTCTACTCAGATCAATTCCCACCAGTCAATACTTGAGGCTGAGACGAAATTGTTCGGACCTCAAACTATTCCAAGCGGCCGCTGACGCCCTCCAAAAACGTTTACTACGTAGGGGCTATTCTAAGAAATCGCTCAAACAAGCTTACCAACGTGCCCTTAATAGCGACAGAGACACACTACTAGCCCCAAAAACATCAGTAGGCTCTAAAAAGGAAGATATCATAAGAATTATAACACCCTATAATCAGCAACACCAAAAAATTAGACGCATTGTCTCTAAACACTGGCACTTGCTGGCCTCGGACCCCATTTTGGGCCAACATGTGTCAGATACACCTAATTTTACCTATAAAAGGGCCCCAGCTTTACGAGACAAAATAGTCCGTAGTGAGTTCCGCGATACTGTCACGTCCACTTGCTGCAAATACAGAGGGACATACATCTGCGGCAGTTGCAAATATTGTGGCTATATGCTCATACAAAAATCCCCCATATTACCGAATGGAGATGTCCATCGACCTAAGCATTTTGCCAACTGTCGTACGACAGGCGTGGTTTATCTCCTGCTTTGTTCTTGCCAGTGCTTTTACATTGGTAAGACCAAGCAGGAGTTTTGGCAACGCGCATACCGCCATCTTTTAAGCATGAGGAAAGCAGACCCTGAGCTTCCCTTAGGTAGACATGTGGCTACTGTACATGCCGGCAAAATGCCTAAGGTTAAATTTTTGATTCTCGACCGAGTCCACCCAGCCCCTAGAGGAGGGGACTGGAATAAGTCCCTCCTCCAACTTGAACTAAAATGGATATATTGTCTTAAGGCCACTGAGCCCCCAGGACTTAATGGATCTCTATCATTCAAGCCCTTTCTCGAGGGTTTTAACTCTGGAGGAATGGAGATCTAATTCCCCCTATCCAAACCAGACGGCCATTCACCTCTAATTGTATTTTAGGGCCTCCTGTAACATCATATTAGTCCCAATATCCATATATCTATATGCTCTACTGCTCTGGCCTTAATATATTTTGTATTGTACGATATTATGTTAACATGCTAATTTTCTTTGTATAATAATTATATAACAAAATAATTTTCTCTATTATAATTATGTTTAAATATATGTACATGCTTCGATACTTGTTGTACTGTCATTGACATAAGTTGTATATATATGTTCCTCTTCCCTGTATGTTGATTTTGTCATTTTGTATTCCAGTGTCTGTAATCCGTTTTACATCTGTGGGTCGTGTCCTTGCTGATATTTATATTCAAGAACTACAACCTTCAATCATGTTCTATCGATATAGTAATGCATTCCCTTTGCACAATTGTTTCTAATTAATTTGGCCTGTAGATCTTTTTCCAGCAATTTATGTTGACCCCGGGCGTTGCCCCTTTTTTAATGTGCGTCCCGGCACGG
The DNA here is from genome assembly GCF_965119305.1 of Pelophylax lessonae. NCBI lineage: Eukaryota > Metazoa > Chordata > Amphibia > Anura > Ranidae > Pelophylax > Pelophylax lessonae. Next base: position 243,603,803 of record NC_138771.1, on the reverse strand, counting down.
GGAGACATATACCGCGGTATCGCGGTAGCCTGGTCCTATTTTCCATCCTCTGTGCCCTTTGCGGTTCAGCTCGGACCAATCGGCAGCCTCAGTGCATTTGCACTTCCGGCTCTGACCCCCGTGTCGGTGGAGCGCAGATGCCGATCCCGCCCACGTCGCGTCAGGGGTGACGCATGGTTCTGTGGGCGGGCTCGGCACCGGCGTTCCGGGAAGCCCTTCCCTTGAGGCCAGCTGTGTCACGTCTTGCACTAATTAACTAGCACTTTTATAGTGCACCTCTCGCAACACACAGCCAGCGCATTTACTTGCTGGCTGTGGTGCTGAGAGGACGCTGTTTTCCTTACTACCATCTACATTCAGGTATCTATTTTATACATATTAATTAGTTTCCCAAAAAATCTTTATACTTCTTTCTGATCGGCTCTGCTGTTCTAGCTATATTCTATTGCAATATAATTTTATTGCCCATTTTATATTGGGCTACCTTTTTGGTATATATTTTTATGTCATTATGCTCTTTATATACTTACCATATGACTCATAGATATACAGCTATCTTATATGCCGACATTTATCAGCCTCTCCCTTGCTTATTTTGCTACATATATCAATGTACTTAGCCCTGTTCTGTCCATTTTTCAGACCGGTGCTACCTACACCTTTGCCACTCACCTACGCCCTAAAGGCTACCTCTGGCCTCTCCTAATTAAGGACTTCAGACGTCCATTGATTGGGGGCTGCACACCTGATGTCAACAGCGGCTGGTTCATTGGCTAGAATAACCATTTACCATCTTACTTATTGCATTTTTGACTGCAAGGACACTCGCACCCACCAGATGTTTTTAACCGTGCAGGCTACCTGAGTACAGTTATTTTCTCAACCCTGTAAGTACTCGTCACTATTGTTATTATAATAACTGTATAAAACTCTATAAAGTTATGTTGAAATATCTTCCTCCCTTAAAAAACCCCCCAAAATTTATGGTTTTTGTACTATTTATACTTTTTTATTCATTAGAGTACCGTTTGAACCCCTCCCCTGAAGAAGAAGCAAAATCTTCCCTTTGGCTTCGAAACATGTTGGGTTTTAGTTCAGACTACTACGGTTGATATATCTGTCTCTCCTTTGCCTGTACTGTTTTTAATTATTATTTGTGTTTACAATAAAATTTATATTTTTCAATACTCTTTTCATATAATTTTCTACACAGTATATATTTTATGTGCCTTTAAAGTCCCACAAGGGGAACCCCACTTTCTTTGTCCTAACTTGTAAACAAAAAGTGACCGAAATAGGCCTGGGGCTTAAGTGGTTAATGACCAGGCCATTTTTTGCGATTCGGCACTGTGTTAATTTAACAAAAAATTGTGCGGTCGTGCGGCGCTGTACCCAAATACAATTAATGTAATTTTTTCCCCACAAATGGAGCTTTCTTTTGGTGGTATTTGATCACCTCTATGGTTTTTAGATTTTGCGCTATAAACAAAAATAGCGAGAATTTTGAAAAAAAAAAACGCCATATTTTTTACTTTCTGCTATAAAAAAAAACATTCCCAGTAAAAATGTTTTTAAAAAATCATTTTTTTTTATCAGTTTAGGCCAATTTGTATTCTGCTACATATTTTTGGTATAAAAAAAATCCCAAAAAGCGTATTTTAATTGGTTTGCGCAAAAGTTATAGCGTTTACAAACTAAGGGATTTTTTTTATTTTTTTATTTTTTGTTTTTATTAGTAATGGCAGTGATCAGCTGTTTTTAGTGGGAATGCAACATTGCAGCGGACAGATCGGGCCCCTAACTAACATTTTTGACACTTTTTGGGGACCAGTGACATGAATACAGTAATCAGTGCTAAATATTATGCACTGTTAGTGTATAAATGACACTGGCAGGGAAGGGATTAACAATCAAAGGGGTTAATGTGTGCCTAAATATGCTTGCTCACTGTGGGGGAATTTCTGTGACAGGCAGAGATTGGGAGATTGGGGTTTCAGCTTTGTTTACATAAGCAGGCGGGTCTTCTGTCAGTTTATCTGATGATCGTGGGAGGCCGGCTGCAATCGTCTAAACACAGCAGGAGCGCGGCTCCTGGGGCGCGCGTGCTGCCGAGGCCTCGTGCACAAAATCACGTGATTTTGCGCAGCTGAGCCGCCCTGCCACAGTAATACTATGGTGGCAGGTCTGCAAGAGGTTAATACTGGTGCACCAGTGTTATGCCCCTTTCACACATGTGGTCCATTCAGTTCATCAGTTCAGTCACGTCAAAATGTATCAGTTTTTTCATCCTTTTTTCATCTGTTTTTCATCCGTTTTTGCATTGGTAGTGGATGGAAAAAAAAAACGATGAAAAAACGGATGAAAAAACAGATGAAAAAAGGATGAAAAACTGATTTACTGATTGTCCGTTTACATCCGTTTTTGCATCCGATCCGTTGTTTTGACGAATGAAAAAAAGGGCATTCATCCGTTCCAAAAAACGGACATCGATGGAAGCGGATGAAAACGGATGTTAACGGATGATCATCCGTTGTCATCCGTTTTTACATAGAGATGCATTGATGTCCATTTTTCATCTGTCAACAGATGGATGAAAAACGGACAAACGGACAGCATGTGTAAAAGGGCCTTAGAGCTGTGCCATAATCTTCCCTAAGTAAACCTGATACTGCTTTGTTGTTGACTTTTCAATATTTTCTTTGATTGGGTTTTTTCGGTGTAGTAACATGGATGGGTTAGCACCTCCCACACTATCAAAGGAACAACTGCAGCACCCCATTTTGCGTTCATTTGAAGTGCTTGAAGAACTAAAGTTCTACCACAAAAATAAAAAGGTGGCCATATTACATTCTTGTATGTTATGGCTCTGCCACTGATTACCAAATTTTACTAGGCAGAGTAAATCTGTAATAAAGATCTCCAGAAAACCGAAGACCTGCAGCATTTCAAATGTTAGAAGAACAAATAACCCATCAGGTTATGGTGAGAGGGCTATTACAAACCAAAAGTGTAAGCTTACAGTTTTGCAAGGTTACTATCACTTCAGACCTCAACTCCGTGTTGACAGCTAACAGATGCAGTTCAGATGCCGGCAATATTTAAGCCTCCTGCCACTAAGGTTCAATTTTTTCTAACTTTATATAGTAGATATCCAAAGAAAAAACTAGAAATCTGAAGCTTCCACTGCTAATAAAATACTATAGTATGAACAATTAAGTCACCTTGTTTTTATGCAATATAAAACAAAACAAAAAAAACCCCAAAATATAAAGTTTATTGTCTACAGGTATTTGGCTGGTAGCTATAACAAATTGTGAATGTGTTAATTCAGATAGAAAATGTTAAACATTTTGGCAAAATATGCCATTCAAAGAAGAGAGAACAGGGAACAGACAGATGGTATTTTACTGTGCCAGTTACTGCAAAAGGTTTCTAAACAAATACTCTATAATAGGAGAGTAGAAAAGTTATTTAAAGTGAACCTGTACTTCCGATAGTAAATATAAAGTTAAAAGAGAAGTATGGCATTTACTTTTTTTTTTTTTTTAACTCATACTTACCTAGGTGGATGCAGCATCGATCTGATGCTGCATCTGTCTCCCGCTGGCTCTAGCACTGAGAACCAAGCAATCAAAACACCGCTGATCACTTGATTCGCTGAGCTCCATGAGCAGAGAGCTGGTGACTGTCAGTCACCGCTGTCTGCTCTGCACCCACCACGCGCTCACTGGAGCTCGGAGCTGTGTGTGGGGGGGGGGGGGGGTGTAAGTGGCTGGCTTAGGCTCTCAGCCACTCGCTGAGTGGCTGAGCCAGGAGGCAGGAGTCGGTCCAGGTTTGTGGGCAGGTCCATATTGTCACGATCCTTCTACAGTCTGGACCGGCTCTGTGATTTCAGCCGACAGCGGCTTTTGCTGAAAACGGGTCGCAGAAGTGCAGAACAAACTGTGGACCACAGAAGTACAGCCAAATGAGCTACTCCTTTAAGCACTACATTGGATAGAAAGCACCATTAGGTGCCTCACACCATTGATTGCTAACATAAAGAATGTCTAATTATGGACAGGCAGCAGGTGATGTGTCAGCATAGACAGTATACTACAAGGGACCAGTGCTTTGGATAAATGTTATAGTTGTAGTAGCTATTGTAGCACCCCCCTGGCCCCTTGAGGCATGGTGGTACCCCTAGAGACAGGGTGGACTGACATTTCAGTGTCTTAGGCATAGTGGGACATGTGGATAGATGGGCACCAGTCCAGTTTTATTACATAAATGAGAGAAAGGGTTAGGGTTGCAAATGCTCCCAACTTAGGCAGAACAAAGGTACTCCATGCAGCACATCATTAGGAAAAATACTTTAAAATAAGACTGATGCTCCTGTGATTGAATTCTCTAACAATCAGCATCAATAGCAGCAGCTTCCATCTTCTGCAAGAGAGTCAACCAGCCTCCATAAGACTCCATCCTGCATCCAGTGAAGATCAGCAGCACCAGGCTTCATCACTAGTGATGTCGCGAACATAAAATTTAATGTTCGCGAACGGCGAACGCGAACATCGGCAAATGTTCGCGAACCGCCATAGACTTCAATAGGCAGGCGAATTTTAAAACCAACAGGGACTCTTTGTGGCCACAATAGTGATGGAAAAGTTGTTTCAAGGGGACTAACACCTGGACTGTGGCATGCCGGAGGGGGATCCATGGCAAAACTCCCATGGAAAATTACGTAGTCGGGTTTTAATCCATGAAGGGAATAAATCACCTAACATTCCTAAATTGTTTGGAATAACGTGCTTTAAAACATCCAGTGTGTGTATACGATCAGGTATGATTTTGTATCGATCAAGTAGTGTAAGGGTTACGCCCGCTTCACAGTGACAGACCAAACTCCCCGTTTAACGCACCGCAAACAACCGCAAACAGACCAGAACCGACCAAAATGGGACAGGAACTGGGCTTTAAGGGTTAGGGTTAGGTTTAGTGCTAGGGTTAGGGTTACGGTGAGATACTTAGGGTTAAAGTTAGTAACCCTACCCCTACGCCTCTAACCCTAATAGTCTAACCCTAAGCACTAAAAATAACCCTAACCCTAGCCCTAACCCTAGCCCTATCCCTAATTCTATTTTTTTCTGGTTCTGGACATGCTACAGAGCTGAAACTTCACAGGTACACTTTTTAGACCCCCCAGACACTGAATCACACAAAAAAAGTTCTTAAAAATTGTCATTTTTTGATAGAGAGCCAATTATTGGAAAAAAAATAAAATAAATAAAAATGAAAAAAAATAAAACATTTCTTTGGCTTTAGCGTCTGGGGGGTCTAAAAAGTGTACATGTGAAGTTTCAGCTCTGTAGCATGTCCGGAACCAGAAAAAAATTACGAATTAGGGTTAGGGCTAGGGTTGGGGTTAGGGTTAGGGCTAGGGCTAGGGTTATTTTTATGGCTAGGCTTAGAGGGTTAGGGTTATGGTTAGAGGGTTAGGGTTAGGTTTAGTGTTAGGGGATAGGGTTAGGGTTACGGTGAGATACTTAGGGTTAGAGTTAGTAGCCCTACCACTACCCCTCTAACCCTAAGCACTAAAAATAACCCTAACCTTAGCCCTGACCCTAACCCAGCCCTAACCCTAGCCCTAACCCTAATTCTAATTTTTTTCTGGTTCTGGACATGCTACAGAGCTGAAACTTCACAGGTACACTTTTTAGACCCCCCCCCCCAGACACTAAATCGCACAAAAAAGTTCTTAAAAATTGTCATTTTTGATAGAGAGACAATTATTGGAAAAATTAAAAAAAAATAAAAATAAAAAAATTCTTTGGATTTAGCGTCTGGGGGGTTTAAAAAGTGTACCTGTGAAGTTTCAGCTATGTAGCATGTCCGGAACCAGAAAAATTTAAAATTAGGGTTAGGGCTAGGGTTAGGGTTAGGGTTAGGGTTAGGGCTAGGGTTAGGCTTAGGGATAGGGTTAGGGCTAGGGTTAGGGTTATTTTTATGGCTAGGCTTAGAGGGTTAGGGTTAAGGTTAGAGGGTTAGGGTTATGGTTAGAGGGTTCGGGTTAGAGTTAGTAACCCTACCCCTACCCCTCTAACCCTAACCCTCTAACCCTAAGCACTAAAAAATAACCCTAACCTTAGCCCTGACCCTAACCCTAACCCTAGCCCTAACCCTAATTCAAACTTTTTTTCTGGTTCTGGACATGTTACAGAGCTGAAACTTCACAGGTACACCTTTTAGACCCCCCAGACAATAAATCCAAAGAAATTTTTTTTTTGTTTTTTTGTTTTTTATTTTTTCAATAATTGGCTCTCCATCAAAAATGACAATTTTTAAGAACTTTTTTGTGTGATTTAGTGTCTAGGGGATCTAAAAAGTGTACCTGTGAAGTTTCAGCTCTGTAGCATGTCCAGAACCAGAAAAAAAGATAATTTTTCAGTAGAGCAGGGACGGTGGGAACCCCTTTTACACCTATATGATCTTTTTTTTCTGGTTCTGGACATGCTACAGAGCTGAAACTTCACAGGTACGCTTTTTAGACCCCCCCAGACACTAATCCAAAAAAAGTCATGCCTGCCACCGTATATATCAGTGGTGGGTGGGCAGTGGCACTGCAGTGGGCACAGTACACTCTGTGGACCTGACAGTCACTGGCACCCAGGCAACTGCAATTATAAAAATATATATATATTTTTAATTTGCAAGCTGCTGTGCCACCGTATATATCAGTGGTGGGTGGGCAGTGGCACTGCAGTGGGCACAGTACACTCTGTGGACCTGACAGTCACTGGCAGCCCAGGCAACTGCAATAATAAAAAATATTTTTTTTTTCAATTTGCAACAAGATGCTGTGCCACCATATATATATCAGTGGTGGGCACTGCAGTGGGTACAGCACACTCTGTGGACCTGACACAGCACTCACTGCAATTATGACAGAGGAAAAAAATTTTTTTTTTTAAAATGCAAGGTACTGTGCCTGTGCCACCCGAAATGAGTGTGGTGTGCACACAATACAGTCTGTGGTGGGTCTGTGGCCTCTCACACACAGCGGGCAGGCAACTGCAGTGCACAATAGATATATATATATATATATATATATATATATATATATATATATATGCAGTGGGTACGGAAAGTATTCAGACCCCCTTAAATTTTTCACTCTTTGTTATATTGCAGCCATTTGCTAAAATCATTTAGGTTCATTCTTCTTCCTCATGAATGTACACATAGCACCCCATACTGACAGAAAAACACAGAATTGTTGACATTGTTGCAGATTTATTAAAAAAGAAAAACTGAAATATCACATGGTCCTAAGTATTCAGACCCTTTGCTGTGACACTCATATATTTAACTCAGGTGCTTTCCATTTCTTCTGATCATCCTTGAGATGGTTCTACACCTTCATTTGAGTCTAGCTGTGTTTGATTATACTGATTGGACTTGATTAGGAAAGCCACACACCTGTCTATATAAGACCTTCCAGATCACAATGCATGTCAGAGCAAATGAGAATCATGAGGTCAAAGGAACTGCCTGAAGAGCTCAGAGACAGAATTGTGGCAAGGCACAGATCTGGCCAAGGTTACAAAAAGATTTCTGCTGCACTTAAGGTTCCTAAGAGCACAGTGGCCTCCATAATCCTCAAATGGAAGACGTTTGGGACGACCAGAACCCTTCCTAGAGCTGGCCGTCCGGCCAAACTGAGCTATCGGGGGAGAAGAGCCTTGGTGAGAGAGGTAAAGAAGAACCCAAAGATCACTGTGGCTGAGCTCCAGAGATGCAGTCAGGAGATGGGAGAAAGTTGTAGAAAGTCAACCATCACTGCAGCCCTCCACCAGTCGGGGCTTTATGGCAGAGTGGCCCAACAGAAGCCTCTCCTCAGTGTAAGACACATGAAAGCCCGCATGGAGTTTGCTAAAAAACACCTGAAGGACTCCAAGATGGTGAAAAATAAGATTCTCTGGTCTGAAAAATAGAACTTTTTGGCCTTAATTCTAAGCGGTATGTGTGGAGAAAACCAGGCACTGCTCATCACCTGTCCAATACAGTCCCAACAGTGAAGCATGGTGGTGGCAGCATCATGCTGTGGGGGTGTTTTTCAGCTGCAGGGACAGGACGACTGGTTGCAATTGAGGGAAAGATGAATGCGGCCAAGTACAGGGATATCCTGGACAAAAACCTTCTCCAGAGTGCTCTGGACCTCAGACTGGGCCGAAGGTTTACCTTCCAAGACAACGACCCTAAGCACACAGCTAAAATAATGAAGGAGTGGCTTCACAACAACTCCGTGACTGTTCTTGAATGGCCCAGCCAGAGCCCTGACCTAAACCCAATTGAGCATCTCTGGAGAGACCTAAAAATGTCTGTCCACCAACGTTTACCATCCGACCTGACAGAACTGGAGAGGATCTGCAAGGAGGAATGGCAGAGGATCCCCAAATCCAGGTGTGAAAGACTTGTTGCATCTTTCCCAAAAAGTCTCCTGGCTGTATTAGATCACAAATGTAGGCCCTGCCCCTCTAATACCATTCACATGCACTTGTAATTACAAACAATTGATTTGTGATTTAAAACAGAGTACGTAAAACATACAGTACATTTTCACTTTAAAAGTAAATATCTTTATCGAATGGCTGCAAAAACCCAGATTCAAAAGCACTACATATAAAAATATAAATAAAAATAGATACATTGATTGCTCTCATGATAAAAAGGAAAAAAGGGGGGTCCCCGATAAATATTAGGCACAAATACTGTTAATACATGTGCCAAATTGTCTATAGGCACATGCTGGTAATCATTATCGCTACTCTGTGGTTGTTACTGATGGGTTACATAGTTACATAGTTAGTGAGGTTGAAAAAAGACATCAGTCCATCCAGTTCAACCTATGATGTGTGTGTGTGTTTGCTTTTAACCATACATTGTATACCCCTGTATGTTGTGGTCTTTAAGGTGTCCATCTAATAGTTTTTTGAAACTATCAATGCTCCCTGCTGATACGACTGCTTGTGGAAGAGAATTCCACATTCTTACCGCTCTTACAGTGAAGAACCCCTTACACACTTTAAGGTTAAACCGCCTTTCCTCAAGTTTTAGTGAGTGGCCACGTGTCTTATTGTATCTCCTTTCTCTGAATAGTTTGTTCCTTATGCTCGGGTCGCCAGTACAGTATTTGTACATTGATATCATATCCCCCCTCAATCGTCTCTTCTCCAGAGAGAATAGGTTCAGTGCTTGTAGTCTTTCCTCATAGCTGATGTCCTCCATTCCCCTAATTATTTTTGTTGCCCTTCTCTGGACTTTCTCCAGTTCCAGCACATCCTTCCTGAGGACCGGTGCCCAGAACTGGACAGCATACTCCAGATGTGGCCGGACCAGAGTCTTGTAGAGCGGGAGAATAATCTCTTTATTTCTGGAGTGAATCCCCTTTATTATACATCCCAGTATTCTGTTGGCTTTGCTTGCGGCGGCTTGGCATTGCGTGCCACTGCCAAACCTGTTGTCTACCAGTACCCCCAAGTCCTTTTCCATCCTAGACTCACCCAGAGGTTGCCCCCCCTAGTGAGTAGCTTGCTTTCTGGTTTCTGGCCCCCAAATGCATTACTTTACATTTTTCAACATTAAATCTCATCTGCCATGTAGTTGCCCACCCCGTTATTTTGTTCAGGTCCGCTTGCAAGGTTTCCACATCCTGCATAGAAGATATTGGCATGCCTAATTTAGTATCATCCGCAAATACTGAGATTGTACTCGATATCCCCTCCTCCAGATCATTTATAAATAAATTAAACAGGATTGGTCCCAGGACAGAACCCTGGGGGACCCCACTTTCCACACCCGCCCAATCCGAGTACTCCCCATTAATCACCACCCTCTGTACTCTCCCCTGGAGCCAGTTCTCTATCCAGGTACTCACCTTATGGTCCATACCTACCTTCCTTAGTTTGTACAGTAAGCGTTTGTGGGGAACGGTGTCAAAGGCCTTTGCAAAGTCCAGATACACCACATCCACAGGCTTTCCTTTATCTAGGTGGCAGCTCACTTCATCGTAGAAGGTTAATAGATTGGTTTGGCACGAACGATTTTTCATGAATCCGTGCTGATTACTACTTATAATACCGTTTTCATTACTAAAGTCTTGTAGTTAATGGCAAATGGCGTCCTAATTGGTTCCCTTGGTTACCTTTACCTGATAAATATCCAGGGACAGTCACGTAGCAGCTTACCCTTGAAAAAGTCACATGTGTTTGTGACGCAACGCATCGGGAGAAGCCGTGGTGACGTCACTTCCGGTTTACGGCCGAGACCGGAAGCATCGGAGTATACCGCATCGGTGGTTTTGTTTGTCTTCCACACGCATCTACTCAGTTTTAAATGTAAGTTTTCTGCATCTTTTATTAAATATTACCCTGCACCAAGAGAGCTCCCTCTTGTTTTTTAATGAGCGAATGTCCCAGGAAATGATGTAATATCGAATTGAATGAGGACACCGATAAAAGGGAAAGGAATCTTCTGGTTTACATTGCGGAGATCCATATATCCATACCTAGAAGCCTTATATTCATTGAAGGATATCTAGAGGTCTTGTATGGTGATTGATTGCACCAAAACGCTCATTTGAGTGTTAATGGAGGTGAGCGGCCATTGCATTTAATGTTGGATGTTTTAGCTCAGATACCATCGCACCTGGCTGTCACCGGAATCATTTCCTCTTCTTCACTGGATTATATATGGACTTTTGCCATTTGCACTCGATTATATCAGCACCTGAATATTTTTAATACTATTTATATGGACTTTTGTCACTTGCACTGGATTCTATCAGCACCTGAATATTTTTAATACCATTTTACATATGCTTTTTGGAATTTTGTGATTTTATATTTATCCATTTTATTCAGCATCTTAAGCACTATTTGTATTGTGCGTATCACCATATTTTGCACCTTTTCTAGCACTTTGAATTTAATCTCACTTGCACTGATCAGCACAAGTTGCATCACCGCCGCTTTCTCAGCAACTTTTGTTTGGCTGCTCATCATCAGTGTACATTCATTCAGCACTGATCACTTTCATTCATTGTCCAACTTTTATGAGCTTTTTATTCACTATTTATTATTTATTTATGATCGGTCACTGATCACTTCTTTTTTCATCTACTTCACCCATTTTAATAATTGTTTTGTGATATTCATCGGTTTGCTTTTATATTATTGCAGCATCATCATCTGCTTTTTATCATCTGTCTTTTACCTACATATTCAGCTACATTTATATATATTTTTTGGTGTGGTCCACCATTCCCAAGAAATTGAGCGCTGATTCTCTTTACCTTAATACTATTAATACATAGTAGATACTATATAAGAAATCATTATAATTAAAATTAAAATGATCTCAGTCATCATTTATGAAAGCATAAAAAAAAATGATATATATCGAACTATAATTTCTATCCACTGACCAGCAGAGGGGAGGGGGTTGTGTTAGCCAGAAGACCAAACAGGAGCACGCCCACCCCCCATCCTAACAAAAACCTGGGGGGAGAGGGGCCCTCACCAAGGATGAACCCCAAGGCACCATATCCAATACTTTCAAACAGCTCTGTACCCAATCTGTCTCCAGTATAGACAGGGATGGGAAAGACAAAATTTTAATGTTGTGCCTGGAACATGAGATGAGGGGAAATCTTACTATTAAGTTACATAATGTGGGGACATTTATTTGACTGTTTAAAGCCTCATGCACACAGGTGTATCTACACTATATTGTCAAAAGTATTGGGAGCCTGCCTTTACATGCACATGAACTTTAATGACATCCCAGTCTTAGTCTGTATGGTTCAATACTGAGTTGGCCCAACCTTTGCAGATATAATAGCTACGACTCTTCTAGGAAGGCTGTCCACAAGGTCTCCGCTGTAAATTGTCTCAATGGTGTTCTATCGGTTTGAGGTCAGGACTCTGTGTAGGTCAGTCAAGTTCCTCCACCCCAAAATCGCTCATCCATGTCTTTATAAACATTGCTTTGTGCATTGGTGCGCAGTCATGTTGGAATAGGAAGAGGTTATCCCCAAACTGTTCCCACAAAGTTGGGAGCATGAAATTGTCCAAAACGTCTTGGTATCCTGACACCTTAAAAGTTCCCTTCACTGAAACTAAGGGGCCAAGCCCAACCCCTGAAAATCAATCCCACACCATGATCCCCCCTCCACCAAATGATTTGGACCATTGCAAAATGCAAGGCCCATAAAGACATGGATAAGTGAGTTTGGGGTGGAGGAACTTGACTGGCCTGCACAGAGGCCTGACCTCAACCTGATATAATAATGTGTAAGACCTGTGTTTGCCCACACCGGGTGTCTTTTGGGACACAACACCTACTTGGGACGCAGCCACTGGTCCCAATTTGACAGCCGTGTGGTTTCATGTCCTTAGACGCAGACAGTATGCATTCGGAGATATGCACTCACACCTGCATATCTGTCAAAATGGGACCAGCAGCCTTAGTCACTGCGTCTCAGTTGACATAAATGGAACTGCCTCCATGTGCAGATGGAAAACCTGTGCATCCTGTGTGGGCAAGCACAGCCCTTCGCATGGATGTTCGCTTACAAGGTCTAAGATGGGATTTCTGCTCACTTTCTATTCGGTCTATGAGACAAGAAGTGGGGGAGGGGGGTAAGATCTCCCCAAAGGGACAGAGACAGGAAAAAACTGAGAGTGGTCCTTACTTCCCTCCACCCCACCACCACCATCATTGTATTTAAAACTAAATAAAAAGCATTTTGGATATATATATTTATATATATATATATATATACTCTTTAAGGGAAGCTAAAGGGTGACTCCATCCTTTAAAGGTAAGAGACTTCAGGCAACACTCTCTGGGATATGTAAGCAAATTACCATCTTAAAAAAAAAAAAAATAGACTGAAGAGTATCAATATGCTTCAGACCCAGAAAAGTCAATCTAGTTTGCCCAAGTAAAACATAGGGTAATTATCTATTTCAATTGCTTTGTCAAGTTGCTCAGTATAGCTTGTTAACCCAGTTAGCTACATTAGCATCGAAGGAACTACCATTATTTTCTGGAATCATAGTTTTATGCATAGGAAGACAGCTGTTGTCTAAAGAAAGTAAAGTAAACAAATGATAAACCCACACAATTCAAATTAAACCTGTGTTAAAAGTATGGATAATTAGAATTATAAATGTCAAAACACCCAATACACCAAAGCTACTGTATATTAGGCTTAAATAACATGCAAATTGATTTTTTTTTTCTGTAAAAGTTTAACTAATTCCCACCCCTGCCCATGCCTCCCCATTGGGCAAGTAATCTAATGAGCAGTTCCTTTGACCAACTGAGAGGGAGCTGAGATTTGCATAGAATGTTTGCTAACTGTATCTGTCTCCACAACCCCTTACTCCCTCTAACTTCAAAGGTTCAACATAACAGTGGGGCATCTAGCTTTTTTTGGAAAGAGGTCAGCAATAACATCATAGTTGCCAACATTTGAAAAAAATTTCCAGGGACACTTTGCAGCACAGCTATCAATTACTTACCACACCCACTTCCCAGAAGCTCCACCCACTCCACATAATCTCCGCCTACTTATCAGATTATAGGGTCTACTTCATAAAGAGAGAATTACAGGAAATTGAAAAGGGAATTGAAAACTTGAGGCCAAAGTAGCAGAGTTGGAATAATTCTCCCATTCAGCTGCACTACTTCTGCCTAAAGTTTAAAATTCTCATCACAATTCCCTGCAATTCTAAAGTGTGAAATGTGCTCAGATGTGACAATACAAAAAATGTAATATGGAAATATAAATAAAGTGCAAAGTGTAAATAAGTACGATTATACTATCTGGTATAATTAGGTTTTATTGTACTTATTTACACCAAATACTTTATTTATATTTACATATTACATTTTTTCTATGGTCACACCTGAGCACATTTCACACTTTATTCACCTGTCTTTGAATTCAGCCCTCTGTAGGGTGATCATTTTAATTTACATAAAACAATGTAGCATCCTTTCCTTCCTAACACATTACCCAGTCCATACCAGTATAGATCCTAACTAGGGTTGAGCGGACACCTAGATGTCCGTGTTCGACGGGTTCGGCCGAACTTTAAAAAAAAGTCCGGGTCCGTGTCCCGGACTTTTACCGAACTTTTCCCGGACACCGAACCCCATTGAAGTCAATGGGGACCCGAACTTTAAGGCACTAAAATGGCTCTAAAACACCAAAGGAAAGGGCTAGAGTGCTGCAAATGGCAGCAAAACGTAATTAAGAGCATGGCAAGTGCTCTGCAAACAAATGTGGATAGGGAAATAACTTAAAACAACAAAAAAAAACAGAAAAATAAAACAATGTTCTTCTTCATCTCTGAAGGACGAGGCCCATATGGAGTAGGAGGGAGGTTGAGGTGGTGGTGGATGTGGCGGTGACATAGGCGTGCGCACAGGGTGTGCTGGGTGTGCCTGGGCACACCCTAATCACCTAGGGCACATAGCATTGCCAGTGAGGAGATGGGAAAGATCTCCCTGGGACCTGCTCTGCTCTATTTCTCCTTGCCTACAGGTACATGGCCCCGATACATTACTCTCCCTGCTGGCAAACACATGCATGTGTATTTCAACTTTGGGGTGCACACCTTAATGCAATAGGCTGCGCACACCTATGGGCGGTGTAGGTGGAAGCGGCGGTGGAGGAGGACCAGGGCCGGATTAACAGCATCATGGGCTTGGTGCTGAGGATTTTGAAGGGCCTTAAGGGCCGTGCCTTGCCATGCACCCAGAGGAGGAAGGGTGCAGCCATGCATGCCTAATTCAACATGGGATGCTGTCTCTGAAGCCCATAAACACATCCATGCATCGCCAACTGTCCCTCCTTGTCCGGCCTTCACGCTGTGTGGGGAGGTTCTGAGGGTGCTGCCTGGGGAAGCGAGCATAGAAGCCAGACTTCTGTGTTTACAAGTGACAGAAGAGCGGTAACAGTGAATATGGCCAACCCGGGGCCTATATAAAAGGTAGGGGCCTGGAGCTGCAGCTCCAATAGCCCCTACATTAATCTGGCCCTGAGGAGGAGGACGAGGTAGCCAACACTGCTTCTTTTCAAAAATTTTAAATGAGGGTACACCCCAAAAGAGTGAGAAAGAGCAAAAATGGAACAATGGGTGGGTAAGGTCGGTATCCATTGCTATTCTGCATAAGGTACGGAAAAGTCCCGTGGGATCCATGCCTGGTTCATTTTAATGAACGTGAGCTTGTCCACATTGTCTCTGGACAGGCGGCTGCGCTTGTCTGTTATAACGCCCCCAGCCGTGCTAAATACCCGTTCAGATAATACACTGGCTGCAGGGCACGCCAGCACCTCCAAGGCGTAAAGGGCAAGCTCAGGCCATGTGCCCAATTTGGAGACCCAGAAGTTGAAGGGGGCAGACCCGTCATTCACTACATGTAGGCGTGTGCACACATACTGCTCCACCATGTTGGTAAAATGCTGCCTCCTGCTAAGACGTTCCATCTGAGCTGCTGGTGCTGCTGTTTGTTGTGGCGTGCTGACAAAGCTTTTCCACATTTCGGCCATGCTAACCCTGCCTTCTGAGGTGCTGGCGGTGCCCTGGTTGCGTTGGCGACCTCCTCCTCCTCCTCCTCTGCCTTGTGCTTCCACTGTGGCCCCGCTGTCAGATGGGAATGCCAGCAGCATGGCGTCTACCAGCGTGCGCTTGTACTCGCGCATCTTGCGATCGCGCTCCAGTGAGTGAATTAAGGACGGTACGTTGTCCTTGTAACGGGGATCCAGCAGCGTGGCCACCCAGTAATCAGCACAAGTTAGAATGTGGGCAACTCGGCGGTCGTTGTGGAGACACTGCAGCATGTAATCGCTCATGTGTGCCAGGCTGCCCAGAGGCAACGAAAGGCTGTCCTCTGTGGGAGGTGTATCGTCCGTGTCCTCTGTATCCCCCCAGCCACGCACCAGTGATGGCCATGAGCTGGCCTGGGTGCCACCCTGCTGTGAACATGGTTCCATCTCCTCCTCCAGCTCCTCCTCCTCCTCCTCATCCTCCAGAACTGTGCCCCTGCTGGACAATTGCGTCCCTGGCGTTTGCGTGTGCAGGAACCCACCCTCGGAGCCCCTTGCGAATGACTGCCCTGAAAGCCTTGGAAATGTTACCTCTTCATCCTCCTCCTCCTCCTCATCCTGTGCCACATCCTCTTCCATCATCGCCCGAATTGTTTTTTCAAGGAGGCATAGAAGTGGGATAGTTAAGCTGAGAACGGCGTCATTGCCACTGGCCATGTTGGTGGAGTACTCAAAACAGCGCAACAAGGCACACAGGTCTCGCATGGAGGCCCAGTTATTGGTGGTGAAGTGGTGCTGTTCCGCAGAGCGACTCACGCGTGCGTGCTGCAGCTGAAACTCCACTATGGCCTGCTGCTGCTCGCACAGTCTTTCCAGCATGTGCAAGGTGGAGTTCCACCTTGTGGGCACGTCACATATGAGGCGGTGAGCGGGAAGGCCGAAGTTACGCTGCAGCGCTGCCAGGCGAGCAGCAGCAGGGTGAGAACGCCGAAAGTGCGCACAAACGGCCCGCACTTTCTGCAGCAGCTCTGACATATCGGGGTAGTTTTTAAGGAACCTCTGCACCACCAAATTCAGCACATGCGCCAGGCAAGGGATGTGCGTCAAACCGGCTAGGCCCAGAGCTGCTATGAGATTTCGCCCGTTATCGCACACCACCAGGCCGGGCTTGAGGCTCGCTGGCAGCAACCACTCATTTGTCTGCTGTTCCATGCTCCTCCACAACTCCTGCGCGGTGTGTGGTTTGTCCCCCAAACAGGCAAGTTGTAAAACTGCCTGCTGTCGTTTACCCCTGGCCGTGCTGAAGTTGGTGGTGAAGGTGTTACGCTGTCCGGATGAGGAGGCGGTAGAGGATGAGGAAGCGGAGTAGGAGGAGTTAGGAACAGGAGGCAAACTGAAGCGCCCTGCAATCCTCGGTGGTGGAAGGACATGCGCCAAATTGCTATCCGCCTCAGGCCCATCCGCCACTGCATTTACCCAGTGTGCCGTTAGGGAGATATAACGCCCCTGACCGTGCTTACTGGTCCACGTATCCGTAGTTAGGTGGACCTTGGCATAGATGGCGTTGCGCAGTGCACACCTGATATTTTCCCCCACTTGGTTGTGCAGGGAAGGGATGGCTTGCCTGGAAAAGTAGTGGCGGCTGGGCACGACGTACTGTGGGACAGCCACCGACATAAGGTTTTTAAAACTGTGCGTCTCCACCAGACGGAATGACAGCATTTCAAAGGCCAATAATTTTGAAATGCTGGCATTCAGGGCCAGGGATCGCGGGTGGGTAGGGGGGTACTTCCTCTTCCTCTCAAGTGTTTGGGAGATGGAAAGCTGAACGCTTCCACGGGACATTGTGGAGATGGTTGTTGGTGACCCAGGTGGTGGTGTTGCTGACAGATCGTCTGTTTGCGGGGTGGCAGGTGCCGGTATCACTACAGATGTGGCTGGAGCGGCCGAGACTGCAGCAGAAGAGGAAGCAGGATGAGCCAGAGACGTTTCTTGGTTTTGAAGGTGTGTACTCCACTGCAGCTCGTGCTTTGCACTTAGATGCCTGATCATGCAGGTTGTGCTCAGGTTGAGAAGGTTTATGCCTCGCTTCAAGCTCTGATTGCACAGGGTGCAAACCACTCGTGTCCTGTCATCAGCACATTTTCTAAAGAACTTCCACGCTAGAGAACTCCTTTGAGCTGACTTTGGTGCGCTCGTTCCCTTGCTGCGTTGGGCAGTAGCGGGCGTAGTGTCTAGGGCACGGCCGCTCCGCTTCTGCACCCTGCTCCCTCTTCTGCTGTGCTGGTGGCTCTGTGCGACCACCGCCTCTTCCTCCAAACTACTCAGGTCACCTGCATGACGTTCATTCCATGTGGGGTCGAGGACCTCATCGTCCTCCACATCATCTTCCACCCAGTCTTCACCCCTGCCCTCCTTGTCGGTCTCCACAATGCTGAACGCCGCAGCAGTTGGCACCTGCGTTTCGTCATCATCGGAGACGTGCTGCGATGATCCTTGCATGTACTCATCTTGAGAAATAAGTGGTTGGGCATCGCTGCACTCAATCTCTTCCACTTCTGGGGCAGGGCTAGGTGGATGGCCCTGGGAAACCCTGCTGACAGAGTCCTCAAAAAGAATAAGAGACTGCTGTATGGCTTGGGGCTCAGACTGCTGGCCTGATTTGCAAGGGGGTGAGGTGAAAGACGGTTGGACATTGGCTGCAGGTGCCAACTCTGACCTTTCTGCAGTAGACTGGGTGGGAGACAATGTGAAGGAACTGGAGGCACTGTCAGCAGCAAACCAATCTACTATCGCCTCAACTTGTTCTGGCCTCATCACTTCTAGGGGCGTTTGATGCCCTACCAAATACTGATGCAGGTTCTGTTGCCTACTCACACTTGAGGAAGGTGTTTCACTTGTGCGTGTAGCTGGCACAGATCGACCACGTCCTCTCCTTGCAACAGGAGCTCTACCAGCAGCACCACGACCCAGGCCACGGCCCTTATTTGACGGTCTCCTCATATTTCTGTAATTTAAGATCTTGCCCTAGAAAGGTTTTTATTGAATAGCGGAATAGGAAATATGATCCAAAAAAGTGTATGTATCTCGCACGTACAAAACCACACTAGGCCCCAATTACTATTGTTTCTACCCCTAAAAGGATGGATGAGGAGTAGGAGGAGTATGGAACAGACAGCACCCTCAAATCTTCAGAAGTATGAGATGAACCCCAAAAACTTGGAAAGGTGGATCTCACACGTACCGACACAGACTATCCCGCAATTCAATTGATCCTCAAAGGTTTTTATTGAATAGCGGAATAGGAAATATGATCAAAAAAAGTGTATGTATCTCGCACGTACACAACCACACTAGGCCCCAATTACTATTGTTTGTACCCCTAAAAGGATGGATGAGGAGTAGGAGGAGGAGTATGGAACAGGCAGCACCCTCAAATCTTCAGAAGTATGAGATGAACCCCAAAAACTTGGAAAGGTGGATCTCACACGTACCGACACAGACTATCCCGCAATTCAATTGATCCTCAAAGGTTTTTATTGAATAGCGGAATAGGAAATATGATCAAAAAAAGTGTATGTATCTCGCACGTACACAACCACACTAGGCCCCAATTACTATTGTTTGTACCCCTAAAAGGATGGTTGAGCAGTAGGAGCAGGAGTATGGAACAGGCAGCACCCTCAAATCTTCAGAAGTATGAGATGAACCCCAACAACTTGGAAAGGTGGATCTCACACGTACCGACACAGACTATCTCGCAATTGAATTGATCCCCAAAGGTTTTAATTGAATAGCGGAATAGAAAATATGATCAAAAAGAAAGTGTATGTATCTCGCACGTACACCACCACACTAGGCCCCAACTACTATTGTTTGTACCCCTAAAAGGATGGTTGAGCAGTAGGAGGAGGAGTATGGAACAGGCAGCACCCTCAAATCTTCAGAAGTATGAGATGAACCCCAAAAACTTGGAAAGGTGGATCTCTCTCACACGTACCAACACAGACTATCCCCCAATTTAACTGATCCCCAAAGGTTTTTGATTAAATAGCGGAATAGAAAATATGATCCAAAAAAAGTGTATGTATATCACACGTACACAACCACACTAGGCCCCAATTACTATTGTTTGTACCCCTAAAAGGCTAGATGAGGAGTAGGGGGGGTATGGAACAGGCAGCACCCTCAAACCTTCAGAAGTATGAGATGAACCCCAACAACTTGGAAAGGTGGATCTCTCTCACACGTACCAACACAGACTATCCCCCAATTTAACTGATCCCCAAAGGTTTTTGATTAAATAGCGGAATAGAAAATATGATCCAAAAAAAGTGTATGTATATCACACGTACACAACCACACTAGGCCCCAATTACTATTGTTTGTACCCCTAAAAGGCTAGATGAGGAGTAGGGGGGGTATGGAACAGGCAGCACCCTCAAACCTTCAGAAGTATGAGATGAACCCCAACAACTTGGAAAGGTGGATCTCTCTCACACGTACCAACACAGACTATCCCCCAATTTAACTGATCCCCAAAGGTTTTTGATTAAATAGCGGAATAGAAAATATGATCCAAAAAAAGTGTATGTATATCACACGTACACAACCACACTAGGCCCCAATTACTATTGTTTGTACCCCTAAAAGGCTAGGAGTAGGGGGAGTATGGAACAGGCAGCACCCTCAAACCTTCAGAAGTATGAGATGAACCCCAACAACTTGGAAAGGTGGATCTCTCTCACACGTACCAACACAGACTATCCCCCAATTTAACTGATCCCCAAAGGTTTTTGATTAAATAGCGGAATAGAAAATATGATCCAAAAAAAGTGTATGTATATCACACGTACACAACCACACTGGGCCCCAATTACTATTGTTTGTACCCCTAAAAGGCTAGATGAGGAGTAGGGGGAGTATGGAACAGGCAGCACCCTCAAACCTTCAGAAGTATGAGATGAACCCCAACAACTTGGAAAGGTGGATCTCTCTCACACGTACCAACACAGACTATCCCCCAATTTAACTGATCCCCAAAGGTTTTTGATTAAATAGCGGAATAGAAAATATGATCCAAAAAAAGTGTATGTATATCACACGTACACAACCACACTAGGCCCCAATTACTATTGTTTGTACC
Organism: Pelophylax lessonae; assembly: GCF_965119305.1. Classification (NCBI taxonomy): domain Eukaryota; kingdom Metazoa; phylum Chordata; class Amphibia; order Anura; family Ranidae; genus Pelophylax; species Pelophylax lessonae. The sequence goes on along the minus strand of NC_138771.1, from coordinate 243,583,056 downwards.
CCTAAAAGGCTAGATGAGGAGTAGGGGGGGTATGGAACAGGCAGCACCCTCAAACCTTCAGAAGTATGAGATGAACCCCAACAACTTGGAAAGGTGGATCTCTCTCACACGTACCAACACAGACTATCCCCCAATTTAACTGATCCCCAAAGGTTTTTGATTAAATAGCGGAATAGAAAATATGATCCAAAAAAAGTGTATGTATATCACACGTACACAACCACACTAGGCCCCAATTACTATTGTTTGTACCCCTAAAAGGCTAGATGAGGAGTAGGGGGAGTATGGAACAGGCAGCACCCTCAAACCTTCAGAAGTATGAGATGAACCCCAACAACTTGGAAAGGTGGATCTCTCTCACACGTACCAACACAGACTATCCCCCAATTTAACTGATCCCCAAAGGTTTTTGATTAAATAGCGGAATAGAAAATATGATCCAAAAAAAGTGTATGTATATCACACGTACACAACCACACTAGGCCCCAATTACTATTGTTTGTACCCCTAAAAGGCTAGGAGTAGGGGGAGTATGGAACAGGCAGCACCCTCAAACCTTCAGAAGTATGAGATGAACCCCAACAACTTGGAAAGGTGGATCTCTCTCACACGTACCAACACAGACTATCCCCCAATTTAACTGATCCCCAAAGGTTTTTGATTAAATAGCGGAATAGAAAATATGATCCAAAAAAAGTGTATGTATATCACACGTACACAACCACACTAGGCCCCAATTACTATTGTTTGTACCCCTAAAAGGCTAGATGAGGAGTAGGGGGAGTATGGAACAGGCAGCACCCTCAAATCTTCAGAAGTATGAGATTGTGTTCACTGTACCCCACAAAGATTGAGTTCACTGCACCCCACAATGATTGTGTTCACTGCACCCCACAAAGATTGTGTTCACTGCACCTCACAAAGATTGTGTTCACTGTACCCCCCAAAGATTGTGTTCACTGCACCCCACAAAGATTCTGTTCACTGTACCCCACAAAGATTGTGTTCACTGCACCCTAAAAGGATGTTGTTCACTGCACCCCACAAAGATTGTGTTCACTGCACCCTAAAAGGATGTTGTTCACTGCACCCCAAAAAGATTGTGTTCACTGTACCCCCCCAAAGATTGTGTTCACTGCACCCCACAAAGATTGTGTTCACTGCACCCCAAAAAGATTGTGTTCACTGTACCCCCCAAAGATTGTGTTCACTGCACCCCAAAAAGATTGTGTTCACTGTACCCCCCAAAGATTGTGTTCACTGCACCCCACAAAGATTCTGTTCACTGTACCCCACAAAGATTGTGTTCACTGCACCCCAAAAAGATTGTGTTCACTGTACCCCCCCAAAGATTGTGTTCACTGCACCCCACAAAGATTCTGTTCACTGCACCCCACAAAGGATTTTGTTCACTGCACCCCAAAAAGATTGTGTTCACTGCACCCCAAAAAGGATTTTGATCACTGCACCCCAAAAAGGATGTTGTTCACTGCACCCCAAAAATGATTTTGTTCACTCCACCCCAAAAAGATTGTGTTCACTGCACCCCACAAAGATTGTGTTCACTGCACCCCAAAAAGATTGTGTTCACTGTACCCCCCAAAGATTGTGTTCACTGCACCCCACAAAGATTCTGTTCACTGTACCCCACAAAGATTGTGTTAGCTGCACCCCAAAAAGATTGTGTTCACTGCACCCCAAAAAGGATGTTGTTCACTGCACCCCAAAAAGGATGTTGTTCACTCCACCCCAAAAAGATTGTGTTCACTGCACCCCACAAAGATTGTGTTCACTGCACCCCAAAAAGATTGTGTTCACTGCACCCCAAAAATGATTTTGTTCACTGCACCCCAAAAAGGATTTTGTTCACTGCACCCCAAAAAGGATGTTGTTCACTCCACCCCAAAAAGATTGTGTTCACTGCACCCCAAAAAGATTGTGTTCACTGCACCCCACAAAGGATTTTGTTCACTGCACCCCAAAAAGATTGTGTTCACTGCACCCCAAAAAGGATGTTGTTCACTGCACCCCAAAAAGGATTTTGTTCACTGCACCCCAAAAAGATTGTGTTCACTGCACCCCACAAAGGATTTTGTTCACTGCACCCCACAAAGATTGTGTTCACTGCACACCAAAAAGGATTGTGTTCACTGCACCCCAAAAAGATTTTGTTCACTGCACCCCAAAAAGATTGTGTTCACTGCAGCCCAAAAAGATTGTGTTCACTGCAGCCCAAAAAGATTGTGTTCACTGCAGCCCAAAAAGATTGTGTTCACTGCAGACCAAAAAGATTGTGTTCACTGCAGCTCACACACAGAAAAATGGATGTGGATCACTGACACCTGCCTATCTCCAATCCCACACCACACAGCAATATCGATTGTAGTTTGTAGAACACAGTTTCCCTAAAATTCAGCAGACTCTGTCCCTAACAGGATTGAGAAGAGATCGTAGATCAGGATTGAGTGCAGATTCACCCCACCCCCCACACAGCAATATCGATTGTAGTTTGTAGAAGACACTGACCCTATAATTCAGCAGACTCTATCCCTAAAATGCCTACAACTCGCCCTGCCTAAACACTCCGACCTGTCCCTCAATTCTATCCGGACACAAATGGTTTTTTCCTGCCTATCTTTCCCTAATCAGCAGCCAGCACATTGATGTGTGCTCTGTCCCTTAGCTAAGCAGCAGAATGACGCTGCTGCGGCGGCTGCCTCGAACTTATAAAGACTTGGTCACATGCTTCAGACGGCCAATCACAGCTACTAAGACATTTGCAGGCATGGCTGGGATGGCTTAAGGCACACCAGTTAAACGATTGTTGATTGGCTGTTGAAAGCCCGCCATGAAAAGAGCGCCAAAGCATGCAAAACCCGGAAATAAAACGACCGAACACGGATTTTTACCCGAACATACAGTAAAGTGTCCGTGTCCGTGTTCGGGTAAAAAAAATCCAATTATTCGGTACGAACACGAATAATACAGTCCGTGTTCGCTCAACACTAATCCTAACACATTACCCAGTCCATACCAGTATAGATCCTAACACATTACCCAGTCCATACCAGTATAGATCCTAACACATTACCCAGTCCATACCAGTATAGATCCTAACACATTACCCAGTCCATACCAGTATAGATCCTAACACATTACCCAGTCCATACCAGTATAGATTCTAACACATTACCCAGTCCATACCATCCTTGTATACAAACTTTTATTGAAAGGAAACAGAAGATGGTGGTACAAAGAGAATTGGTACAATAATATGACAAATATTGGTATCACATAGAGTAAACATACCATCCTAACACATTACAGAGTCCATACCAGTATAGTCCATACCAGTATAGATCCTAACACATTACCCAGTCCATATTATCCTAACACATACCAAGTCCATACCAGTATAGATATCCAGCATGAGGAGATTTTTCCCATTGAGGATTGAGGTCTGTTTTCATTTTTTTGAGCAATATATATATATATATATATATATATATATATGCACACACATACACAGATATGTACACACATTTATCTAGAGCTAGAAAACTATATATATGTATCAATTAACAGGTGTATAAATTATATCTATAAAAAAACATTATTGATAGTAGTAATTAATGGAGTGTGAGGCCTCCAGCTTGTCGGAAGGTGCTCTGCCTCCCCCTGCTGGCGGATTTTGGAAAGTGCACCATGCTGACACCCTGCCTTCGGTGACACGTTAAATTTGCGACAGGCGGGAAGAGTGAGCGGGCACAGAGAGAGAGACAACCTGCTGCCAGAACTACAACTCCTAGCTGGGGTGAGAGCGACACTGTGTGGCACAAAATTTTTTTATTTTTTTTGTGATTTACATTGTCCCTGATTAACAGGGACACTGTAAAATGCCCGGGACAGGCTCCTATTTGCCGGGATTGTCCCGGGAAAAACGGGACAGTTGGCAGGTATGTAACATTGACCATATTTATTTCATGGCAAGTTTACTTTAAACACCCACTAGGTTAGCCATTCATGTACAGGCCTGTCATGTGAAAATGGCTTAACCCAGAAGTCTTTTCTCCTTTTGTAGAGACAATCTGTACACAGAATTGCCCATAATCAAATACAATGCCAATAGGCATGCTAGCTCTATGTCTGATTTGATTTTCTTGCATTTAATTTACAATTGCTAATTAATAATCAAACCCCAGTGACAGGCTATATAGAAAACAAGCTAGGAATGATCAATCACCTTGTCAGAAACCGAATAGTGGAGGAAATCTACATGGAACACCTGCTGGATAAGAGGAGTTGGACAATAACAAACAGCTCTGTCACTGGTGTTGATTTAGCAAGCAGCACTAGCATAATCTCCCTTCTTAAATGTTTGAGTATCAGAGATTAATCGAAATAATGCTGCATTCTAATGACGAGCTAGAACAATTCTTGCAACCATCTCGGCAATACATTACCTTCTTTCCCATTTAGGACCATTGACATATATCACCTACATAAAACATTAATATATAGGGAAGGACATTAAAGGAGATTTATAGGGCTCGTTCTGGTTGGTGGTAGTTTATGTGCTTGGGAATAGGGACATTTTATCATACTACATGTTTTTCTGATTTTACTGTGCCTGGCATGATGTTTTATTAAACCGGATAGTTTTTTTTTATTTTAGTATGCGTAGATTAGATCTTGACAGTTAGATGGGTTACTATGGCAATCTGAATCTTCTCCCAGAATATGGGGGTAGGTATGGAGATTGCTGTATTATTGATGTTGAACCAAACAACTACAAGTAATTAGTGGATGCAAGAAAAGTGAGAGAATGAAGGAGAAACTTTGATCATATTTTTAGAAAATAAGCAACAGATCTTCAATAGAACTCACTTTACATTCTGTTCCTGTTAAGACTTTCATTTTTTATTCAGTTATATTATGTAGTATTAGGCAGCCGTGTTAGATTACCTATAATAACAAATGGTTGGCAAAAGCAAAGTACACATGTTGAGTTTGCAGAGTCATTTATATAGGTCAATTAAAAAAGTTATTTGCTTCTACTCTATGGATGCCAGAACGTTCCACAAAACACTACCGTAATGAAGCAGAGGGCATAAAATCATTCCTACCCACAATGTTTTAAAACATCAAGACCAAATGGCAAACAATAAATTACCAAAACAGAGAGATTCAATATTTATTTCCCTATGAAGTGTTGTGAAATGCTTTGAGATCGGTTGATAGGGGAGTGAAGGCATAATTTGTACTCATCGCAGATGTAGTCTGAAAATACCATTACAGCCTCTCTACAATTATGGCTTGTCAAAAGATTCTTCTGAAATCTGCCTGACAGACAGATGTTATAAAGAGAAAACCTGCATAATTTAAAAAAATAAATGGATATTCTTTCGTGTTCACGTGACACCCACAAAGTTACATCTAACTCAACTACAGAGAGTAACAGTTATGTCTTTAGAATGACAGAATATTAGTGTTCCCCAAAGAGTAATTCATAGCTATAGAGTCGCCTTTCTTAAACTTTTTACCCCAGAGGAATCCTTGAAATAATTTTCAGATCTCAGGGAACCCATTTCTAAAAACAATTCTTTGGTGGCCAGTGGGAAGTTTGCCACTCCTACAGTGATGAACATGAATGCCACCCATAGAAAGCACTATATAAAATCATTGGTGTTGTGCTGGTTACTTCAAGTGGCACTGGCCCCAGAGCTATGCAGGCAACCACAAATGGGATACCAATCATCCACATCTCCAGGAACCCCTAGCAACACTAATTGAGAATGATAACAATGTATATATAATAATAATAATAAAAAACACCAAATCGTATTATATACATTTAATGTGGTTTACAATTTTATCAGCTGGTTTTGTGTAGATTTAAACCTGTTACTTGACTTTCTTAGTATTTACCATGTCATTGTACAACTTATGGGGTGAAAACATAGGGAGGATTTACTAAACCTGGACAGTGCATAATCTGTTGCAGCGTTGCATAGAAACCAATCAGCTTCAGGGTTTTATTTTTAAAGCTTAACTGAACAAGCTAAGAAGCTGATTGGCTATCATGCACAGCTGCACCAGATTCTAAATGCACCAGTATTAGTAAATCTGATTTTCCTTTAAAGTTCCAACCCCCCCTTATACCCACTGTATTAGTAAATCTAGGCTGTTGGTGTTCTATGGCAAGGTACTAATAAGAGCTCCATGCTTGTGAGACTAGAATGAGGTTAACCTTTCATCAGCAGGGTACAGCATTATTCACAAGCATAATAAAAGCTGTGTTAATATATATAAAGTTAATGCTTATATAGTATATGTTTAACATGTATGAAATCATATAGCATAGCCCTGCTACATAACAGAGCACTATGCAAATGGGAAAAGTAAAAAAACTTAAAAAAAAAAAAAACACTTTAGAAAAAAAACAAATTAAACAATTTTTAAGTAACAAATGCAGGTCATGTGTTTTCAAAAAGCAAACCATCAATTTTCAAACAATAAAGAAAAACCAATCAGCGCAATCTTCCTCTATGCACTCTTACCTCTCAAGGTTGCTGCTACCACAATAAAGTGATTTCACCACACTTCAAAGTAATATAAAGGAAATTTAACAGTGTCGCGCAACCTCTATTATTCTGTAAAACAAATCTCACACTATAGTAAACATAAACAATGTGCTAATGGAGAAGAAATGGAAAAGAAATTCATATACATGAACAACAAAATATTATAAATGTGATGTGACAAAAAATATATATATATATATATATATATATATAATAAATAAAAAAAAAATAATAATGGTCAATTTTTGATAATAAACGATCCACCACCAACTGAAAATTCTTGCAATATTCAGTGTCAGCCACAACTTGTGCTCCACTAGCTGCTAACCTCAATGTCATGACCTTGCATTACCAGTCAGGTCACAACAAGCAGTGGTTCCCATTAAGGATGGGAATATGGCATCCTCAGTCCTCCAAAACTTCTGGAGCTCAGTATTTACTTCCAAGTAGACCGATGTACATGTAGAGATGGGAATAAAATACAGCCAATCTAGTGCTCTCTGTCTCAAATATTTATTGGGCTTAAAAAACATAGAAATGTACTCACATTAAAAAGCACTTAAGCTGTGCTATCGGCAGAGTTGTACTCGAAACCCATACTTGAGTAAAAGTACAAGTGCGCCATCAAAAAATGACTTGAGTAGAAGTGGAAGTGCTCGATCAAAAAGTGATTTGAGTAGAAGTACTAAAGTATTCAACATTTTTTGTACTTAAGTATTGCAAGTAATTTTTTAAAAAATTTTGCTACTCAAGTACTGAAAGTAAAAGTACCAGTAGTTTTGAAAAAAAATTGCTACTCAAGTACTGAAAGTAAAAGTACAAGTACTGTGTTATGTAGTTATAAAGAAAGAAGTCAAAAGTTTGAACATCATATTGTTTTTTATTATTTCAAATGCAGCTTTTATTTATGCATACAGTAGCATTTATTTTCGTATGCGCTGATAATACACATGTTTTGAGCTTCATGAAACCTGCCATCTACTGTTCTGGCAGTGGTCATTTTTATAATAGTAACTAGTAACTATGCAGCACAAAAAAAAAATATCGGAGTAGAAGTATTGAAAGCATCGAAAAAATGTAGTGAAGTAAAAGTGGAAGTAGGAGAAAAAAATTCTACTCTAGGAAAGTACAGATACCGCCTTTCGGTACTTAAGTACAGTAGTGAAGTAGTTCTACTTAGTTACTATACATCTCTGGCTATCGGTTTCTCACATTTATCAATCACTAATCCCAGGTAGAGATGGCCATGAGAGGACTCACACTCCAGACTCTGTCCCCTGTACATGTTATGTCCAAGGGGTGTGGACTCTGCCCTACTGATGAAGTAAACGCCCCTCGGACGTATCGCATATAGGGGATGGAGCCTGGAGCGTGAGTCATCTTGTTGCCATCTCTATCCATGACTATTGTTTAATATATGCGAGATATAGCAAGCATGACTTAAGAGGTATTTACTGTGAGTAGATTTCTTAATTTTTTAAGCCCAATAAATATATGATACAGAGAGCACTAGATTGGCTGTATTTTAATCCCATCTCTACATGTACATTGGTTTACTTGGAAGTGAATACTGAGCTAGAAGAGTCTTAGAGGATTGAGGAAGCCATATTCCCATCATTTTATCCCTTAAATTGAACCACTGCTTGTTGTGACCTGACTGGTAATGCAGGGGTCATGACACAGCGGTGAGCAGCTAGTGGATCATGAGTGGTGGCTGACACTGAATATTGCAAGAATGTTCATTCACGTGGTGCTGGCTCATTTACTATCATAAACAGACTATTATATTATTTTTTGATTTTTGATTTTTTTTTTATTATTTTTATCGTCACATCCCATTTATATTATTTTGTTGTTTGAAAATACATGTACAGGTATATGAATTTGTTTTTTTAACACATCATTTATGTTTACTATAGTGTGAGATTTGAGAGGTTGCACGAAAACTTCTTTCTGACTGCACAGACTGCAGTATTTTTTTTATTTTTGTGTAATGAGAGATTTTACAGACTTTAAAGTGTTTTTCCACTTTTGCAGGCATATTTGAGATAACCCCACTATAAGTTTGTTATGTGTTCCCGTTCACACAGTGTACCTAAAAAAAAAAAAAAAAAATACATTTATAAAAAAAAAAATAATAATAAATAATATTAATAAAAAAACTATATATATATATATATATATATATATATATATATATATATATATATATTTCTTATCTTTTAAGTGTCATGGCTGACTTTAAGGATTTTTAAACAATGTCAGAGTGAGTCTTTCCACAAGACAGGACAAGCGCCCTCTCATTAACATACTCTGCAAGAAGCCCAGCTTCTAAACCTTAAGTGCCTGTTCACACTACCGCAGCACGACTTCGGGGGCGACCTGTGAAGTCCGACTTGCAAGGACTTCATATAATGAATGTCAATGCAAGTCGCTCCAATGTCGCCCCAAAGTAGTACAGGAACTATTTTCTAAGTCGGAGCGACTTGAGTCGCTCCTATTAGAACGGATCCCGTAGCACTGCATGGACCGCGACTTATCAGGCTGACCAGTCGCCTGACAAGTCGCGGTAGTGTGAATGGGCACTTAGCCTTTATTTAGGACAGACAGTGTTCAAATCTGACAGTATAGCACGCACAGGCTTATCTATGGCAAACACAGTTGCCCAGACACCTCATAAACAAAGAGAACTGTGTAGGATTTTACAATGCTGAAATTTCCGGAGAAGGGCATCTAAAAACGTAAGCTACATTGTTTTTTTACATTTTTGGGTAAATTCATACTATATGAATGGGAACATGTAACAAATATAAAGTAATTTGGCTGCAAACGTAAAAATACACTATAAGTCACTGTGTCTCTGTGTCTGAACAAGTATGCAACAAGTCAACATTAAGCATGAGGGCCAAGCAAGTAGCATTTTAGGAAAAGCCAGAAAGGGCAGCCTACTTTTGCACTCACAACAGGTTTTCTTTAAAGAGAAAAATGTTTTGGCATTGTAGCTGGTATTTAATTATACAGAAACAACATGTGGCAGGTTTCCTTTCATCTGACATGTGCTCCCTGCTCAGAATTTGTTTTCATAACCTTTAATCAAACAGGAGCAATCAGTGTAACTGCAGGAAAATCAACAAGGCACGATGTGCTCCTTCTGCATCATTATAAACATGAGGACCAATAACATTCTCAGCCAAGTTTTATGGTTAAACATTTACTCCATCTGCACTATTACTAGAAGAAAACCTCTCATAAACTGAACTATGTTGCATAAATTAAGGGTAGATACATAGGAAATGACAGCACATAAGGTCCATCTGCCACCATCAGTTCGCCTCATTTCCATACCTGCTGAAATGTATTATCAGCATAGCTGATCTTTGGCATGTGTCCTGTATTAAGAACACCTGTTAGTTTATACAACTTTATAAGTAAAATAGATATATATCAACTTTAAAAAGTTGTTTGATAATTATCTTAATGCTTTCTCTGTATTAAGGTAAAAAACCTACTGCATGCACCCCTCCCCTTTACCCTTACCTGGGCCTGTTTTTAAGCCCGTGATGTACACAAGAGCAGTGGCTCTTTCAGCTCCTTCCCTCCTCATTGGTTCAGAGACAGGCATTTACTCCCACTTCTCTCAATCACAGCCAGTGAGGGAGCAGGGGGGCGGGGTGAGTACCCCGAGTCCCGATGTTTGTGTCAATAGGTGCAGGCAGGGAGGCTTGGGAGCAAACCTGCACAAGTGCCCCCTCAGCAAGTGGCTTGCTATGGGGGCACTTGGTAGGGAGAGGAGCTAGAAGTGCCAGCCGGGGAGCCCAGAAGAAGAAGGATCATGCTTTATCTCTAAACAGGGGAGAGGGCAAGACAAAAAAGGCATGGTAACTGTATGGCTAGGTAAGCACTGCAGGTGGTGAACCCTAAGGCTTGGTGCACACTACTGTGATCTGAAAATCCTACTACTTGCAGTTCAACTTTGCCAGGTGTCTTCCTGGTTATTTGCTGGTGACTTGAGTATTATTTGGTGTGACCCAATGCACCTTTGAAGTGAGGGAGGGGCTACACCACAGGGAATGCCTGGGTAATCTTCCTATAATGTCGGATCCAAATCACATGAATATAGATGAAGATCTGACTTAGAGGGGACTTCCAATAAAGTCGATGGGCACAAGTTGGATAAAAGTTGCCTTGAAGTAGTACAGGAACCTTTTTTAAAATCGGAGTGACTTCAGAAGTGCTAATTAAGACAGCGCTTATTGACTAATGTGGGATTTCACATGTCATGCGACAAGTTGATTCCCAAATCGCGGCAGTGTGAGCCACCTAATACACCAGTTTTGGATGTAATTTAATTTTAAACACATGGTGAAAAATTACAAATTCACTTTAAAGTGAGCCTGTCAGGCATGTTAGTGTTTCAAAACTAAAAATCCCACTAAGAGTAAGCATCAGAAGATGCCTGCTATTACCTTTGGTAGCCTGAAATGCCTCTTCAGTGTACCAGCAGAGCCCCGTACTGTGTAATATAGCCTAAACTCTTCAAGCATTGGAAGATAAACCCTTTGGCTATGGGGAAACCTATCCCACCCATTGTCCCAGTATCCCATAAGAGAGCCTGAGCCAAGCCATCCATCATTAGCCCCATCTGTAGAATTCTGTGTTTGTGGCTTCTTGCTCTGTGTTTCATTTTCTCTGTTCAGACAGACTTAAATTAGAACTCTACACTTTTTCTAGTGTACACTGCCTGCACAGCATGCACACTGCACTGTACATTCATGGCATTTTAAAGAGAAAAAAAGAGAAAAGTTCATGGACAATCTCCAGCACACATTCAAAGGAGTTACATCAACAGTGGCTGCCCAATGGTAAAGTAGAATGATGTCAATTCTAAAAGAAGTAATGAAGAACTCGATGGCAGTAGTGGATGTAGTGGATGAAGTGGAGAGTGACAGCTTTGAACAACTCTAAACTTCGGCAGGAGGGCAACCATGGAGGTGAGTCTGCCATAATGTATAAATACGCATTCATACTTTGACTTTATGGAAAAAGCCGGCTTCACTCAGCCGCACTATGGTTTTACTTCAGGCTGGCTTCACACTGAATTCGGATGCAGCTCACAGCAAGGGTCTGGTGCGTCCCTGTCCTCGGTTTCAGGGACAAATCAGGCCCGAAATGTTGCCTGAATTCAGACCTGAAACTGAGCCAAAGATGCACAGGACCCCTGTGCAATCTGCTCCGTAGCCGCCCCAGAGATGTGTAAACCGGCTCTTTTAAGAGGCAGTCACATTCCCCTTTCATGCGAATTGGATGCGGTGAAACTCGCATTCCAATTCGCATAAGTGTGAACCCAGCCTTAAGGATCATACTGGGAATATAGATAATGGAAGAGTGCATTTATCCTGGGGTGATGAAAAAAAAAATGATGGCATTAATTTCACCTGAGCATTATGTAGCAACTTTACAGTTATTGCAGACATGACACAATATTTTCATACAGCTAAATGAAAGAAATGAAAGAATGAGGAAGAATAAGTTTCAGTCATTTAAAAAAACAATTAATGCAAGCTGCAGCAAACAATAAACATATTGGCTTTGAAAATAAGACAGTTTTCCATTTTTTAATATAGAGAAACCTGTTATGGTAGAATTGTAAAAAAGCATTTTACTAGTAATCACAAAATTCTCTAGATAAATCACAATATGCCTATTTTGTAGAAATGCAACATTAATTCATTTTTAGTTTGTGTCATTTAGGAAAATGAAGATTTTAGGACTGTAGCAGTCAATAGTCACTTTACATTGGATAGCTTAATCCTCTACAACAGCGGGCTAAAATCTAAATGATAACAAGTTGTTGCTGTATTTCTGTTGGAATCATTTTTATTGGTAATTAGAGGGGAGTAGCAACAGTTTTGCCCATGCAGGGGCTAAACTAACATCTGATAGAAATAACAATCATTCACGGTAGGGTGATCAAATATTTGCATCAGTACACATTTGGGATCTATAACCAAATGCTACTAGAGGATCTTCATTGGGCACCTTACACAATTTTTTGTTTCTTTTTCCTCATAATGTATACCAAACCTGAAGGGTTTCGCAATATTATGGAGGGAACACCAATGCAATTTTATTTTTTGTAGGGGTCCCTTATTATGATTTATATCAGACCCTCATTTAGGATAAGGTTTTGCTATAGATGAATGTAATCCATTGCCGCTCTGTTTACAAGTAGAAATGGCTGGGAGATGTCATTTTGCCACCATATTGAACACACTTTTTTCTTTGTAAGGTTGGGTTCACACTGGGGTGATCACATTGCTGTGCACATCACATGCGATGTCTGCCCGATGCAAATTCAGCCATGCAGTTTGTATGACTGAATTTGCATTGCATTCGAACCAAAATGGTGCAAGACCATTTTTCTTTGGTCCACACTAGAATCGGATTGCATGGGTTTTCACACCCATGTGATCCAATTCCTGTACCATTTCACAGTTAGCACAAACTGATTTGGGGGTGTCATTACCTAACATTGAGACCTGCAGCGGTTTACAGATGTCAGTGTAAACCGCCTGTGATTCAGGTGCGATGTGGGAACACAGGAATCGCAGGGTTTCCCGCACCAGTGTAAACCCAGCCTAAATATCAGTGCTGCTGTAGTAGGTTGTATATTTCATACCGACGTGCCACCTCACAGGCAGGCATGTTGTTTATTAAATTTTGCATTTTTAATATTTCATTTTAAGCATTATTAAAATCACTGCTCACTGCCAAGCTGCATTTTTAAAAACTTTTTTTTTTGTTGCTTTGGTACACATTGCCCAGAGTAATGCCCACTTGTTTGACAATGCTTTGCCCATGAGCCTAGAAAATGTCCAGAACTGATTTTTTACCATTCAGCTCCCATTGACTTCAGTGGAGTTCGGATTTAGCATCCAAACTTTGGCAATGTTGACCAAACCTGCCCTAAGCTTAAGTCAGATACATTTAGCTCCTCTCTAGGCTCTAATGATTAAAACAGACTAAAGCAAAGCAATATGCCACAAGAAGATTTATTCTTCTGCTTCCCCAGACACAATTTCCGTTTAAGAATTACATATAACTAGATCACTTGTGGTTTTAAACAATGCTATATTAGATCAAGAATATAAAAAGGGATTTTCAGGTAGCTCAAAGTGTAAAAGTCCTCTCACCATCCAGGCTGTCACAAAGTCTCCCATCCACGTTCCAACTGCTGCTACCTTCATGAAGCTCTCATTCCGGATACCCATATAGTCGGTTATAATGTATGGGCTGTAAAGAGAGAGAAGGGACATTATTGTATTAAATAAAGTTTACAGTTATTTAGGCTTTTTGAAAATTGTCAGCACTATTAGGCAAAGAGATATTGCTCAAAATAAAACCTTACATGAAATAGAGCCAATCAGAAGCGAAGCCATAGCTGTACAGATAGTGATAAACTTTAATAAAAGCGCAGAAAGCGGTCTCTGTTTATCCGCTTTTAGCAGATAATTTACATAGGAAAAAATGTCTCTGTAGTAACTGCTACAAAAAAAACAATTATAGATGATGGTACAAAAGTGCATGCATACAGAAATATACACATAACACAGACAAGAACAGCAAACCATCAAAATTTAGCATGTCCATTTTTTTAAGTGTGCACGTGGGTGAAGGGAGGCACATGGCAGGTCCAAGGCCTGGGAGGAACTGAGACCATGATTTTGGAACAGAGTGGCACACAGCAACCCCCTCTCTCTGCCACTATCTTTGCATAGAACTGGTTACAAAACACGGATAGTTCTTTCAAAGCTGTGGACATTCACCCATTTCTGTGGGGCTAACACCTCCAGACATTTTGGGAGAGTGCTGCATTAGTTGCACAAAAGTGTCTGCGGAAGTTCCTACCATAATCTTACTGAAGAAACTTTGCACAAAATGCAGTTGCTTGAAGGCTGCGGGGCACCTGTGTCATACTGGCCCCAGCTGCATGGCTGAATAGTAATTGCATCTGGATCGCCGTAATAAAGAGGACTCTCTACAAATTGTGTAGACCTCCTATGCTGGCCTATGGCCTAGGAAGAAAAGAAAACCAACAAGTGACTATACAGTAAACGGTAGATTGCGCTGGTGCTCTGGTGAACTGTCCCTCCACATCTGCAAAGAGGAAGACCACTGTAGCTCCAGGAACTGTCCTAATAGCCTAGGTGCTACGTGGTCCCCTACATGTTGATAATGGGGAAAAGAACAACAAGTAAGGCCAAAATATAGGCAGAAAAAAACTTCAGCTCTAACCTATTAATTAACATAAAAAGAAACATATTTTGAGGTTTAAAAGCTTGAAATAGACCCTACAATTTTTTATGGAAGCATATTTATAAAGCAGTAACCTGAGATTTACCAAATATTTACCATAGGAGAAACTTCTTGGTGCATGTGTTTTAAATTACAGTGGTTGATTCACAACCAGTGAATATTTGGTGAAAGGCACCTTCACTACTTTATAAATATGCCTGTCAGGACCTGAATCACCAGATGGTGACACTGGGCTTCCCATTGCAGGAGGTTGTTGTTCTGGTGTCCACCAATAGGTGTCTTCCAGCAACTAACAGATTCCAGTAATCAGTCTCCACCTGGTGCTGGCTGCTGGGAGGGTATATAGGTTCTCCTCTGATATTACATGGTGTGCCAGTGCTTTGCCTTGTTTGTTGCCAGATACTGTATGCTGTTTATTCTGCTACTGCTCCTGAACTTGATCTTGCTCCTGCCCTGCATCCTGCTGCCTCTTGTCTGCTACCCCTGCTCCTGATCCTAGTCCTGGTTCCTTCTTCTGTTCCCTGCATCTCAAGTTTACTCTACTTACCCGTGTTCCTCATTTTGTACATATTGTATACACACAATATTACCAAAAGTATTGGGACACCTGCCTTTACATGCACATGAACTTTAATGGCATCCCAGTCATAATCCATAGAGTTCAATATTAAGTTGCTCCCCCCCCCCTTTTTGCAGCTATGACAGCTTTAACTCTTCTGGGAATTCTGTCCACAAGGTTTAGGAGTGTTTGTGCTGCTGGTTGCCAGACTAGGGAGAGACCATTTTTGATTTGACCTTTCGATATTCCACCCAGAATAGCTCCCTCTCCTATATGGCGACTTTTGTGAGCGACTTTTGAGGACGCGTCTGACTATTCAGACCATTGTTAGGTGGCAATGCTAATCTTAATATGACCACATCCTTTTATATTACCATCTTTTTGGATTTTGGGTGCCTGTAACCTACCTGACCCAGAAGGCATCTATTACCAACTATATCACAACCTACACACCAAAAACAACTTCCCTCTGTCCTAGTGACACTTTAGAGATTACCCTCATAAACTCCTGTGTTTTTGAACCACAGCAAACTTCCATCTACCTATGATATATTGTAATTTTTATAAAAAACGTTGTGTGCTGCAATCTTTCCCTGAAGTAGTACCCAAAATTCCGAAACATGTTGGGATGGTTATGTGAACAGGGGATGCCTACATGTACAGTAATCAACATGTTCTCTTACTCTTGAGAAATACATACCTTTTGTTCTACATTGCTAGCACTGCAGTTCTTTATATGTTGTGTTTATATTTTATGAGATTTGGGGGTGTTCTGTACTAGACATTCCCCTTTTAGCCCTATATCACAGTTACTCACTTACTCTTTACTGTATGCCTCATGTAAACCCAGTTGGGGAAATTTGGTGCTTTTTTTTTTTCTAACAAATTTGTTGGGGGAATGGCATAATACTCTTCTAGCCTACCTAGTCATCAACACAATTTCTATATACAAGGTTTAGGAGTGTGTCTATGGGAATGTTTACCCATTCTTTCAGAAGTGCATTTGTGAGGTCAGGCACCGATGTTGGAGAGAAGGACTGGCTCACAGTGCTCCTATTCATCCCAAAGGTGTTCTATTGGGTTGAGGTCAGGACTCTGCGCAGGCCAGTCAAGTTCCTTCACCCCAAACTTGCTCATCCATGTCTTTATTGACGTTGCTTTGTGCACTGGTCCAAATCATTTGGTGGGGGGGGGGGGGGGGTTGGGGTTGTCTTTATGGGGGTGGGCTTGGTCCCTTAGTTTCAGTGAAGGGAGCTCTTAGGGAGTCAGTATACCAAGACATTTTGTACAATTTCATGCTCACAACTTTGTGGGAACAGTTTGGGGATGGCCCCTTCCTGTTCCAACATGACTGTGCACCAGTGCACAAAGCAAGGTTCCTGTATGGTAGCCTAAACAAGTATGAAATACAGTTACTATATGATTCACAATACTCATAAACTAAACAAAAAAAAAAAGTAAACAAGAAAAAAATGTCCTTTACCTCCCCCGACTGAGCCAAATCCTCCTTAATTTTCTTCTCACAAGGTTCCACTCCCAAATACTGCGACTTACAGTGGAATGGTTGCAGCAACAGAGGCAGTGATGTCATTTCAGAAGCAGTGGGCTGATTGAAAAGCTACAGGCTTGTGAAGTGTTGCAGCACATTTTAGGTGCAATATGTATTACTTTAATATTAAGTACACTATATACAATTTATGTGTATGTTCATAAATTCTCAGGCATCACTGTTCAAACTTGAAAAAAAAAAAACTCATAAGAACAATTTGTTAGCACCTTTTGATACCGGCAGGTACTTTTATTAGGGCTCGTGTAGAAAAGCAAATACAACCTATTTTAGGTGCAATCAGCTTGAAAATGAAATGCTCTAGATATGCACCTGGTTTGTTTCTGCCTAAGCTCCTTGGGCTGCTCTTGAATACCAAACCTGCACTCCAGTCCTCCAGTCCAAAATTAAAATACTGTTACCCTTCATTTTTGACATGCATTTGATAAATAACTAAATCTTTTGTCATCTATAACACAATTCTGCATCCTCTCTCAGGTGTTACTATTCCTGGCTTATCTCTCCCTATGATATGCTGATATCTTTCCCAATACACCTTGAGTCAATCTACTAGTGTCAAGCATCTTTGCTGATTAACCCATTGCACACTACGTATCTGGGTATATGTCTGTGGGATCTATATTCCTTCCAGAGGACCTATCAGTGTAAGCAGTATTTGACATCTGTGGCCTGAGATTCAAATGTGATGGTTCTTTATGTATTCATTTTTTGATTAATGATACATATTTTTTCTTGTAGTGTTTCTATGTGCAGTCCATAACTAAACTCCTGAAGATGCTAAATCATAGTGAAACATGTGAAATGGATTAACTGCATAGCACATGTAAAACAATTCTTTTATATATGTTTTTATATTTTGTACTAATAAAATAACTTTTTAATGTTATATTTAATTCTTCATTTTGTCTACTGGCACCTTAAAAACCCCATTTATCCTCAACTACCTATTGTCTGCACTCTAGCTTTGTTGTTATGGAATACCATTTTTCTGGTTCACTTAAAGTTTGCAAATTCCTCTAGAAGCCTGTCTTTTTTTTCTGTCTTTGTTTTGTAGGACAGATTTCACTTCCTGTCCCAGAAACACAGCAGAAAGTAAGAAGAGATCTCTCCAAGGCGAGGAAAAATCCCCTCTTAGACAGTTGTCTCCAGAAGATTTCCCATAGAAAGATTTTAGCTCCTGTTCCTGAAAGAACTCAAAAATATAGAATTTTTCATGCTTCCTGTACATAGATTCTGGTCACCAGGTCTAAAAAGGGGGTTCATTCTCAACACATAGGCAGCAATAAAAAAAACAGAGATTCTAACCCATTCCTCCTCTATCCAACACTAAATAAAAAAGCGTTGCATTATATACACTTTAATCATGCTTTAATGTACTTTATTAATATACATTATTCAGGGGAAAGAAATATCTAAACATCATTTTAGAGTGTCATAATAAACTCTTTCCATAATTTGCAAGTGCGTACAGCATACTTGAACATTATGGCAGACTTTCCTTACGAGTGTGTCCTCCTCCAGCGCTGAAGCATTGATCTATTCTGTCAGTTGATACTTTGCCCTTGCTACAATCTCATTTGTGGCAATTTATAGGTTCTCCATTATCACCATTACCATTGGGTGGCCTCTGATGATGAAACTCCCACATGTGCACACAACAGTGACATCATTCCTGGCTCCACCGATTACAGTGTACACTGCCCCATGCATGCACAGTACAGAGTACAGGCAGTGCCCGGGTTACAAACAAGATAGGGTCTGTAGGTTTTGTTCTTAAGTTGAATTTGTTTGTAAGTCGGAACAGGTACATTTTTGTAAGTACAGCTTCAGCCAAAACAATCATTTTTAAGTTTTTTGGATAGCATAGGGAAGGGTTAACACCTCTGTAAAGTTTGTTTTGCTGTCTGTGTCCCTGTTCAGAAGATGTCACCTCACTTTCTGTCCCTGTGACAATTGGATTTTGAAAATTTTGGGTTGTTGTGGAAACAAGGATTGGTGATAAAGCTTCAGTGGAGACACCTTTTTCCGGTGATAACTCTTACGGGAGTGAATTTCCCTTCCTAGGGGAAATTTCCTCTCATTTCCTAGTTTCTCCCTCCGTTTGTAAGTAGGAGTTGTTTGTAAGTCAGAGGTTTGTAACCTGGGCACCGCCTGTATACAGAAAAAAAAAAAAAACTGTTGGCACGAAGGAGAAGTTTTTGGCAGAACAGACTTTACAAGACCCTTCTGCTAAAATATGCTACTTTCTAGCAGTTTGAGGTTCAGATTGTTGGAAATAATGTGTTCTGCCCATTTCAGCACTTGCTTCTTCTTTAGTTTTTTTTATCTATAGCTTTTATCAAAGCTGTGCTAGCAACCTCAAACTTGAATACACCCAAACCACCAGCTTCTATTTGATTCAAAGCAGCACTTAACAACAAAACACACACCATGGGAAACTTTCATGGGGCACATCCTTGATGCACCCCCTCTTTGTTCAATTGTATAAGCCCTTACAAATACTAGATACATAAAAATATATTTTTATACTTTTGTCATATACTGTTTTAGCATGCATTGTGTGCAAGAGCAGAACAAATAGCAATGCAATGCTGCCGCGTTGAAGAAGTTCACTTAGAGAATAAAAAGTCTCCAGGATGAAATAATCACCCCTATTTATCATTACCGCAATTTACCAACAGGTCTACATTAAATTAGACATTTCCTAATGTTCATATATTCTCATGACCAGGAATCAGCCTAAGCCTTTTCACATTCAAAAAGTCCTTCGTTTAAACAGCGTTTGGATTATGCTCCGTATACCAATAAAAGTATTTATATTTCATAAGGCTGCACAGAACAATGTCTCCTTGCTGTCAGCCAGAAGTAAGATTTACACAAGAGTGCCAAAACTTTAAACAGAATGACATCCAAAACTGATCTGAAAGACTAGACTCTCCATAAAGTGCCGCATAATGAAGCCTATATAAAGAACACAACTAAACACGTTAAATTTCACCAATCTCGGTTTTTACAGCTCTATTAAAAAAGGTATATGACAACATTGTTTATGCTTTTGTTCTCATATACAGTACATTTGAAAGAGCATAACAGAGTTTTAGCTACTGTGTAAATATGCAAGTAACATATATTAGTAAATCACTTATGCAAACCCATCAGCCACTTGTTTTTTAAAGGATAAGCTCAATTGCAGAAAAAAAAGAATAAATAAATTCACATTTTTTGGCAGGTAAAAAAAAATGTGCATTTATTATTTTGTGTTGCAGGAGCCTGTAAATCATTTACCTGGGCTCAGCAGATCCCTGATGCCATGCATGTCTCCTGCAGACCTGTCAGTGTATCTGCTTGCCCGTACCGTTTTACGAGGAAACTGATACATTCTGACAGGAAGAATCAATGAACTACCACAGCGTTCGCAGCGCTGTGGTGGTTCTTCGAAAAGTACAAGCTGACAGCCGCAAAGGATGTTGGGACTTGTAGTTCATTCAATAAAAACAAGATATACCTGTGCTCAGACCCCAATAGCTTGTCCATGCATTTAAATCTACCAGGTGCTAAAGGGGTGAAGAACCCTTTGTACACTGCTTTACCCTTTCAAGCAAACTTTGCAATACAAAATAGGGATATTTAGTTCACACGTATTGCAATACATGTTTAGGCTGGCCAACTGTAGCAAAGTAATCCCTCTTTAGCCAGTCCTACTCTGCTTTTCCACCTCAAATGCTACAGTGGACCCTATGCCAACATGGGGCAAAAAGACACAAAATGGGGGAGAGCTACAGGGTTTAGGTCTGGCCATTTTGTGTCTATGGCACAACTGCAAACCTACCAAGACATTGCCGTCCACCTAAACTGGCAGGCCAGGCAAGGAGAGCATTAAAGAAGCAGCCAAGAGGCCGATGGTAACTCTAGAGAAGCTGCAGAGATCCACAGCTAAGGAGGCAGAATCTGTCCACAGGACAACTAATAGTTGTGCACTCCACAAATCTGGCCTTTATGGAACAGTTGCAAAAAATAAGCCTTTGTAGAAGGAAAGCCATAAGAAGTCCCATTTTCAGTTTGTGAGAGTCATGCGGTGGACACAGGAAACATGTGGAAGAAGATGCTCTGGTCAGAGAAGTCCAAAAATTAACTTTTTGGCCTAAAAGCAAAATGCTATGTGTGGCAGAAAACTAATAATGCACATCATCCTGAGCACACAATCCCCACTGTGAAGCATGGTGGTGGCAGCATCATGTTGTGGGGATGCTTTTCTTCAGCAGGGATGGGGAAGCTGGTCAGAGTTGATAAGAAAATGGATGGAGCCAAATACAGGGCAATCTTAGAAGAAGAGACTTGGGACTGGGACGAAGGTTCGCCTACCAGCATGACAATTACCTTGAACATACAGCCAAAGCTACAATGAAATAGTTTAGATCAAAGCATATTCATGTGTTAGAATGGCCCAGTCAAAGTCCAGATCTAAATCCTATTGAGAATCTGTGGCAAGACTTCTGTGGCTACCATCCAATCTGACAGAGCTTAAACTATTTTGCAAAGAAGAATAGGCAAACATTTCACTCTCTAGATGTGCAAAGTTGGTAGAGAAACACCCAAAAAGACTTGCAGCTATAATTGCAGTGAAAGGTGGTTCTACAAAGTATTTATTCAGGGGGGGCTGAATACAAATGCACACCACACTTCAGATATTTTTCAAAGATTTTGAAAATCATTTATATATTTCCTTCCACTTCACAATTATGTACCACTTTGTGTTGGTCTATCACATAAAATCCCAATAAAATACATTTACGCTTTTGGTTGTAACATGAAAAAAAATGTGGAAAATTTCAAGGGGTGTGAATACTTTTTCAAGGCACTGTTATAGATCGTTGTGGTCCACGTAAGTGGGACAGTGGCAAGGACATGTCCTTTGTCTACTATGTGCTAATAGGTGTTCACTTTATCATTTCAGAAAGTTGGGAGGTATAGCCTTATATGTGTTCTCTGGCAAGGACCTTGCATAAGATTCGGTGAATGAATGGTCAGAGATTGCAGTCATGGTATATGTGTTACAGAGACACTCATAGACTTGAGACATATTACATGAGACTGGAGGAGATCACTGCCATTACAGCCCCTTTACAAATCATTGTGTTCATATTTGTTCTCCCTTCAGCCCTTTAAAAAATACTTTTATACAGTATATATCTCTCTGCTGCAAGATCCATAATAAAACATCAGCAGGAAAAACCACATGAAGAGACAAAGAAGATCCAATACATATAAACACATATATAGATATATACTGTATATGTATTTTATACAGATA
Source organism: Pelophylax lessonae (assembly GCF_965119305.1). Lineage (NCBI taxonomy): Eukaryota > Metazoa > Chordata > Amphibia > Anura > Ranidae > Pelophylax > Pelophylax lessonae. The sequence goes on along the minus strand of NC_138771.1, from coordinate 243,560,719 downwards.
TATAGTATATATATATATATATATATATATATATATATATATATATATATATATATATATAAATACATAACAACACATAAAAACCCAAACCATTTACTACTGTAAGCCTTTCTAAAGAATATTTTTCCTGCACTGCCTTATGTAAATAATCGAGTAAAGGAAAAATACAAACATGTGCAATTCGTTTCGGTCCGAAAGTATATTCAGGCAAATTTTTGGTTATTCGGAGATTCGGATGTATTCGAATCTCTGAATGAAATAGTAACAAATTTGGTTGAAATTTGTTTTGTTTATTCATTTTCTAACGATTTCCTAACTTTCGGAACGATTTAAATTTGGATTGGTCGAAAAATTATCGATTGATCCAAATTCTTTATGAAGAATAGCTGGTTGTTAAGAGGCAAGCTGGAAAGCCGTCCGAGTTGTTAACAACTGATGAATAATCAGCTGTCAGCAGGCTTCAACACTGAGAGCTGAAATGTAAACTAGATGGGGATAAGGGGCTTTGGGGTGGGGGGGCAGAGACCCTCCTGCCTCAAAGCACCCCCCCATGTTTAGGGCATGTGGCCTGATATAGTTCAGGAGGGGTGGGCGCTTACTCACCCGTCCCCCCTTTCCTGACCTACATTCCATTTTTTTTTTGCCATGGGGTTCTCCTTAGAATCCATACTTTGGCTTACATTTCAGCTCACAGTGGGGAAGCCTGCTGACAGCTGATGAGTCATCGGTTGTTAATGAGGCAGCGGCCAGCTTCCTGACCCGCTCCTTTACAACCAGGTATTCTTCACACAGAATTCAAATCATTCCAAAATGTGGAATTCGTTAGAAAATAATAAACAAAATAAAATTACATTAAACTCAACTGAAAAAATTCCAAAACAAAGCGACAAAACAAAATTAGTAACAACAAATCTATCTGAAACTAAACAGATGTTTCCATTCTTTACATGTCTAGTCTGCAGGGGCTCCACAATAGGTGCCAAAGGCCTGCTGGTTGGGCACTGGGACTTGTGTAGTATTCCCCCTTAGTCCTCCAAGAGCTGTAGGGAGTAGATGCAGAGAAGCTGGGCCAGCAAAGACAGTATAGATATTCCCAAAAGAGGAGTGCTCTATAATGCAAAAGGAGGAAAGGGGCTGTCCTAAACATCTGACTATTTAAGTCATCTAGCAAGTTCAATGCACATTATTATTGGAAAGGGAAAACACTGCAGGCAAACAAATAAAATATCAGATCTTTTATGTTTTACAAGCAATTTTTTTAAAGCTGGTGGCAGGATCTCTTTAAAGAGCAACTGTAGGAAACAAGTAAAATCAATAAACTGCTATTATTATGCAGGAAACAATACAAATGTCCAAAAAGCTGTCAGATCATTCCTGGAGAAATCCAAGAAGGTGGTGCCCAAGCCATTGCAACAGTCTTTTTTAAAGGCACACTAGTATTGTCAGGGTACTCATGTCCAGTCATTACTACTGGGACAGTGATTGGTGTTTTCCATGGACTGGGCACATTTTTTTTTTTTTTTTGCAGCACGGCAGTCACTAACAGAATTTCTTGGAAACAGTCATCCAGGTGTTCCATCACTTTTGGTCACATCTTGGTCCCATTTTGGCAACATGGCTGTGCTAGAAAATTTCTAAAATATTTAATTACAAACAAGGATGTAATTGGTGTTTAAAAATATGTAATTACTTTCTGGAAACTAATAGTGAATCTGTACAAGCCCTTAATCTTCAAATGGTATGCGGTCAATGTCCCTTAATGAGATGCATCCTAATTGAGATTAATAGCAATCCTTTTAAAATTAATTATCTCAAGGTTTTTTCATTGCGCACTTCATGTCATTTAAATAAGCATTTCCCACAGAAAATTCAGCCTGCGGTGATATCAGAATTGTAACCACTAAAATGATAAACAAAAGGCTCATTATTTACAAATAAATTATTTTCATGGATTTTGCTATTTTCAACAAGCACTTTACAATTAGGAATAAAAACATTAAAAAAAATATAGAGAGATTTAGATGCAATGATCACTGGTGTAGACTTTATTTCTTAATATACACACTTGTATTTATAGCCAATATATTCACTTGCATATGAACTCAGCAGTAACTGTTGCTAAAGTATGGTACAGTATAATATTACATTTTTCTATAACATCGGGGGAAAAAAAATCTCCCTCCAAGAAAGAGATCTAATAATTTTTTAAAGTCTTTACTTGTCAGCCATACAATAGCATGCTGGCTTATAAATGGACCATGAAGGCCCAAACCGCGAATTGGCTGGATTGGATCCCCGGACTGGTACTTTTTATCTTAATGCTTGTTCATAATATTTATTTTGTGAATGGCTAGCTTCATTTTTATACAATAAACTTGTTATACACTTTTACACTATGTGGGTTTCCCCCAGTTTTATTTGCTTCTATGTTATGATGGAGTGCTCAATATTGTTGCTTGGGAGACTGCAGTAACCATTGATAATGGGGAGAAGTGATAGGTTCCCTTTACAGATGGCATCTTAACTTATACAGCGCATTTGATTATTTTTTAAAACAAAGAGTCCACGCGTTCTGGTAAGAATTTAGACAAAGTTAGAAGAGCTTTTAAACTCGGTGATGGGGGGGTCCAGATGAAGAGCTAGCCAGCGGGAGCAAGGTTCAGCGGGCATTATTGGGGGCACTAGCGGTAGGGTGACCAGAGATCCAAAACCCAAGGTAGGTAGGTTGACAAATCGAAAGTGCAGCCTCATAACATCTAACAAGGTTAGAGTATGCAACTAAACAAAATTACGAGGTTTGTATGCCTATGCTAGAAGTCTGGCAAACAAGATGGGAGACCTGGAGCTGCTAATGTATGAGGAGGATTTCATTTTTGTGGGAATATCAGAGACTTGGTTTGACAGCTCTCATGATTGGCTGGCAACCATTCAGGGGTATTCCCTTTATCACAGAGATATAGAGGGTAAAAAGGGGGGAGGGGTATGCCTGTATATCAAGAACAATGTGCAAGTGAATATGAGGACAATATCATAAATTAAGCTAGGGAGGAGGTGGAATCCCTATGGGTAGAGCTTCAAAGGGTAGGTGCTATGGGGAAAGTAATATTGGGTGTATGCTATAGGCGCCCCAACCAGAGGGAGGAGGGGGAGGCAGACCTCCTTTCACAGCTTGGAATGGCGGCAAGGATGGGAAATGTCAATATAATGGGGGGATTTTAATTATCCAGATTTAAACTGGGCAGAAGGAACTGCACATTCATCTAAGGCTTGCCATTTCCTAAATGTTTTGCAGGACAATTTCATGGGTCAGATAGTGAACGCACCAACAAGAAAACAAGAAACAATGCGTTACTAGACCTACTGATTACTAACAATACAGACCTGATCGCAGATGTAGAAATACGGGGCAACTTAGGAAACAGTGACCATAGATCAATTTGTTTCAGTATAAATTATGCAAATAGAAAAAACAAGGGTAATATAAGGACACTGAATTTCAAAAGAGCCAGCATTCCTAAATTGCGCTCGATGTTAGACAATATAAAATGGGATAGAATCCTAGGAACAAAGAACACTGAGGAAAAATGTGAGTGCTTTAAGAACATACTAAATAAAGGTATTGGCCAGTGCATTCCAATGGTGAATAAGTCTAAAAGAGCTAAAATAAACCCTGGGTGGCTAAACTCCAACATAAAAATGCATATAAATAAAAACTAAAGAAAAGGCCTTGAAAAAAAACAAGGCTGAGGGGTTATTGGCAGCATTCCAACATTACAAAGAATGCAATAAGAAATGTGCAATCAAGGTGGCTAAGATAGAAAACGAAAGGCACATAGTGGAAGAGAGTAAAAAA